>NC_043706.1:122647607-122839329 GCF_006229205.1 Suricata suricatta
TCGTGGTCCATCCACTTTCCTATGTATAAGTTTATTTTGGGAGTGTTTGCTGTATAATTGGATTTAATGAAATGTTTAGAGGTGCAGTAGGCAGGACTTTGAGTAGATAATGAAAGAAAATGCAAAATGCTTATTGATTTATGATGTGGTTTCATCTTAGCTTGGGCAAACCATGCAGTATTTAATACATAGTAGCAGAATATTTACTATTGAAGCTTGAAAAAAAAAGTGGAGGTGGGAGGGTAAGAGGAACTCAATTTTAGAAACCAAAGCAAAAACTCAAATACCAAAATTGAGATACAATTTGGATCACAAGGCAAAGGAAAAGGTGCAGTTGAGTCTACAAACTGGAATTTTTTGCTACAATGAGGCTAGATATATATTTTTACTTATTTATTTATTTATTTTAAAGTTTATTTATTTGGAGAGAAACAGAACCAGGGGTGGAGGGGGAGGGGGGAGGGGAAGACAGAGGATCCAGCAGCGAGCCCTGTGTGGGGCTCACACTCATGGACTGTGAGATCAGGACCTGAGCTGAAGTCGGACGTTTAAGCAACTGAGCCATCCAGGTGCCTCATGATGCTAGATATTTAGATAATAAATATATTAATTTATCTAACAACAACTTTAGTGACTGGTTGACTTTTTAGCTTTTAAAGAAGATGTGGATCTCTGATGCCGATGGTCATTAATAAATAAAGGTTACCTTCCATGCAAGAAACCTTTCCAGACTCTGCTGTTGCTGCAGTGTGCAAAGCACCCCCCCTGCCTCCAACGATAGCCCAGCAAATTTTAATGATCTGTCATTCAAGTTGCCTTTAAATTGGTGAAGAGACACCCATAACCTACCTGTAACTACAGAACCCTTTGGAAGAGGATCCTCACTAAAAACGCACAAATGCACAACTTGAAACTGTCCCACTAGAATAATTTTTCCCTCTCTTTGTGGATTAACACAATTGGTTTTACCTTAAGTTAGTATCTCTGTATATTTTTTAGGGAACAAAGACTGTATAAGGTACCTAGTGTAATTTTTAAATTAGCACATAATTTTTATAGGAAAACTAATATGTTGAGTTAAGGAAAGTACAACTTCAGCATCAACCACCTGTTGATCATTCTCACCTTTGTTCTCTACCGTCTGTTCCCAGAGCCGATTCTGGCACCCTACTCTATCCCCATCCCCAGATCCTAGGTCCCTTCCTAATGAATACTTGTCCCAGACTTTCTGTCATCCTTAATGGCCTAACAGGAGAATAGATAATAATTAAATAAATTTATAATTAATTTTTTGGTTTATTATGTTGTTTTTTTGCATGAACGTTTGGGAAAAGCCTTCAAAGACATTAAATTTTTATAGCTGTAGGCCCGGATGGCAGATACGCTGGACCTCAGTGGGTCTTTACAAAACTCTGACATGGCCACATATTGGAGGTGCTCTCCCCTCCTCCTCCCACCCCAAAATCTCTTAGTTCAGGCTAATGCTTGTGCCAGTGCCTTGTGATTCTGTTCTAACCATCCACGGTATTGAGAACCCTCACCATAGAAGAGCAGATAGCAGTTACTGCATCTGATTCACACACAACACCCCCTCCCCCACCACCTACCAAGTTTACCTGTTTTTTGGTATGTTCGTTGTATTCTCCAGGAAGATTATGTGCACTTTTAATTAAGGTCTTTGCAATGTGGTAATAATAAACACTAATAATAGCAAGTGGTATGAGGAAGTAGACCAAGAAGATGAGCACTGAATGAATCTTTGGGTGTAATTCGTCCGTGTAAGGGTAGGGTACACACGCCAGGAAGCTGCCATTTTCAATGCTCTCAATGCGCGTCACTTCCGAAAACACGGCTTCCGGAAGCGCCAACAGCACGGAGACCACCCAGATCCCCACCGCCTTTACGCAGGTCCACAGCAATGCCCCGGAAGTCTGGATGTCCATGGGGTTGACGATGGCTCTGTACCTGGGAAGACAACATGACTCACATTACTCTTTTAGAAAGAAAAATGTAAAAGAGACAGAGGGAGGAAGGGAGGGAGGAAGGGAGGAGAGACCCTACTGGCTGAGAGACAGTTGCTAGTAGTTTGTTGTTCCCTGGCTGGTAGTAGATGGAATACTTAGTATCTCCGAAGTCTGTCTGTCTACAAGACATTCCACTGCTTATTAGCACAGAATACAGAAAGAGAAAGGAAAAGATTTTAAATTGTTATTCCCCAAATTCCATTAATTTCCATACCTCTTTTGCAAGTGTTTTTCTAAATCACACATACTACAAATATATATCATCTATTGAATATTTCCGTTGAAATCACTGCATTTTCAAAAAATTATCACTGCTCTAATTGCAATAGCAGACACAAATCCTGAAATATAAAACATCTACAAAATAATGTTATCAAGGTCTATTTTGATGCTCTTCTCCATCTTCTGAGACTCAGTCTTCCACTTGATTTCCCAAGGGCATTAGTAAACCTTAAAGACTGGGGTTTTCTCCATCATTCAGTCATAAGAACTGAAAGAACTGAAGACCAAATAATGTTCCGTCTTTGTAACTGAAATTTATGTCATGTTGATACCTCATGAAATCCTCTCTCTTCTGATAGAGCACCATCAAAGGAATCACGCTCCAGGACACAAGGGCTTAAAGAACCCAAAGAGCTAACTCAATCACACACTTTAGGGTAATCATAATGCAAACAAACCAAAATTATATGTGAACATCAAGTTATAGTTTTCTCAAAGTATTTCAGGTTATAGTACACCTAGGAGGTTAACATGATAAGCATTTCTCTCAAAGTTTTGTGATTTAAAAAAATTGGATAAACCACCTATTACTGTGCCTGCCCATTAGCAGATACTAACCATGCCATGATTTTATATCTTCTCCTTATTTATAGTTGATTATAAAAAATTTATAACATTTTAATTTATTTTTGAGAGATAGAGACAGAGCATGAGCAAGAGAGGGACAGAGAAAGAGGGAGACATAGAATCCAAAGCAGGCTCCAGGCTTTAAGCTGTCAGCACAGAGCGAACGAGGGGCTTGAACCCACGAACTGTGAGATCATGACCTGAGCCGAAGTCAGACGCTTAACCGACTGAGCCACCCAGGCGCCCCTACAGTTGATTTAGTATGTTGTACTAAAAATTCAGAATATTTCAAGCAACGTAACAAGCAGATAAGGTCTTCTGAGGTTCCCTAAATATGTTTCCCATTGCCCACCAGAGAGAAACAGCTCCTAGCCTCAGTGTCACTCTGAGGGGAGCTGCTCTTTCTTCTTCCTAATTTGCATCAAGCATCATTCCCAGACTCTCAGGCAGAGAAAGACAGCTTGCGTTTTAATCTAGAGAGTCTTCCCCTGTATAACAGGAAACAAAAATTAATTTAGAGCGACAGCAAAGGGCCTCAACACCAAATTAAATAAAGTCGCACACATACTGCATTTATTTCACATAGACTTTGCACATGGCAGAAAAAGCAAGCATGTGTTCCTCCCCATTCTGCTTAATTGCATGTTCTGAAGTAAAAGAATTACAATCAGTAACTAGAATGAGCTGTATTTTCTGTTTCTTTTTAATGTTTTATTAGATTAATATATTCAAGGAGTTTTTTATTTTTATCAGAGAACATAAAGAGTCTGTAAAGGAAAATTGATTTCATTTCAGGTCCAGCTCCTGGGTTGAACCAAATTTTATATCATTACCTCCATATGACTAAGAAATGTCCTTCTGCTGCTGTCTCTTGAATTAAATACTGTAGACATTTGCTCTTGACATCTTGTTATGAAGTTGAAAATTTTCTCTCTTATACATTTCTATCTCTCCCATTATCAACTTCTTAATTCAGTAAATTATATTAAATGTTTATAAAAACAGTCACTAGATTGCCATTATGACCAACCAAAAATCTCTTACTGTAGAATTAAGTAATATGTTGTCTTTTTTCTTAAACATGTCTCTGATTTACCTACAGTTGTTACTTGATTTTGTTTAGTTTGCATAATTTTCCATGTACCTGAATTTGCTTTTTTCTAACTGCTCTTTTACCACCTTGCTGAATAATTGGAGTCCCAGTACTTGAATCTCAATTCTTCCTTTTTAGCCTTTTACTTTTATCAAGCTCCTCTCTGCCTTCTTTTTGGTTTTACTTTCTAAGATGCTTTATTAGCCTTAGCTCCCATTCTTTCTTATAATTTTTTTTATTTCTGCCATCATATTTTTATGAGCTAGCTGTCAGCACAGAGCCTGATGTGGGGCTTGAACCCATGAACCACGAGATCATGACCTGAGCCAAAGCCGGATGCTCAACTGACTGAGCCACCCTGGCGCCCCTTTAAATATGTTTAAAATTTTTATTTTAAGAGAGACAGAGAGAGAGAGAGAGAGAGAGAGAGAGAGAGAATCCCAAGCAGGCTCCACACTCAGCATGGAGCCCAATGGAAAGCTCATGACCCTGGATCATGACCTGAGCTAAAATCAATCAAAAGTCAGATGCTCAACTGACTGAGCCATCGAGGTGTCCCTCTACTATCATATTTTTAATTTCTAGAAGCTCTTGCTTTGCAAGTGAATAGATAATTAGAAGAAACTGCTCCCTAAATATAGTCAAGTAACTATATTTTATTATCAATGTATATTATTTTATCTTGTGGATCTATTTTTTTTCTTTTTGCATGATCAGATATCTCTCTTTGCTTTTTTTAGCATTAATTACAATGATGTTATTGGAATTCATGGAAATATAATTAAAACAGATTTTTAAACAAACGAAAAATGAACTAATACATTTATAGATATTTATTTGCTGGTGTGTTGCTTGGTTTCTTTATGCTGGAATTTCTCTTCAAAAGTTAGATATCTACTATACCCCAATTCATATTTAAGATCAAAGTACCAAAAGGTTGATGGCAAATTTTTCTGTACATGAAGGATATGGAGAAAGAACAGGGAAGTTTTCTGGGGGTGATGGTTACCAAAATTAGGTCAATTAACTAAACTTCCTTGTTAGATTTTCAGGAAACTCAAAGAATACCCTGACCTTTGTGGATTTAAAAAGGAGGAAAACATCACTCCTTTAGTCTCATTTCCACCTCATCTCTAAGCACATAACATTAAACATATTGGAGAAACTGCAAAGAAGAATGGAAGTTTTAACTCTTTCATTGCAGTAACACTACCAATAACATGCTAATAACATTAACAGAGCTGTAGCAACAGCTCTAGGATTCTTGGTTCAGGGGAAGTAAGAAACCTAATGGGAGCATAAGGCATGGGTAGAGAAGGCCTTTTCAACAGGGACAGTTCTTGGCCATGGCCTGCAGGAAAGGGAAACAGACTTTGGATATTATTCTAAAGGATATATATTTGCTAGAAATGAGAGTGTTGACAATTATATACAGCAGGAAATTATAGTTTAAAACAACAGGTTACTGAAGCATCATTATTAGTACTTAACCATGGCTTACAATTATCAGAGAATAAGGTTTACACCAATGTGTCACGTGCATCTTTGAAAGGATAAAAAGTAAAACAATACAGTGCAAATTAATATGGACCTATTTAATCATCCTTTATTTAAATATTTATAAAAATATTGGAATGAGGGGTACCTGGGTAGTTCAGTCAGTTAAGTGTCTGACTCTTGGTTCTGGCCCAGGTCATGGTCTCATATTTCGTGGATCTAAGTCCCACATTGGGTTCTGTGCTGACAGTGCAGAGCCTGCTTGGGATTCTTTCTTTCTTCCTCTCTCTCTGCCCCTTCCCCCACCCCCTTCAAAATAAATAAATATTTTTTAAAATATATAGGAATGAAACAGTCCCTCAGTATGAAAAGTATCTTTCTTCCAGAAAGCTTTCTAGATATCCCTAATTGAAAACTAAAAAAATAATGAATCAAAAGGTATTAAAGAAAACATAATCACCATTTATATATTAAATATCAACAAATACATATGCTTCTTCATTAATTTCTGTTTTGAATCTAGCACTTACCATATCTGCATGTAGCCTAAATTTATAGTAAGGGATAATGAAATGTCATTGTATTAAAATATATATAATTAAAATTATATCATTTTTAACTCATATAAAGTCATCTCAGTTTCTCAAAACCTCCACCTACACATTTCTGCACACATACTAGTTACACTATTCATAATTTCTTTTCTTTCTTCTTTCTTTTTTTTTTTGCTTATCATACTTTCATTTATAAAAAGCCAACAAAGAGTTTAAATATGGACAGTCTGTCAAAGGAGAGGAAGGTATTGCAAAAGCAAGAGAAAGAAAGAGAAATTTTCAAAAAGAAGTGTAGACCTCTGTGTCAAATGTTCCTTAAAAATAAAAACAAAGACAAAAACCTCCTTTGAAACCAGAGCCTATGTTTTACTCATTGTTGTATCTAAAGTGCATAAAAGAATGCCTGACCCATACTCATTTCTCAATGAACATTTGTTAAACCAATAAGGAAATGTGGTCCGAGCAGCAAGGAGATCACTTATTAAGACAGTTTTGATAGAGTGGGGTGATCATCATTGGGTATTCGGTTGAGGTGAGAATGACATCAGAGATGGAGACAAAGTCTAGTCTAGTGATACTCAAGATGGATCAAAATTCAGAATCACCTGGAGAGCTGAAAAAAGATAGAGTATTAGGTTTCTCTCCAGACTTAGGATGTAGAATGTGAGGTTATATATTTTACTAGGATTTTCAAATGATTTTGAATATAAACCAGATTTAGAAACCACCTTTCAAGAGATTAACTGTGGCAGTGAGCATCTTTCCACCAGACCTCTGTGAGCTTGTCCAGTGCAAAAGACACACAGTCAGCAGTGGAGAGTATCTGGACTTCAGCAAAAGTTCAGTGTTAAGAACTAGATGCCTGACCTTTACAATATGTCACATCATGTTTCAAAAAATATTTATAGCCCACAGCAGTAACATTTACTCTGAATAAAATTACTAAATTTATTATTTAAAAATATATATTCATGATCATAGAACAGAATGTCTAAAATGATAATCTCTTAAAAATAATGTAGTAAGTAGGATGTCACCTTGGAAAGAGTGAGAAATACTGGATTCAATTACAGAGGGCTCAGCAATGCCATTTGTTCTTTACCCTCCTGCAAAATCACTTTGTTCTTAATCCATTGAAGTGTATGACTTAAATGACACATGAAAGTCTCATGAGAAGGGCAATGATAATGACAAGTCACGGTGATGAATGCAACAGGTTGGAAATAGCCAGTCTATGATTAAAGGAATTGGGCAAGGGCTATAGAAGATAAGGAGATCATCATCATTAATTTTTCAATAGGCTCATTTTGCTCTCTACTTCAATGCCTACTATCTGATAATTAACTGCATATATGAATAATATTGGTTTGAATTAAGGGTATGATCCTGACACATAGGTGACATAGCAGAAGCAGTTACACATCAACCTACTGTTTAAGTGAATTATGTTAATTATGTTCATGTTAATTTTGTCATTTGATAAAAAAAAAATCCTGTGCAGTAAAATTGATTAGTATACCCACTTGACAGAAAAGCTCATGGAGACTATGAGATTAAATGATGTTGAAATAATCACAGAGCCAGAAGGCAAATGACTTCGAATTCACACAAGACTATCTTGTGATTTCAGATTCTATAGTTTTTCAGCTTATGGTACATTGCAGCAAATGCAATTGAAGAATTAAATGCTTGCCCTCTTCTATCCATTTTGGGATATTTTCTTCTTTTCTTTTTAAAGTCACTGATATTTTTAACTGGAAAGACTTAACTTATGTCCATAACTATGCTTTCTCAATTTAATGACCATTTTTACTGTTAAATAACTAAGACTCAACAGGTAATATTTTGTATCTTTTAAAATATTTTTAGAAACTTCATTTTCATTGAATCATTTTAAGTATCTACAGCCACCTCTACACCATGCTCTCATAATCTAAAACTGGATCCTCATGAGATATTTAATGCTGGTTGTCTCTTAAAATATGGTTCTTTTCCAAAAACTAATTTAAATTAAATCACAATTATTAAAATTTTATTTTCAAAATATTCTCCACAAATTTCCACAAATAATAAGAGTAAAGAAGATCTACTTTGAAAGTTGGAAAAATATTGTTTGGTTTTTCTTTTTTAGAGAGAGAGAGAGAGAGTGAGTGAGCAAGAACACACATACTCGAGCAAGTGAAGGGGAGAGGGGCAGAAGGAGACGGAGAGAGCTCCAGTCCATCTGATGGAGATGTGGGGCTTCATTTCACAACTGTGAGATGACCTGAGCCAAAATCAAGAGTGGGACACTCAACCGACTGAGCCACCCAGGCATCCATTGAAAAAATATTCTCAATGAAAATCTGCAAAAGGAAAATATCAAGACTTAATGGCAAATAGATGAATGAAGAGAAGGGCTTGGGATAAATAAATGTTTAGTTTATTCTTGTTCCCCTTGAAGATCCATGAATAACTGGAAATAGAAAATATTGTGCAGCACATCAATAAATCAGTGATGTTCACCAAGATGGGCTATTAGCCTAATAGTACTGAATATTTTGTATCAATAATTAGAACAGTAAATTAAGAGATAGCTCATTAAGTTTGAACCTAGAAATATTAAGTTAGGTCATCACTTTAAAGCTTGGATTGAAACTTAAAATAACTTTGGTCATACAGAAACTAATAAGAATACAGGAATAAAAACAACAAACAATTAAAAAAAGGAAATGTCATGACAATGGATCTTTTTGCACAGAAAAATAAACAAAGGAACTTTCCAAATACCAAGGTTGCCAGTATATTTGGGATGTGAGTGGAGGTCTCCATGGATCTGAAAATAATATACTGGTGACATGAATATTATCTAAAACTTCCAAACTATTTAGAAAGTAAAAGTAATAATGGAAAGTAAATACACAAACATAGCATATAACTGTCTTGTACTGAATACTGTACAACACCTAAAAGAGAATCATCTACACCCCTATACCAGCATCAACTTTTCCATAAGTAAACAAGTAAGTACTAACTAAGAAACTTTAAGAAAGAACTTATTGAATGGAGTGTTCCAGAGCCATAATAAAGAATGAGATCATGCCATTTGTGACGACATGGATGGACATAGAGGGTATTATACTAAGTGAAATGAGACATACTGAGAAAGACGAATACCATATGATTTCATGCATGTGTGGATTCAAAAAACTAAACAAATGAATTTTTAAAGAGCCAAAAATCAGAATCATATCTACAAATACAAAGAATGAGCTGATGGTTGCAAGAGGCAAGAAGGGTGGGGAGATGAGCAAAATGGATAAAGAGAGTGGGAGATACAGGCTTCCAGTTATGCAATGACTGTCACGAGAATAAAAGAACAGCATAGGGAATATAGTCAATGGTATGGTAATAGCATTGCACACTGACAGATGGTAGCTACAGTGTGGTGAGGAGAACATAATGTATAGAGAAGCTGACTCACTATGTTGTACACCTGAAACTAATATAACATTGATTGCCAACTATACTCACATTTTAATTTTTTAAAAAATTGTTGGGGAGCCTGGGTGGCTCAGTCAGTTAAGCATCCGATTTTGGCTCAGGTCAAGATGTCACAGTTAGTGGGTTCGAGCCCCACGTCAGTGCTGACAGCTAACTCAGAGCCTGGAGCCTGTCTTCAGATTCTGTGTCTCCCTCTCTCTCTGACCCTCCCCTGCTCACACTGTCTCTCTCTCTCTCAAAAATAAATTAAAACATTAAAAAAATTTAAAAAAAAAACTTGTTGAGAATGAGAAAATAAAAATGCAATTAAAATTATTAAAGACCTTAGAGATTGGTCAACTCTCCTGAGGAATCAACAACTAAAAGAACCAAAGTAAATTGTTATTTTTGTTCCTTAAACACACAAACAGGAAGTACTGGTGGGACCACTAATGACAAGGAAAATGTTGAACTTCACTGACTTCCTGGCTTAGCCAGAGCAGATGGCGCCCTATTTAAACGCACCACCACAGGCAAAAGACTGACAAGGTGCATCTTCGAAAGTGTTTCCACTGAGAAGTGGACCCAATAGAATCAGCATAAGTGATTATATGAAAGACTTGTTGCAACATGGAGGACAGTGATAAACAGAGGTCACAGGTCAGCTGCCTCACCAACACTAGTGTCCCTTCCCCTCTTTGGGTCTTTCCACTCAATACTCAGAGAGGGAAATAATAGGATCCTATCTACAGTCCTTCAGCTCTACAGATGAAGACATAACTCTTATTTTGCAAATGAGGAAAATACTGCCTTATGACCATGTGTTTTACAGTATTTTATCATCTTCTCCAACTAGAACATTTGAACCTAACAGATACAGGATTGGCACCCACATGCCCGGGGTATCCCTCCTTAGTTATAGAGTGTCCCAAAAGTTTCAGACCTAAGTGGATGAATAATCTTCAAAAACTATAAAGTAGTGCACAAATTATGGCAATAGTACGAATATTGTGAGAATTATACAGCCCCTCCAACGTCTCAGATTTCTTCTAAAAAGAATAATAAAGAACATAAGTTAGAAGCATTTGAGACTAATGAATAAAAGATATCTGACTTATTGGAATCAAATATAGCAACTTTTATTTAACAAAAAAACCCATATAAATTCAATTAAAAACTGATAAATTAGTGCTGGTTATAATTTGTCCTGTTTTATGACTGCATAAAAATAACAACTGAGCACTTCTTATGGAAAAACTTTCCTTTTTGCACTAGCAGAGAGAAAGTTCACAGACAAACATGTGACTCACATTCGTATGATCTTCAACTTTTATTTTTCCTCTACCTGGGTTTCCTCCCTTTTTTATATCTGTTCTATGTTGTTTGTATCTTTATTTTTAAGCTCCTTTAAATTCTTTCAGAACAAGTTGAAAATTAAAAAAGTTCTTGCTCTGGTAAAATGGGTTCTCTTTAAGGGGAGTGTGCAGTATTCTCTTAGGTAGATATGGCCAGTCTGAACTCCCTAGAAAAGTTTAGAAAGATACTCTAAGTGCTCATCTCAGCACCGAGAAGTAAGGGCTTTTCAGCATACTGTCCAGGGCTCCTGACCAAAGAAGAAAGCATCTCCAGGGGGGCCAGCTGGTTACTCAGTACCTGCTCTTCAATCAGGAGTTTTGGTGAAAACCCAGAAGACAAATGATGGCCTTCCCTCCCGTCCCTGGACTAACACTCATAAGAATGCTTCTCAAGGCCTAGGGAGTGTTCGATCCAGGGCCTACATTTGATCTGTTTCAATATTTTAACAAATAATTATACCAAAGAGAATATCTGTTTGCATTGTTATAATATCCAAATAATGATTCAAGGTTCTTACCTAACAGAACCATCTCAGTTAAAAGATTAAATTTGATTATCCTAACTAGCAAAGAAAAACTTGAAATCATTAATATATTAGCACTTTAGTTAGATTTGGTGAAAAATTATGTTTGCATTCAATCCAACATTGGCTATTCAATATCAGAAAAACAACATTAAATTAATGACACATTAAATTAATATTAATTGCATTTTTATTATTTTATAGGCTTTTAATATTTGATTTATAAATACATTTTAGTTCACAGTTATATTTTTAAAAAGAATAAGAATTAATATCTAGTTTTACATTTATAAATGCATAAAATTGTCAAGTCTATAGTTCAGCACTAGGAATCTAGGAAATTTTTCCTATGAAGGAAAGAGGAGAACTCATTCTATAAGTTATTTGCATTTAGTTAGGGGCTTTTAGAGGCCAAAAGGTCTTCATAAATCAAAGAAATTATATCCTAAGTCTGGAAATTAAGCCACTGTAATAGACAGTGAAGGATATTTCTGTGAGCTAACCATAAATAAAGTATCTTTATGGGACCCCACCTGCTCAGTATCCCAGCATGTTTGTGTGTGTGTGTGTGTGTGTGTGTGTGAAACTGTTAAAAACATAATGCCACAGAGAATATGCACATGCCTTCAATCAGCTACTTCGTATGAACAAGCAAGTACATTTCCAAAATATAAAAAGATCATCAAGATAGAAGTAGAAAATTAACTAAAATCACCACACTCACCATCTCAGATCGGGCCCTATCTCTTCTCCTCCACTTGGGTTATGAAATGCCTCTGAGGCACATCTACAATGGACAGAAATGAGCTTTTTGAAGGATGTATCTGTTGAAACTTCTCAAAAAAGCTTGAAAAGTCAAGGATTAATCATCTCAAGAACCAAAAGTGTCACCCACACAACTCTTTGGTCATATCAAACAAGGTGATTTAAGCCCCAAGGTAGATTCATAAATATTATATTTCTTATTTCAGTCTCTGCTCTCCAGGGATGCTGTCACCAATGCTCTATAACACTGAAGTCCACCTCACACTGGAATGTGCTTTCTGAACGAAAATGATCTTTCTGTTTCTTTTTCTACATTTCTGTGATCTCTATGTCTATACTCTCTATCTTTATTTTCTTCAGCAAAGACACTTCAGCCATCTAGTGAAGATATGATATTTGGTTTAAGAAACAACTGAATTTGTTGTTTAAAAAGTTTTTCTATTGCTACTACTACTACTTAATTTTGAATTTTTATGATGTTCTTTCCTTTTGTTGGACCTAATGAATCAGCTTTTGAAATCATTTTTCCTTTTATATTCTTGATCGCTTAGCTTTAAATTGAATTTTTCAGTCTACCATTAAATAAGAAAAATCATTAATAATTTTTTAGATGTGGAAAAGTAAAAATGTGGCTTAATGGTAAAGAGTAAGGGCTTTGAACTGAGCTCAAATGCTGGCTCTATCACTGTGAGTTCATGAAAACATTGCTTAATTTCAAAACTTAGATTTCTTCCCTTTAAAATAGTAATAATAGGGGCACCTGGGTGGCTCAGCCAGTTAAGCGTCCGGCTTCAGCTCAGGTCATGATCTTGTGGTTCGTGGATTCGAGCCCTGTGTCAGGTTCTGTGCTGACAGCTAGCTCAGAGCCTGGAGCCTGCTTCTGATTCTGTGTCCCCCTCTCTCTCTGACCCTCCTCTGCTTGCTCTGTCTCTCAAAAATAAATTTTAAAACATTAAAAAAAATTTAAATAGTAATAATAATATTGCTTACTAAATGATGTTGTGAGGGTAATAAACTCACACACAAAGAAGCACAGTGCTAAGGACAATTAGTCTTCTACCTGTTTCCAGATTCACAGGAAATCCAAATATTTGGTAAGATAAAATATGAGGTGATTAAATACTTATCAACACTTGATCACTATGTTCTGGAAGAAAAATAGAAATGTAAACAATACATAGTAAAACATTTCCAAACCACTTTAATTGACTATTGGAATGTATTGAATAATTTTGTCCCCAGTGATTCCAGTTCCTTAATTTATAGTTCCAAAACACACATTGATAGGCAAAAGAAGAATCTGGACCAAGTAGAAGAAGTAACCCAACTTTCTTTATCCTTATTATTAAAGTATCCATGCTGCATTTACAAAGTACATGATGTACACAACAAACCAAAAAAGTCAGTAAATACGTGAGTAATAGGATGTTCTCTGACTGGGTCAGAGCCAATTTACCTGTGGGTCTCCGTGACAATAGATAAAGAAAAACGGCATAAATAAATTCAAGCCCAGGATCTTGCTACTAGTAGAAACACAAGCACAATAATAGTAATTTTAACTATTATAGTCATAGATATTCATTAAGTTTTATTTTAATTATTAAGTAGAATTCTTTTAACTTTCTAATTAAAATGGATTCTATAAAGAGGGGCAGCTAAACTAAGTCGTATTTTAATTACAGGGTTCAAAAAAATTATAAAAGGTAATAGAAGTTGTCATATTAGCAAAATAAGGCACATATAATTCATCCAAAGGCACCCATTTGGTTTTAGAAAGAATATAGCACAAACTAAAAAGTAAATAATATTTGGTTTAAAAAGACAGAAGGTCTCAACTCTCCAGTGATTATTGTCTTTCCTTCAATGAAGATTAACTCTTCAATGCCAGAGTGATAGGACATTATTGCAAATACCAGGACATTTAGATGTAGTCATTTTCCACTAATAACATGTAAGTTGAAGAAGAGGAGCATAAACACTACCTCAATCCTCCAAGTTCAATTGTTTATCTAAATAGCTTAAGTCAACACCCCATCCCAAAAGGAATTAAACCAGGGCTCCATGCACAGCTACCTAATGGGACATTTTGTCCCCACCCCCATCCAGACATTCCTCCATGCTTAAAAGCATGATGATAGAGAGAGTGAGATAGAGGCATGGACCAGCAGTCAGCAGTCCTGGGTTCTCCTTACCGCCCTTCAGGGGGACTTACTTTCCCTGGGCCTCAATATCTTACCTCAATACCTAGAAAATGACATAGTTGAAGTTAGTTGATCTGCAAGGTAAAAGAATAGACAAGTCTGACCTTTAAAATATGTGAAAAGCAGATTTGATATCAAAAGTGTAATTTTACAGCACCATTTTTGGATAGTACAGTTCAGTACCTACCTGTTTGTGGGGGAGGGGATTAAAGCAAGAATGTGTAGTCATCTGTCTGAAGAACATTTACTATTGTAGCTGTTTGACTTTGAATAAATAACAGAATTTAGTTAATAAGTATAAATGATGTTTCCCCATATCTGAAAAAAAAAACCCTCCAAATCAAACACTTCCCTAAATTAAGTCAGACATTCTGACCTTCAGGTTATTAAAAAAACTAAGGAAAAGTGCAATTCCAAGATTTTAGCACACGCTAAAACGTTCTACATGGTAAGTGCCCTGTTGCCCAATTATCCTATAGCCCTTCTATGACATTGACAATAAAGATTTTCAGACTGTGTGCAGGGCAGGAGGGAGACGAGGCTATGCAATTTTAAAACTACTTTCAAACTAACACAATGTTAATAATTTTCGTATATATTTTTTCAAACTTCACAGCCCAGTCCTTTTTAACTCCTTTTAATCCAATTCCCAGATACACTCTCTCTTCCCTCTCCTCGTCCATCCATGGACTTTCCTTTCTCCCTTTTCCCCCCAAGGGGCACCCCTGCCCCTCTGCACAGCTTTCCCAGGCCGAGCCCTCACCTGTCGGCGCTGAGGGCGGTGAGCGTGAATACTGACACCCCCACCGAGGTGAGCTGGATGACCGGGATCAGCTTGCAGCCCACCTTCCCGAACATCCACTCGTCGAAGAAGTAGCGGGAGGCATCCACGGGGACGCAGGTGAGCAGCAGCAGCAAGTCCCCCGCGGCCAGGCTGGAGATGAAGATGTTGGGGGCGCTCCTCATGGCGCTGCTGGAGACCAAGATCTTCACCAGCATGATGTTGCCCAGCAAGCCCACCGTGAAGATGAGCAGGTAGAGGGACGGGATCGCGCAGCGGATCGCGAACTTGGCGCTCGTCCCGTCGGCGGCGGCCAGCAAGTCCCTCTCGGACACCCCGGGAACGAAGCCGCTCTGATTGGCGCCCGCCGTCTGGGAGAGGTTGCAGAGAGACGTGGGGGGCATGTTCTCCTTTCCAGGACGGGCCGCTGGGGGTCTCATGCGCCCAGGTGCCCTGAAAAGTGCAACACACACGTGGACGTAATCAGTTCCCCTCTCACGCGGACAAGTTCACGGTCTGGGGAGAGCGAGTCACACTGCCGCGTCTTAAGAGGATCCGGCCTTAGCGAGAAGTCTGTCTGCGCTCAGGGGCTTCGCTTCTGGAAGGGGCACAAGGCTCCTGCTGGCTTCCAATTAGGGGAAGAGAAAAAAAAAAAAGAGCAAAGCAATTGCGTCTTCGTTCTCCTCTTCAATGGTCTGTTTATAGCTAGTGGAAACAGTTGTTTTGTGAACAAAGATTTTTCCCTCCGGAATTAATAAAACTACCTGCAGACAGTTCGCGGGGGGGGCGGGGGGGGGAGAAGTCATTTTGTCCTTGCCCAGCGATCCGCAGGTGAAACCCCGGGGTGCAGGGGCGGGGTGGGAGTGGGGGTAGGGGGTGGGGGGCGGCAGGCACTTTGCTCTTTCCACAGCTTTGCTCTTGTTTCTGCTGTAACGTGTGGAATTGGAGGGAATCTGAGCCCTCTCTCCCACTCTGTGCCCCTACATAGTTACATCCTTACCCGCCTCCAAGCGGGAGGAGCCCCAGTTTGCGACCCTCAGAATTCAGGGACTGAGCTGGCAAGGCCCTGGCACTATAACACTGAATTTAGGAGACAGAAGGAAAAAGAGAGCGAAAATGAATGGAATTCCCTCCCCGCTCTTCTTCCTTGATCATTTTTCTAACCCCAAAGATGGAAACTCTCTCCCACAGCTGGCATATTAGTTTTAAACATATTTATTGAAACATAGCATGCACAAAGCACACAGTTCTTAAATGTACAGCTTAATCTAACCACCATTCAGAGCCTACAGTCTAGCTGCTCTCCTTTGAAATAATCACTATTTATTCTGCCTTTTATCATCTAAGATTAGTTTGCTGCTTTTGGGTATTCTAGAAATGGAACCAAAAAGTATTTAATCTTGTGTCCAGTTTCTGTCAGTCAACATTGTATCTGTGAGACCCACTCATAATTTTGTGTGTAGCATTTTCATTGTTGCATAGTATTCCAGGATAAATATACCCACTGTATTTATCCCTTATAATGAAGACATTTGGATTTTTATAGTTTTAGCTAATTTGGACAACGCTTCCATAAATATTCTTTGTCTTCTGGTGCATATTTGAATCTCAGGTGTAGATTTATTAGGTCTCAATGATTAAATTATGTTCAACTTTAGCAGAAATGGACAATTTTCCAAAGTGAATTCCAATTTTTTTCTTTTGACATTTGCTGGACAATATCTGTTAAGGCTGAACATACGTATGTTTATGACTAGGCAAGGCTACCCCTAAATATATACTCGATACCTATGTAATACATTATTTTTCTAGTTTCAGGTGCACGGTAGAGTGATTCAGCAATTCCATGCTTGACTCAGTGTTCATTATGATAAAGGTACTCTTTAATCTCCATCGCTGATACACTATTTTAAATAGGATGCTCCTAAAACCAAAATGACTTTCTACATTCACACCATCTGAGTTTAATGCAATCTTCTCAGAAGTGGCAGAGTCTGAAGTGAGCCAAATAACACTCTTCATTAGGAAAAACATTGGCTGGTTCTTGGTAATTAAGGAAAGAAAATTAGTCAAGGACTACCTACAATGATGTAGCTGTAGCTAATGAAATGTGCCAAACCATTTCTGAAAAGTACGCAATTTTGTCCAGATATTTCTGACCAAGAACAGCATTTAATTATTGTAGTTCCATTAGACAAGTTAAACATTTGCACTATAATCAGTTTTATGTTTTTAACTCAATTACAAGTCCTTACTATACTTTTCTTGGATTTCATTACATAAAATAATCTGTTATTAGGTTAAGCTTGGCTAAATAAAATGCTTTAATATATGTATATAAATCACAATTTTTTATAAATCACTTTTTATATCATATATATCAAGGCAATTTATTTTACATATTACCCATCTCTAAGAATTTTATCTTCAAAGTTATTTAAATTTTGTCTTTTGACACCCAATCTTGTTATGCAAAGTAAATTAACTACTAAAGCAATCCTCTACATTATGAAATCTCTCACTTTCAAACTGCAACTCTCCCATTTTAACCTATTTTATATGAAAACATATTACCACCAAAATTGCTCTACGAATATCTGTATTCTCCTCTGTGTCTGTATGATGCTAAACATTTAGATGAAAAAAATTGGTCTAATCACTGGATTAATAATTATCTAATTGCCTGACATTGTAGAAATGAGGCATCTTGATTATTGAATTTTTGCATTTTAAGTAAATCCATATGTATTTACTTAAAATATTCAGTTCATGGGATTGGAGAGTATAATGAATGATTTAGTAATGACAGCATTACTGATATTTTAGTAAAGTATTATAAAGTTATTATTTGAATATATCACCAAATTATATTTGGTGTATGGGTATTGTCTCTTTTGTACAGAATCAATACTCATCAGAAAGACATCTACCAAAGGAACCTTTTTAAAATTATAGTCAGTGCTTTATACATCAAGTTCCTTAAAGTCATATCTAATTTAATGTTTGTAAGTGTTCTTGAAGAACATATTTGAGTCTTAAATTAACATACAAAATTGACATCAGAATCCATAAAGATAAGCTAACTTGCTTAATTTTCTAAAGACTTGTGAAATTGTCTTTTGAAGTTTATTAGATTTGAGTTCAAAGTCTACTGTATCTCCTTGAACCAAGAGAATAAAATTGCATGAAAAATGTGATTTCTATATAACTGAAGGACACATTTTAATACTGAAATATACAATGTTTATAAAATATATATTATACATTTCATTGCCCTGAACTAAACAAAATCTATTCAGAAGTATATATAAACATTTCTTGTTGTTTAAAATTCATGCAAATAAGCTGTAAACCATAACTAAAAGAAGAAAAAAATCAGTTAATGGAAACTAAGCCAATAAGGATACAGATGTATAATAAGTAGATAAGGATATTAAAAATGTAACTAAAACTTTATGCCATGTGTTTGAGAAGGCAGAAGAAAACATTAACATGAACAGAGAAATGACTATAAAAAGACATTGAATTTCCAGAAAGGAAAAAACGTCTATGGTGGGAAATATTATGGGATTAACAACAGATCAAACACTGCAGAAGAAGAGATCAGTGAACTTGAAATATAGTAATAGAAACTATCCAAAATAAAATACTGACATTAAAAAAACTGAAAAAAAAAAAGTGAACAGAGTATCAATGCACTCTGGGAAACATTCAGTGGCCTAATCTTCTGTAAGAAGGTCCCCAAAGGACAGGAGAGAATGAAAATTTCAAATAATGTCTCCATATTTTTCCAAATTTGATGAAAGCAAATCCCAGGCAGAAGAAAGATAAAGGAAATTCTACTAAGAAGAAAAACTGGAAACGTTCCTACTAAGATTAAGAAGGAGGGGCACCTGGTGGCTCAGTTGGTTAAGCGTCAGGCTTCGGCTCAGGTCATGATTTCACGGTTTGTGGGTTCCAGCCCTGCGTCGGGCTCTGTACTGACAGCTCAGAGCCTGGAGCCTGTCTTCAGATTCTGTATATCCCTCACTCTCTGACCCTGCCTGCTTGCACTGTCTGTCTCTGTCTCTCTAAATAAATAAATAAATAAATAAATAAATAAATAAATAAATAAAATTAATCTACCTTAAAAAAAGAAAAAAGATTGGGAAGAAGGAAAAGATATCCTCTTTCACCACTTTTATTACACATTGTACTGAAAGTCCTAGCAATGTGATAGGACAAGAAAAGGAAATGAAAGGTACACTGATCTGGAAGGAGGAAATAAACCTGTCATTATTCAAAAATGGCATGATTGTCTATGTAGAAAATCCCCAAAAAATCAACCCCAAATCTCCTTCAACTAGTAAGCAATTAGTTGCAAGGTTTCAGAATACAAGATCAATATACAAAAGTCAACTGCTTTTTTTAATACCAGCAATGAATAAGTGGAATTTGAAATTAAAAATGCAATACCATTTATACTAGCTCCCCAAAAATTAAGTACTTGTACAAATCTGACAAAACATATGGAAGATCTAGATGAGGAAAACTATAAAACCTTGATAAATCACATAAATAAAGGAATTAAATAAATGGACAGATAATCCTTTTTCATGGATAGGAAGACTCAATATTTTTAAGGTGTAACTTCTTCCATACTTGATTACAATGAAATGTCAATCAAAATCTTAAATTAATTTGTGGATACTGACAAAATGAATCTAAAGTCTATATGGTAAAGCAAGAGACCCAGAATATCCAACATAATATTGAAAAAAAAAACCTAAGTCAGAGAACTTACACTACATGATTTGAAGACTTACTATAGAGCTACAATGACCAAGACAATGTGGCATTGGCAAAAGAATAAGCAAGTTAAATCAATGGGACAGAACAGAGAGCACAGAATAGACTCACATAAATATAGTCAACTAATCTCGGACAAAGAAGCAAAGCTAATGCTATGGAGCAAAGATTGTCTTTCAGCAAGTGGTATTGGAACAACTGAATACACATGCCAAAAATAAAAAGAAAGAAAAGGGAATCAAGACACAGACCTTACACCCTACACAAAATTAACCATCAACCTAAGTGTGAAACGTAAAACAATAAAACTCCTACATGATAACATAGGAGAAAACCGGGATGGCCTTGGGCATGGCAACAATTTTCTACATACAATATCAACAACACAACACATAAAAGAAAGAACTGATAACCTTTACTAAATTAGTGAGTCAAAATTATATGCTTCTGCTCTGCAAAAATGCCATCAAGAAAATGAGAAGACAAGTCACAAATTGGGAAAAAGAAATATTTCTAAAATATATAGCTGGTAAATGTTACTCAAAAATACAAACACAATATTCAACAATAAAAAACAAAAAACTTATTGTTAAGTAGGTAAAATAATCCAGGCAGCTTACCAAAGAACATGTACAGATGGCAAATAAGTACATGAAAAGATGCTCAAGACCATTAGGGAAGTACAAATTAATAAACAGTGAGCTTTCCCACCCATTTCCCCCTCCTCCAGAGAGCTCTTCTGACTGCATCCCGCTTACTTCCAGCTCTAGGCTCCTGCTAAGCTAAGCCCCATCGTTGACTCTCTCCAGCCATTGTCATGATCATCTACTGGCATCTCATCAACCATAATGAGATATTCTCCAATATCTACAAGTTGGGTTGTGCCTGGAGGTGGAGGGGAATATGGTCAGTATTCCAAAAAGAGAAACACTGATGATTCCCTCATTAATGGAAATGCCTTCACTGGAGGTCCAGTAGAAAGCACGGTAATCACTGATGTTGATACTGTTATGAACCATCACTTCCAGGAAACCAGAGTCACAAGAGAAACCTACAAGAGTACATGAAAGATTATATGAAATAATCAAAGGCAAACTTGAAGAACAGGGACCTTCGTTAGAGTTAACAAAGAGTTAAACTGTTCATGACAGGGACTGCAGAACAAATCAAGCACATCCTTGCTAATTTCAAAACCTACCCGTTCTTTACTGGTGATGCCATGAATCCAGATGACATGGCTGTTCTGCTGGACCACCATGAGAATAGTGTGGCCCCACACATGACCTTCTTTAAGGATAGTTTACATGTGAAAAAATGTTAACACATTTAGCCGCCACTTTGGACACTATCGCTGTCATCATAACTGGCTGCTGCTTTCATCCTCACAACACTAGAACTTAGACAAAAAGATCGTGGTCATCTTGAGCTCTTCATTTATTTTGACCTTGATTTGTTTGAAGCAGAGTCATTGTTTTTCAGCAAAAGAAACATGTCATGCAACTAAAAACAAAATGCATTTAAATTCAAAACAACAACAACAATGAGATATGACTATACACCTATTAGAATGGCCAAAATTCATAATACTGATGATATCAAATGCTGATGAGGATGTGAAGTAATAAAAACTCTCATTTATTGCTGCCGGAAATGCAAAATGATATAGCCACTTTGGAAGACGGTTTGGACTTCCTTACAAAACTAAGTATATTCTTATTGTCAAATGTTTCAGTTATGCTTTTCAATGAATTGAAAACCTACATCCACACAAAATCCTGTGTATCGAAGTTTATGGCAACTTAATTCATAATTGCCAAAACTTGGAAGTAAGCAAGGTGTCATTTAGTAAGTGGACATATTAACTATGGTATATACAGACCATGGAATATCATTCAGCCCTAAAAAATGAGCTATCAAACCATGAAAAGATATGGGGAAAACTTAAATGCAGCTACAAGTGGAAAGAGCAATCTGAAAAGTTTACATATTGTGTGATTCCAAGTATACAATATTGTGGAAAACACAAAACTATGAAAACAGTAAAGGATCAGTAGCTGTCAGAGGTTACCTTAGGAAGGATGTAGAGAAAAAGAGGCAGTGCACAGAGACTTTGTAAGGCAGTGAAACCGCTCTGTGTGATATCATAATAATGGATACGTGTCATTCATTTGTCAAAAACCATAGAAGATAGAAGACTCTAATGTAAATTATGGCCTCTGGGTGATAATGATCTGTCAGTGTAGGTTTATTAATTAGAACAAGTGTCCCAACCTTTGCAGGATGTTGATAGTGAGGCTATGAGCAGAGGGAATGTATAGAAAATCTGTAACTTTCAGCCAACTTTTTTGTGAACCTAAAGCTACTTTTAAAATTGCTCTAAAAAACAGAGACACCTGTGCGGCTCAGTTAGGTAAGTGTCCGACTTCAGCTAGGGTCATTATCTCACAGTTTGGTTCATGAGTTGGGCTCTGTGCTGACAGTTCAGAGCCTGGAGCCTGCTTCAGATTCTGATGTCTCTCTCTCTCTGCCCCACTCCTGCTTGTACTCTGTCTCTCAAAAATAAGTAAAAGTTAAAAATTTTTTAAATGCTCTAAAAAAGTCTTTTTTAAAAAAAAGATAAATATGATAAAATCACATTTAGTTACTAAGGTGCTGCATTTTACCTGGACACTTATGTCTACAAGAACTCCTTGATAGAATTATCTGTTCTATATTTTAATGTCAAAAGAAATCTCTTGGGGATTGTTCTTGGTTTTTTTTAAACCTCTAACTATGGCTTAAACAAAATTGTACCAAGGTACATCATAGTCAAATCAGCACTCAGTGACAAACAGATTTTGCACCTGGAAGAGATAAGCTGTGAAAGCAGAGAATTTCAAAGCTCTCCCCAAGGGAACTAACCATATCAGAAACAGAGTATGAGAAAGTTCAAGCTAAAAAGATAATCTTGAAAACAATGAAACAAAGAAAGTGACCCTGACAGGAGTTCAATTACACATGAAAAATCAATGAAAATGGGTAAATTTAAGTAGAAAGGATGGCATTTCTCTTTCTTTCACTTCTTTGAACTTATTTTTAAAAGCAATTATATAAAACAACACATATAAAATTGTATTGTTGGGCCCATAATATATAGAAATGTAATAACATTTGACAATTAATGCACAAAGTAGGCGAGTGGGAGCAGACCTAGATAGGAGTAAGACAAAGATGCTAGATGAATCCACAAGAACAAATGGAAAGAATGGTAAATAGGAAAGTTACTGTAACAAAAAGTAAAATACATACTCACTCTTTTTCTCCCAGCATCTTTAAAAGACATAAATTATATAAAGTAAAAATTATAACAATGTATTGTTAGGCTTGTACCACACTCACACACAGGTATTAATTTAGTGTTAAGTCCGAAGTAGATTCTGATATGTATGATAAACTCTAGAGAAACCACTAAGAAAATAGCAGAAAACAGGGGTGCCTGGGTGGCTCAGCTGGGTAAGCATTTGACTTGGGCTCAGGTCATGATCTCACAGTTCGTGAGTTTAAGCCCCACATTGGGCTCTGTGCTGACAGTTCAGAGCCTGGAGCCTCCTTTGGATTCTGTGTCTCCTTCTCTCTGTGCCCCTCCCCTGCTCGCCCTGTGTCTCTCTCTCTCTCAAAAATAAATAAACAGTAAGAAAAAATTGTTTACAAACAGGGGCACCTGGGTGGCTCAGTCAGTTGAGCGTCTGACCTGCTCAGGTCATGATCTCACAGTTCATAAGTTGGAGCCCCGCATCGGGCTCTGTGCTGACAGCTCAGAGCCTGGAGCCTGCTTCAGGTTCTGTCTCCCTCCCTCTCTGACCCTGCCCCGCTCATGCTCTGTCTCTCTCTGTCTCTCAAAAATAAACATTAAAGAAAAACCCCAGAAAACATACAGTAAAGAAAAAAAAAACGATTTAAAGCATTAAAATGTTAAACTAGAAAACATTTACTTTATACAAAAGAAAGCAATAAAGGAGGAACAGAAGAACAAAAAAGATATGAGACATGCAAAAAACAAAAAGAAAAATGTCACACAAAATGCAACTCTATCAATAATAATATAAAAGGCGAGTGGATTAAACAATCCAAGTTACAAGCAGAGACTGGCAGATTGGATTTAAAAACAACAATGACAAAACAAGATCTAACTCTGCATGAGACAAACACTTTACATTCAAAGGAACCATAGTTTGATAGGAAAAGTATGGAAAAAGAAATATGCCAACAGCAGCCATGAGAGAGCTGGGTGCTCTACCAGTATTAGACAGAATAGCCTTTATAATGGGGGTGCCTGGATGTCTCAGTCATTTAAGCCTCAACCTCTTGATTTTGGCTCAGGTCATGATCTCATGATTCATGAGTTCCAGCCCCACATTGGGCTTTGCACTCTGCACTGAGAGTGTGGAGCCTGCTTGGGATTCTCTTCTCCCTCTGTCTCTTTGCCCCTCCTCTGCTCATGCTCTCTCTCTCTCTCTCCAAATAAATAAACATTTAGAAATATAGCCTTTAAAACAAAAAGGGTATTGTCTGAGGAAATCCTCGGCATTCTACAGCCTGCTGACCCAGACCTGATCCGCGGCCAACAGCCCACATCCCCCCACCCCCCATTCCTGTTTAATGGAGAAGTCCCATGTGCGTAACTGCCCACCTGGCACTCCAGTCCTATTAGCCCTACGGCTCCCAATGGATAAACATTTCAATAAAATTACAAAAAAAAAAAAAAAAAAAAAAAAACAACAACAAAAAGGGTACTAGAGATAAAGAAGGACATTCGACAATGATAAGAGGATCAATCCATCCAGAATATTTAGCAATTCTAAACATGTTTGTGTCTAACCACTACATCTCAAAATACATGAAGCAAATATTGGTGGAACTCAAAGGATAAACTGACAATCAACAGTAATAATTGGAATCATTAATATCTCACTTTCAATAATGACTAGAACAACTAGACAAAGAAGCAGCAAGGAACTATAAGATGATTAGCAGACTAGACACAACAGACATCATTAGAGCAATCTACTCAGCAGCTGAAAAATGCATATTCTTCTCAAGTACACATGAAACATTCTCCAGGATGGATCATAGGATAGGCCACAAAGCACTCTTCAATAAACATAAAATTACTAAGATCATACCGAGTATGTTTTCTGACCAAAACAGAATAACACTCATTACCAAAGAACTTTAGGAAATTCACAAATATGTGGAAATTAAACAACAAATTCCTTGCGTCAAATAAATCACAAGGGAAATGAGAAAATATTTTAAGATGAAAATAAAGATGCAACAAACCAAAATTACAGTAATTACAAAAATCACAAACCAACCATTTCAGTGTTTAGAGAGAAATGTATAGCTCTAAACACCTATATTTAAAAATAAAAATAAAAATCTCAATGTAATATCTTAATCTTTCATCTTAAACAATGAAAAGAGCAACCTAAATGAATAAGCTTTGCCTTCCTGGACAGATTAAAATAATTCATATCCAGTTAAAGAATTTGTGGGGACAGGAAATACATTAAAACGTTCTCAGAAAAAAATTTTTTCTCAGAAACTCCTACCGAGAAGTTGAATGGCTGTTTTAGCAGATTCCTTTCATTGGGAAACCATTTCACCTTGATCCTATAAAATCATCAAAAATACATGGCTATGCCCACAAGATATTTGTACCCTGAATTCATTAATGTATGGTCTTTGGTTTACACCACTGTGCACAACAAATCTGGTACCTGGGAAGAGATCATGTCTGTTGAGAAAGAGCAATGAATAAAACAGTCATAATCTCTGATTTGTTGATAAAAACCAACATTAAATATGTTTCTTCATGAGAAAAAATTGATCTGGTTATACAATAATGTGATTTCTATGAGTTTCTAATCATTAACATTACTTAGGGGAGAAAGGAAAGTTAATTAGACGACCATCCTTTGTATCACAATCTCTTAACTTTAGTCATTTAGAAGGAACTTGCTTGAAGTAGTTTTATCTATTGCTAGTTTCAAATAGGATACATTAAAATGTGAAATTGACCACTTTATTCAAATTAGAACATAGACTTGGGATGGTATTCGTTCATTTAAAAAAATTTTTTTTAATTTATTTATTTTAGAGAGTCAGAGAGCGGCAAAGCATAAACAGAGGAGGGACAGAGAGAGTGTGAGACACAGAACCAGAGCAGGCTCCAGGCTCTGAGCTAGCTGTCAGCCCAGAGCCTGAGGTGGGGCTTGAACCAAGGACCGGTGAGATCATGACTTGAGCTGAAGTCGGACGCTCAGCTGACTGAGCCAGCCAGGCGCCCTGGGATCATATTGGTTCTTATTGGAAGAAAATTAAATGTTGAAAAACTGAGGCTACCAAAGATGTCAATGACCTCTTAATCTATGTAGAAATATGACTTCAGAGAACATGTATTATTATGTTTTTAGTACTAACTCTGCTGAATTCCCCATTTAAAATGCAACTCTTTAGGGGCGCCTGGGTGGCTCAGTCAGTTAAGCGTCTGGCTTTGGCTCAGGTCATGATCTCATGGTCCGTGGGTTCAAGCCCCGCGTCAGGTTCTGCGCTGACAGCTCAGAGCTTCGAGCCTGTTTCTGGTTCTGTGTCTCCCTCTCTCTCCGCTTCTTCCCGACTCATGCTCTGTCTCTCTCTGTCTCAAAAATAAATAAACTATTAAAAAAATAAAAATGAAATACAACTCTTTATTTCTCGGTGGGATATCTCTCAAATAAGGGGATATTGCTCAGGAACCACCAGGGCACGTTTTAACAGACGAATGTATGCTGTCTGTGTACCTTAATTGTTACATTGACAAAATAAACAATTACTTCAATCTTTTCTAATTAAATAACATTTCCTTATTCTGAAAAGTTCATTTAATTGCCACAGTACATCGGTTTTTATGCTCAATGTTTTGTAGAGCCACAAGAGAAAAAGGAATTTTCCACCTTGGGACACTTGACCTGAATCTTAAACTAGTAAATAATCTGCTAGGCATCACTCAAAGATAAAAAAGATGATAATTACTTGGGAGTTAGTAGCTCCCAAGAATCTCTTTTGAATTCCATGTTTTGTGCTTAGAGGAATAATGGCAATGTGATTCCGTTTTCTCCTGCATATGAATGGAAGAAAGTTCATACAGGCTAAGGAGTAGGCTTAGCTTTCAGTGAAAGAAGGCACTTTTTTTCTAATATTATGAAATAGACAAGAAAGAATAAACATTATCTTCAAATACAGCATAGAGGTTGAATAAATCTCTAAAGCCATTTTATGTGGCATCCGTACTCCTCAAATGAGAAACAATGTGATCAGGCTGTCTTTGCCCCCAACACTTATTGCTAAACTAATAAATTTCTGACCGTAGAGTTGGCAATTCAATTTTTTATGTCTCATTAGCGCCACCTGCTGAGTGCTGCTCACATTTCGTAAGTCTCAATTACAAATAAACTGCTTGTTAAACCAAGAACCAACTCAAAATAACAAAAGAATGACAATGGAATTACTCTATCACCAGCATTTTCCTTTCATCTTTGTTATTTGAGTATAGGTACAGTAACCAGATAGTGAATGTGAGGTCAGAAATTAACTTTAAATTTTATTTACATAAAGATGATACTTAATTTGATTAATAGAGGCTTTACCTTGACAAAAACGTATATTAGTAAGTCATAGTTGCCTTACATGTGTCATGGATTTATTATATCAATGATATAAAATAATGCATGCAAAAAAATCTTTGCAAACCACAAAACATTAAAAATGTAAAAAAATTCTATATAATTTAATCCATAATGATTTGGCATTTTCACTTTTATTTTAATTTTTTCAAAAAATATTTAAAATTCCATAGCTGAATTTATTATCTAGGCTAGGCTAATACTTTAGGTTCCATTGATTTAAGCATTCTGAAATATTTCATTTTACTCAAAGCATTTTCCTGCATTTGATGGTTTGGAACACCCTTATCATATCTTCTGATTTCTAAAAACAAAAATAAAGGAGTTAGTCTTAGAGCCTAAAGTCATTTTTATTTTTCAGTTCTGTAAATACACTGAATCTCATACACCAAACATGGTGTAAGATGTCATCAACAAAAACATAGTTGGTTATTGAGATTTTTTATTTTGCTACAACTGCTGAGTCATGAAGTGCACAAAGAACTCACTGTGGTTGAGTATCAAGTTCATTGACTTTTGGCTGCTGGTGAGTATTACAAAACAGAATGATTTCATGTAAGAAAAGTTCCTCCCACAAACTCTGGGGTTTTTTTTTTTTTTTTACCAACTACCTATGGATCTTGTCTGAAGTAATAAGATAATAATAAAAATACAATAAAATAATAATTAATAAAATAAAAAGGAAATAATTCCATATGTCTGATTAAGTGAATTTATTACACTCATTTGTTTTCTACTTTATTCATGGTACAAGTAGAACACCAGGACTAAGGAATCAAACAAATGCTGATGTTGTTTATTTTCTTATCCACAGCATCCAATTCTATAACAAGCAACTTACAGAACTTGGAATCATCTAAATATCCATAAACATTCAAATATTTGTCATTTTTGCCTAAATTGTCAATTTTTACCTGAATGCTTCCTTTTCACAGGGAGGCTTTCATATTTTATAAATATAAACATAGCCAAAATATTGAAGTCACTTACACTCTCTCGAAGCAAATCCATGAATGTTTAACAGGTACCTTCCTTTGGCTCAATTCCCTCCTATGTTCCTATCTTCCTGGCTTCCCCTCCTCATCCCCCAAAGGTTTCTCAGCATGAAGAGCCCAATTATGAAATAGGAAAAGTTCCACTCGAAGCTGATACATACAGTTACAATGTGTTCTGGAGAGGTTAAAAGACTGATATGAATTTGGTCCACTGAATATAACCTACAGAAATATTGCCAGAGAAGACAAGAATTTGAATGAGCTTAGGCTGGAAAAATAAATTACTTTGTCACCTTGAAGGCAATCTCCATGGGTAAAGGCTAAGGTCTTTTTCTTTGGTGTTGTATGGAGAATCATCTCTATTGCTCTTCTTTTTTTTTTTTTTCCAGATAACTAGGTGGTTCTGGCATCTTTGTGGTCAGTAACCTGATGTTTTTTTCACAAATTGTCTTTCAGAAAATAGAAAATGTTCTCATTAGTTGAATGGGAATGATTGATCACTCTAACAAATGTCTTGCTCAAAATCCATCATAACTTTAAATCAAGGTCAAGGTATTAATAAGACTACTACCTTCTTCATATTTATTTTTTCTCCTTAGGCTTATATGTGTATATGTAATTAGCTAATATCAACAGCAGAAGAAAATAACATCTTAGTTCAAGAAACATAGAACTGTTAATATTTATTTAAGAGGTACTGATCTAATAATGATCATCAGTAAACATTTCAGTCCAAAAAACAAAAATGCATTTGTGTCTACAAATATATTTAAATCCCATACCCAAAACTTAAATTCAAGGAGAAAAACAGACTATCCCTAAAACTAACAATGGTAGCATAAAACATAGTAATTGTGAAGGTCAATACAATTTAAAGATTATAGTTTGTATGCCAAATATCCAGCTAAACCATCTACATTTATTATCTTATATATTATTCTTATCAATAGTATGAATTTCATATTATTAACCCCATTTTCCAGGGAAGAAAACCGAACCGAGAGAGGTAAAATAATATATCCGAGGTCAATCAACTAGACAGTGACAGAAAAGAGAACTGAAGTCTAGTAAATCTCTGTTCTTTAAGCCCCGCATTCTGGCAAGGAGCTACATCTGCAAGGATTAAGAGGTGCTCTTCCTAATTCACTTAGAGTCAGTCTGCTCACCATGCTGTGTGCCTATGGGACTGTCTGTCCAAATGAAGTGGGTTTTTCTAATTTGTTTAAAGATGTCAAGTGGCCTATATTAGCCCTGTATGTTGCCAAATGTTTTGAAAATTCAGATATAATGTTTGTTGCTTGCTCAGTTGATCAGTGATGAAATCATAGACATAAATTTAAATTTTGCCATAAAAAATGGGTAGGATTTTAGTGAGGAAAATAAATAGTATGGTGGGAAAATAAACTAGGGCATTCTTGGGAAATACAAAGGATCTACATATGGAAAAGCATAAGGCATATTTGAGGTATAGACATGATCTGGAGTGGCTGAAGCATAGATTTTTCTAGAAGGATGGGAGAACAGACTGAAAAAAGCCAACTTGTGGAATACTCATAATGCTAAATTAAGGCATGTAGTCTATGGTCATTAAGATTTGGGGAGCAAAGAGGATTTTGGAGGGAAACAACAAAACCATGTATAGGACAATTATTCTGACATTGGGTGTAAAAGCATTTGAGCAGGTACTATGGCAATAGGAAAACAGTCTCAAACAATAATACCAGACATGAACTACACTAGTAGAAATGGAGGAAGAGAGGAGAGATAATCACTAGAAATGCATTGTTGTGCTTTCTTTCTATGAATCTTCTTTTAAGTTCTTAGTTCTAACATTTTTCCATGTAAATATCAAATTAAAACACTAAGATCTTTTGAGATTTGATATAGGGGTAATGGTTGTGAAAAATTATCCAAAGACCTTGAATTGTGATTTCACTGAAATACTAAATCAAGGAAAGAACTTCAATATCCGTTGCTCTTTGCAGTCTCTTAATCTCACAAAAAGATACACTTACCCAAACACGTACACCCACATCTACACAAAAATATATCTTCAGCCTACAATTACTATAAGAAGCTGTACATAGAATATTTGGCTCCAAGGGTATGTGAAAAGTTATTAAAATCTTATTCGGACACAGAGAAAACCAAAGATTTCTATTAGAACCTTCTGTAAAAGTCGCAAGGATAAACTACTAGAACCACACATCTATTGACAGTCTTTTTTAAAAAGTGTATTTATTTATTTTGAGAGGAGAGAGAGAGAGAGAGAGAGAGAGAGAGAGAAAGAGAGAGAGCACACAAGTGGGGAAGGGGCAGAGAGAGGGAGAGAGAATTCCAAGTGGTGCCATACCACCAGCACAGAGTCCCATGAAAGGCTCAAACTCATGAACCGTGAGATTGTGACTTGAGCCAAGTCGGACACTTAACTGCCTCAGCCACCCAGGTACCCCTACTCACAGTCTCAAAACCCTAATAGGTTGTTGATGCTTTTAAGTTCTGACGTGTCAGCAATCGATGGAAGGTCTCTATATCATATCTGTGATACCATTCAATTCCAAATTGCTCTATCAACCCCAGGGAATGGACCCCAAAAGAGTCTTGCTTTTTAACAAGATCTTTTCAGGTCATTTGATAACAAATGAGCAATTTTCAGCCTGGTGTTATTGAAACATTCTTTTATTTTCTTATCCATTTGAGTGTCTATTCATAATTCAGTGTTACATATTTTTAACAGACCCGTTGGCACAAAAATCATCTTTCAGCTTATTATTACTTGCTGTGAGGTTTAAAGACTGTTAGACAAATAACTCCATAGTATTATATTCATCCTTAATACAATTGCTTTGAATAAATAAACCTCTAACATTATCATGATTAATATTACTAGAAACCAGCCACCTCACCCAAAATAAGAAGTTCCATATTAATTTTACAGATAAAAAATGCTATGAGAAATGCACAACACTCATTTTAAGCTATTTGTATCTCAATAACAGACAAAAAATGGAATTGGTATCTATTCACTGCAGTGTCCCAGCGTGCTTGTACCATAAGTTTACCAGATAGGTTCACATAAGTTCACAGGGCCTTTTAATACTCCTTGAAAAGTTTGTACCTCTAACATATAAAGCTGGAAAAATCATTCCTTCTGAAACTATCAGAATATGCACTGGTGTTAGTTCATATGACTCATAAAACTCAAATAATTATAGTCAGGAGCATATTAACAAGGTCATCTCACATATGGTTTCATATTTTACTAGCTCCAGTACATTTCCACCCCAAGATCTATATTAACATTTTAAAGATAAATTAGCACATTCCAATACTTAATAAGTAGGATTTCACAGAAAAATGGCCATTAAATTTTTCTTATAAAAAGAAGCAAAGATGGTTTATATATTAGGTGTTCAAAACAGAGAAAGGCATTAATCAGCTTTCAAAGGCTAAATTTGTCTCAAGCTCATTATTATTCAAAGCAATGAATTTTCTCTGGTAACATGTCACAAAGGGAATAAGGAATGGAAATTCTAATGATAGCCCAGCAATGTAGCACAGGGTTTTAATTCAGTAATCTGGAGTTTGTGTACATAAGACTAAATATATGCACTAAAGTCTGAGTCTATAAGCATTTCATAAATTAAAGGAATGCTATGTATTTCAAAAATACAAAATAGGAGTCCACATATAGTAAAATAAAGCAGTAGTTACCAAACATAGAAAATCCCAAATTCTTCCCACACGAAAGCATACAACAGGAGTATTTACAATTTCTTGGTATATCCCAACATTGAAAACTTACAACAAATTGATGACTTACAGAACTTATATTGATGAAAATTGGGGTGAAATAAGGGATAAGCACCAACAAAGAGTAGTATTTGGCATGAGGTTTCTGAATTTGAGTCTACAGAAAATGATTAAAAATACAAACAAACCATGTGCTCTCAGATGTGCACCTCCCTAATGACACCTGGCTCATGGAAAATAAATAAATAAAATTGGGCATGCCCAAATGAAAAATTCAATATTTTTCAGACAGATGAGAATAACCTTCAGCTAATAAATCTAAAGGATCCAGTCACAGTGCCATAATGCTCACTAACTCTTTTAGCATTGAAGTAATTTGAAATAATATGAACACCTGAACATGTTGAAAGGTGTAGGCTAACACACTCCTATTTGTGGTCATCACGAAGTTATTAATAAGAATATTGATCGCGTGCACATAGCCAATCCTGATGCGGAAGGTTTTCATTTGCTAATAGCAATTTGCGGTCACTTCAGATAAGAGCCCTCCAAAATCACATTTATAAGATGCAGATAGTTTCATAATGAAAAATCTGTTCATTGAGAAATTACCATTCTATCCCTTTAGGTTTACCTAGGAATCACTCTTAGGAGAAATGCCTATGTGTAAAGATCCTTTGGGATATGATGACTATTTTAAATGTATCAGGGGACCTGGAAGATTTGGGGAAGTTAATGTGAATCTGAGGACCAGGAAATATTCCCTCTTCTGTCACATCTGAAGGCAAACACCTAGGTTGCTAAGAGCGATATATTATTTTTAACATCGGGGGGTGCTGAACTAATTGGTCTAACTACTGCCTCCCTTTCTACACTATCTCCATATACTTCCTTCCTCTTTAAGCTCAGGTGTATCAGGCATGAGATGTATTCAGGAACACATGTTCAGTTTAAAAAGATAAAACATTTCCATTTCTGTGTTCTTTTGGGTGGCAGAAGACTGTAGTTAAGAGCCACAGGGAAGAGAGGCAGATGAAGCCATCTTAACAGCCATGAAATAAACCAGGATCTCAACACTCCCAATCTAGAGGCCTATGTCAGTCCTCAGAGAGCACCAGAGCAATGGGTTTTCTGCCCTAAAAATACAACATCCTCTCATTTGTGTATGTTCCACACTCCTTTTCCCCAAGTGTCTTAGCTCAGTTTTCATACAAACAAATTCTGAGACGGTCATGTGTACGGAGGAGGTTTATTGAAGAGTGCTTTCAGGAGTTGACCCTACAAGGAAACAAGGAAGGCAAGACTGAGCAGCTGAAGAAACACCTGTAAAGTGGTTGTAGCTGAAGGCTCCATCACTCCAAGGGCTGAGATGCCCTGAAAGTTTCTGAAATAGAATGGGAGCAGGCCTTTAAGCTCTGCTTCAGCCAGTTTCTGGCCACGTGTCCCCCTCTGGGAAGGAACACAAGCTCAGGTGAGACATTTTCTTGCAACAGAGGACTATGCTCGATGAAGGGTGTAGTCATACTCGGCCAGCAGCCAAATTCTTAGCAGTGGGGGGAGAGCATATGGGAGAAGCACCATAGTCTTTAATAAACAAGGAAGAGGGATATGACTCGGTCGGGCTAACCTCATTTGAATAAGAAGACCTCCTAGGCTTGGCCTTCTGAGTTGAACGTCACGGCTTTGACTGGTCCCGTCAGTTGCAGTCACATAAATCGGTCTGTTTTCATCCACATGATACAGCACAAAGCATTTCCAGGGACTCTAGCGTGGTGGGTACTTAGAGGCTTAGAGACTCATTTTCAGTACAATAAATGACCAGCTTCTCAATAACAATCGTATCAACAACAATGCAATAATATTATATGTACTCACAGTGCTGGATATTATGTTAAATACATACCCTAGCTCATTTGATCCTAAAAACAACCCTAAAAGGTGGGCATTATTTTTTGTTGTTGTTCCAGATAAGAAATTGAAACCCATGGGGAAAAAAAAGCAGAAATGTATCCAACATCACACAACTGATCAGTTGTACAGCTTGAAATGAAGCCCTTCAGACTACTTCATTCTAAACAACTTTACTAAACTACCTATGCAGCCTGACTTATTGCTGACCCTATACTACTTAAATTCTGTTGACTTCTTAATGGTAAGTATAAAGTAAGATCTACTGTATTACACATATTGCAAAATTGAAATGATTTACTTATTATATTTATTTATTGTATTAATTCAGAGTTCCCACGACCTTTACTTTTCAGAACATTGTTGAGAACCATGAAACTAGTTTTAAAGGCTTTTGGGTTATGGTAGAAACAAAGTGATGAGGACTGGACTTTTCTTTTTTATGCTTCAAATAACTAGAAAACTGGACCCCGAAAAGGCAGAAACATTGTAAAATATGAGACAGCCATTGGAAAACAAGCAGCACAGGACTAGAGGCACTGGGGAGAGGGAAATAAACCAGGTAAGCCCAGCCTGCATGGGCTTCCCTATAAGCAGCTCAGGCCACAGTTCGGGAAACAGACCCTAACAAAGTTCATTGGTCTCACTGAATTGAGGAACGAGAAAGCAGTGTTTGAAGAGGCAAAGATGGCTCGTGTTTGGAGAGCAGAGTACTATGGAAACAGGAGCTAAACAAGAGAACCTGGAGATCAGCGGTGGGGGGTTTATTTGAGGCTTTGACTGAGTACTGATCTGCTCAAGCATAGCAGAAACTTCCCAAGGTCAGAGAAAGAGTCACCCATAAAGAGTTGAAGTACAAACTGAGTTAAGAATAGATTGTGTCTCCCCAGCCAGAGTGGAAAGACATTGTAATGCAATGTGTATACTGGAGAATACACAGGATATATATGCATTACTTTAGTTGTGAGCCTAGATTTGCCCTACAACAAGGTAATCTAAACCCATCTTATCATGACTGAAAGGTATCCAACGGATTTGAGTGGCCTACCTGCATGTGAGGAAAAATTCTAACACCACTGAAAGGAAGACAACAAAATTCAGCAACCAACAAAATGCTAGGAATCCAGTTATAAATTAATAGGTATACAAAAAACAAGAAAATATAACCCATAGTGAGGAAAAATTGATCATTAGGATAGTCACAAAAATGACAGAAATGATAAAACTAGAAACAAGCACATTATACAGCTATTAAAATATATACCATTTACCTTTAAAAGGGTAGAGAAAAATATTAACAAGATGATTTGAGAAAGATTAAAAAAAGAAACATATTCAACTTCTAGAGCAGGATTGGCTCTAGAAAGGTTGGCAAACTTCTTTCTTAAACAGCCAGATGATCAATATTTTAGGTTTATGGGTCATAATCTCTGCTGCAACTATTCAACTCTGACCTAGTCGCACAAAAGCAGTGACTGAAATGCGTAAATGAACTGGCATGGCCATGCTGCAATAAACCTTACTTCACAAAAGGGGGCGCTGATCCGTCGGCTTCAGTTCACTGACCCTTGTCCGTGAGGTAAATATACAATATCACAGATGAAAAAAATGCCCTGAATAAGATCAACTTCAGATGAGATCCTGTAGAAGAAAAGATCAGTAGCATCACCATAATAACTATTCACAGTGAGGAGAAGAATTTAGAGAGGATCTGGTACCATATCAAGCATTCTAGCATATATGTAGTTAGAGTCCAGAATAAGGGGGGAAAGGACAGAAAAATATTTGAAGAAATAATGGCTGCTTTCTCCCCAAATCTACAGATCCAGAGAGTTCAGCAACTCCTAGGAAAGTGAGGCTTAATGTTGTTAGCTCATTTTCCCTAGGCATTTTTATTACAAGCTGTGATTCAATCTTTGTTTGCTGATCCAAGCATACATATTTGTATACTTCTCAAGTTTGATAACAATAAGTATAGTCTCCATAACAAGAGAAAAAATAATATTCATTGAGAAATCAACTATGTGTCAAGCATTTTGCTAGATATTAACTCATCTATTCTCTCAATTACATCATCTGTTGGGTAAGAGTTATTTTCCCCACTTTGCAATTAGAAAACTAAAACTTACGCCAACACAGAATGTTTAAATAACAACTAGTTAATAATAGAAAGAGACACAAATTCAGGTCTTCTGGATTTATAGACTGTATTCTCCTATGGGATTTGACTGCATGGATACAGCATCTGAAAAATAAAGAAGGCATATGCCTTATATAACTAGAAACCATACAATATAGGCATATGGGAAATATCTAAAATGTGCAAATTCACTGATAAAGAAGAAAACTGAGGTCTTCAACTTAACCATTAGGTCAAGCAATTATTGGCAACATCCAAGTTACTGACAATAAATCTCACAACAAGTACAATAGCTCCAAGTATGATTATAAGACTTAGAATCCTAAAACCACAATATCGTGAAGTTATTTACAGATTGTGGAGTCCAGCCTATTCCTTTTGGAGACATGGAAATGTAACACAGCAAGTTAAATCATTTGCCTAAAATAAACGTGATTGGTTATTGACCCTTTCTGCTAAGGTGTCCCCAGTTCCATTCCAGAGAATATAAATTATTCATACAGAAAGACAAACCCAATTTTGGCAGGTCAGAGATTTCAGTGAGATGTGAATTGGTTAAGGACTGTGATTTATGAATTGAGGCAGCTGTCCAGATTACCTTATCTCAGCTGGCCTTCTGTGAAATCTACTACTGGGAGTACCTAAATTGATCTCTATTTCATCCCATTCAACAGTCATTGGATATCTCATGAAGAGGAGGGTAAATTCCTATAGCACAATGCAAAATTCTGAGAGTCAAAGGATGCTAGAGAGGAAACTTATAAAGAGATTATTTCTCTTTGTTTGCCACATGTAACATAAGCCAAGAAAGTTTGTGACCATACTCTGAAGGATTAAGCAATTACCAGCATTACGTAAACCACATATATTTATACATATGTACATACATACATACTTACACATACAAGCACATATGCTTTACTATAAGATCCATGAAAGAAGGGTCTGTATTATTCTCACATATTCCCAACAATGTCCACAGAAGCTGATATTGTAGGTACTCAATATTGACTGGGTGAAGGAAAAAAAATAAGGGTGAATAGGCACAAACACTAGAAAAGCATAGATCTAAAATAGTACAGTAAAACAGGCAGGGGTGCCTGGGTCATTCAGTTGGTTGAGTGCCTGACTCTTTATTTCTGCTCAGGTCATGATCCCAGGGTCATGGGACCAAGCCCCACAGTGGGATCTGCACTGACTGACTTTGGATCCTGCTTAAGATCCTCTCTCTCTCCCTCTCTTTCTCTCTCTCTCTCTCTCTCTCTCTCTCTCTCTCTCTCTCTCTCCCTCTGTCCATCTCCCTGCTCACGTGCTCTTTCTCTCTAAAAAATAAAGTAAATAAAATAAAACAAAATAATACATGTGACTAAACTTAAAATATTTAGAGCACATTGTAAATAGTAATAATAAAAGTATGTATGGGGTTGATATGTGTTAGCCGTCATGACTAGTGCTTTTCTACACGTTTATTTCATGCCATCCTATCTTGGGTTCTGCACAAAATTAGAGGTTTCTCTCCTTTCTGCTCTAGACAACACAAGTCTTAAATGTTTTTAATCTCAGAAATAAGAATATCTGGCAAAAGATTATACATAACTCCCATGGTTTAGAGCACTACTGGAAATAGCAGTAACCAAGATTTATTGGTCAGCAGTTCGTGTATGTATGTGAACATGTGTGTACATGTGTGTTTGTGTGTGTAGAAGCAGTAGTAGAAAAAGACCAGAGCCTGTCTTCACTCCTTTGTTAAACTTAAAAGCCCTAAGCAAGTTTGAACAAGCAAGCTGGAACTAGTGCCTCAAATTTTAGGCCATTGACTTAGGAAATTGATGGGAGTGACCTGGTCATTTTAAAAATCTTTGGAGGTGGGAGATCAGAGGAATGTTTTAATGATCAAATTTATTGAAGCGTCACTACGGTTCAATTCCACTAGCCTTGCTGAACAGAAGAAGCCCATGTCTTGACATCTTAGGAGACATTCCCTCCACAAAACATTAAACAGATAGAGGAGAGACATTGAAAATAGACATATACATTTCAAAGTTACCAAAAGAGTAAATCTTACAAGTTCTTATCAGAAGAAAAAAACGTTATAACTATGTATGGTAACAAATGTTAACTAGACTTATTGTGGTGATCATTTTGCAATATATACAAACATCAAACCATTGCATTTACACCTGAAACCAATATAATGTTATATGTCAATTATACCTCAAAAAAAATGTTTAAGGAACAGATACGGGATTTGCATATGTTATTCATTCTTTCCTAAAGTGTTCTTGTGGCCAACCCAAATGTTCTTTATGTTAGAGAAAGCAGTGACTCTTCCTTGTTTAAAAAGGGTTATTAATTTGTTAACATTCTGTAATCTGCACAAAAAATAAAAATGAATGATTCAATGTCTCAGTAAAGAAAGGAAGAATATTGGGGTGCCTCGGGGGCTCAGTTGGTTAAAAATCCAACTTCAGCCCAGGTCATGATCTCATAGTTGGTGAGCCTGAGCCCCACATTGGGCTCTGTGCTAACAGCTCAGAGCCTGGAGCCTGCTTCAGATTCTGTGTCTCCCTCTCTCTCTGCTCCTCCCCTGCTCATTCTCTCTCTTTCTTCTCTTTCTCAAAGATGAATAAACATTTAAAAATTTTAAAAAAAAGAAAGGAGGAATATTCTCCCAAATGCTTTAATAATCCTCATCCAACAACCCTGTGAGGTAAATACCACTACCATCATCCCCAGCTGGACTAACTGAAATTCAGAGACAGTAAATAATTTTCTCGAGATTTCAAATCTAACCAGGTGGTGAAACCAAGGTTCAAGTTTGGTTTTTCTGATTCCAGAGCCCATGGTCTTAGATACCACATGGTTCCTCCTCTTCACATGGAGGCCAGATGATAAACTCAACTCAATCTCTATGGAATCATTCATGTTTCTCAAGTGCTCCCTTGGCACCTATTATACTTTGTTAGTTCTCTGCTTGGCTTTTCCTCTTCACATCAAGATCAGGCCAGGGGCGTGGGATACTGGCCAAGCTCTGCAGCACCATCCAGCTGCTAAGCATCTCAGTAACCCTTGGGCTCTTCACGGGAGAAAATAAGAAAGTCTTGGTGTATTTCCCCCTCAATCCCTCATGTTTCAGGGTCTGAATAATCAGCCTAATAACATTCTTAGGTGCCTGCAGCCCCACCAGTTAACAACAAGCAACTCACCACTTACTCACTGTAACTCTGGATAAATCATTGAAACTCTCTAGGCCCCATCTGTAGAATAGACCTATAAGAGTACATATCTCACAAAGTTGTAAGAATGCAGGGAAGTAATTTGTTTTAAATACTTAATAGCAAGTAGGAGCCATTCCACAGGCTATTACATTGTTATTGGATGTTTATTGTATAAGAGTTTTTTCCCACCTGCTCTAGTTCTTCACCCATCCCTTTCACATCAAGAAGAAAGGGCTCACCAGACAGCATACACATATGGCCTCAAACTTTACTTTTCATTAATTGATTCTAGGCTTTCTAGGAACAAAGCACAAATCCTTGATTCCCAAATTGCCATTTGAAACAGACACGATTCTTGAATATTAGATATTCTAACTGCATGCCCCCAGTCTTGGGGTTGATTGTAAAATCACTACAAATTCTTCACTTCTCCACATCCCTGCCATTGGAACGTAACTTCAGATTTTCCTGCTGAGAGCTGTGAGACTTGCTTTAGCCAGTGGGACTTCAGCACCTCTGAAGCAAGCAGAGGCTTGAATAGCTCTTGCACTTTTGGCCTTAACCATCCTTTCTGCTTTGGATAAAACTCTGCAACCCCCTCCACAGGCAGAAGTCTGGGTCAGTCTCCAGAATGACAAACAGACATGTGCTTATTCACTCTGATCACTCTGCCCAACGTCTGCCAGCCTCCAGGCAGGTGAGTTAAGTCATTCTGGATAATCCACACAGCAGCTGACCTGTTGCCTGACCACATACACATGCAAGGACCCAGCAGAGATCACTGAGCCAGCCCAGACCAGGAGAAACAGCCACTCAAACCATGAGCTATATAAATGCTTGCTATTTGGCCATTAAATGTGAGAGTGCCTTGCTAAGAAATAATCCTTAACTGATACAGATATTGGTACTAAGGGTCAGGTGCTACTATAACAAAAATCTAAAAATGTAGCATCATCTTTGGAACCAGGCAGTAGGCAGAAGGTAGACATGTAACAAAGAAACTGTTACCAAAGGCAGGAAAAGCAATGTGAAACTATTAGTGGAAGCTTGAAAAACAATAGGAAAACAACTGTAGCAGCCTAGAAATATGGTGAATGTTACACATAATAGGAAGACAATCTGCACAATAGTCACCTGAAATCACTTAGAAGATTAAAAAATGTACTAATGAAAAACTGGCTTTAGATAATAAACAATACAGAAAGAACTCTAAAGGTAACAGTTTGTTATTCCTAAGTGTAAGAGGAGCGTTATGACCCAGTGAAGGAGCCTAGAGGTGAGTTTGCAGGCAAAATTTGGAGGAAAATATAGAAGGATCAGGATTTACAACATGGGAATTCTTTTTTTTTTTTCCTTTTCATTACTACTGTCTCTGGCAAGTAAAAATTCCAAAGGCAATAGTAAGACATAATAAAAAAAACAAATCAACAGTATGGCTATAACATCCTTCAATAAAGCTCAAGATATTTAAGGCATGACTGATGACCATCTTAATTAGACAAAAGTTTTCTAAAAATCTTTAAAAGCATGGTCTCAGAGAAGCCGAATCCCAAAACAGCAACAAATGTGTATATGTACACATATATAGAAAGAGATATTTCTTTAAAATAATGATGGCCATAACTTTTTTTCAAAAAAGAGGTATTTCTTTAAGATAATGGTGGGCATAGCTTTTTTTTCAAACTAAGTACATTAAAACTGATACATCAAAAACTAAAACAGTAACGAAGAGCGTTGTACCAGCAAACAAAGCAAAATAAACAAACAAATATGAAATGACTAGTTTGGATCAAACAAATACTGGTAAAATTGTAAAAGAGACTTTCAATATTCCAATATCTAGTAGAGAGCAGTCTGAAGAAGCTTCAAACACGGTCATTGTTTTAATGGAAAAGGTCAGATGTTTTCAGCGAAGAACACAGAGAATGGAGCCACAGACTACTCATAATAATGAATCAGGAAACCACCTGGATTTAGACAGTACAGTGGACTGGGAAGTATCTTTCAAAGAGCAGTGCTATGCCTTAACCATGGGATATTCTTTGCCTCCAGAATAGGGAGAACTAGTAATATGTCCCATGCAAAATTTCCGAATTGCTATGGACCAGTGACAGCCGTGTGCTTCCTGTTCTTCTGCATGGGAAGTGGAGGGTTTGTTAGAATCATTCTATCCCTGCATCATTATTGTGCATTAACATTGTGTGCAAGATAACTTTTCCTTTTGTTTCATTAGGTTCTGAATCACCAGGAGCCCCATTTCAGGCACATCCAGATTTGCATATGAGGCAAATCACAAAATCCTGGATTTCAACCCTTAATGCTATAATTAGGTGAGAGTTTCCACATCCTGGAATGAGGATGAACACATGTGGAAGAAATGTGAATGTATGTGATCTGAGGGCACATTGTGGTAGAATATAAAATCAGTTACAAATTTTTCCTGTCTGTACCCACACTTCTGCAATTGACCACAGATCCTTCAAGAAATAGTAGCTATTTCTTGAGTCTGGGTTGGCACTGTAACTTGCTTTGCCTAATGTCATATTAGTAAACAGGAAGCAAGCAGAGGACTAAATCATGCTTGCACATTGGGAACTGCCCTTGTTTGCTATTTCTGGTACTCTGCAAGTCTTAGCGTGTAAAGAAGCTCAGGTTGTCATCCTAATTAACAGCCCTACCAATTGCTATACATATGAGGCCAGTGTCACTATAGCCACTATCTGGTCTGGTGAATTTGTCTTACATTTGGAAGGTAAAACTGGCCATTCATCATTTCTTTTTTTTTTTAATTTTTTTGTGTTTTATTTTATTTTTGATACAGGGAGAGACAGAGCATGAGAGGGGGAGGGGCAGAGAGAGAAGGAGACACAGAACCGGAAGCAGGCTCCAGGCTCTGAGCTAGCTGTCAGCACAGAGCCCGACACGGGGCTCGAACCCATGAACCGTGAGATCTGACCTGAGCCGAAGTCAGAGGCCCAACCGACTGAGCCACCCAGGCACCCCCCATTCATCATTTCTTAACACTTTCCCCTTGGGAGCCAGTTGTCCACAGAGATCAGCATTTCTACTCTGCTCTTCTCATGAGTAAATCTCATAGAGGCTGGGAGGCACTTTATGAAGGGAAGGCAGCCATGAGACAGCATTGGCCAAGCCTGCACCTGTGTGTGCCTAAGAACCACACTTTCCCAAAGAGATAAACCATGTCTCTCCTCCAACCTAAAATTTATGGTAATAAGTGCCTCCATCTGCTTTATTGCTTTGTCTTTTTTTAAATGTTTTTCATTTATTTTTGAGAGACAGAGAGAGACAAGAAGAGCAGGGGAGGGTCATAGAGAGAAGGAGATACAGAATCTGAAGCAGCCTCCAGGCTCTGAGCTGGCTGTCAGCACAAAGCCCGACATGGGTCTTGAACCCACGAACCGTGAGATCATGACCTGAGCTGAAGCCAGATGCTTAACCGACTGAGCCACCCAGGCACCTCTATTCCTTTGTCTTATGACTCATTTGGGTCATAACCTATAAAGGGAAGAGCAGTATCATTTTTAAAATTTTTTAATTAATTTTTAAAATTTACATCCATGTTTGTTAGCATATAGTGCAACAACGATTTCAGGAATAGATTTCTTAATGCCCCTTACCCATTTAGCCCAGCACCCTCCCTCCACCCCTCCAATGATCCTCTGTTTGTTCTCCATATTTAAGAGTCTCTTATGTTTTGTCCCCCTCCCTGTTTGTATATTAGTTTCCTTCCCTCCCCTTATATTCATCTGTTTTGTATCTTAAAGTCTTTATATGAGTGAAGTCATATGATATTTGTCTTTCTCTGACTGACTAATTTTGCTTAGCATAATACCCTCTAGTTCCATCCATGTAGTTGCAAACGGCAAGATATTATTCTTTTTGATTGCCGAGTGATACTCCACTGTGTATATATGCCACATCTTCTTTAGCCATTCATCCATCAATGGACGTTTGGGCTCTTTCCATACTTTAGCTATTGTTGATAGTGCTGCTATAAACATTGGGGTGCATGTGCCCCTTCGAAACAGCATACCTATATCCCTTCGATAAATACCTAGCAGTGTAATTGCTAGGTCATAGGGTAATTCTATTTTTAATTTTTTGAGGAATCTCCATAGTATTTTCCAGAGTGGCTGCCCCAGTTTTCATTCCCACCAGCAGTGCAAGAGAGATTCTCTTTCTCCACATCCGAGCATCTGTTTTTGCCTGAGTTGTTAATGTTTGCCATTCTGATGGGTGTGAGGTGGTATCTCACCGTGGTTTTGATTTTTATTTCCCTGATGATGAGTGATGTCGAGCATTGTTTCATGTGTCTGTTGGCCATCTGGATGTCTTCTTTGGAGAAGTGTCTGTTCATGTCTTTAGCCCATTTCTTCACTTGATTATTTGTTTTTTGAGTGCTGAGTTTGATAAGTTCTCTCTAGATTTTGGATACTAACCCCTTATCTGATATGTCATTTGCAAATATCTTTTCCCATTCCACTGGTTCCCTTTTAGTTTTGCTGATTGTTTCCTTCACTGTGCAGAAGCTTTTTATTTTGATGAGGTCCCAATAGTTCATTTTTGCTTTTGTTTCCACTGCCTCTGGAGATGTGTTAAGTTGCTGCAGCCAAGGTCAAAGAGGTCTTGCCTGCTTTCTCCTCAAGGATTTTGATGGCTTTCTGTCTTACGTTTAGGTCTTTCATCCATTTCAAGTTTATTTTTGTGTCTTGTGTAAGAAAGTGGTCCAAGTTCATGTTTCTGCATGTCGCTGTCCAGTTTTCCCAGCACCACTTGCTGAAGAAACTATCTTTATTCCGTTGAATGTTCTTTCCTGCTTTGTTAAAGATTAGTTGGCCATACATTTGTGGGTCCATTTCTGGGCTCTCTATTTTGTTCCATTGATCTGAGTGTCTGGGAAAAGACACTTATTTATTTGGCCTCTCGTAGATCCCAACAATGAAAATCATACTGCGTTTCTCCCATCTACACATGCAACTACATGCAATTAAGATTCAAGCCAATTTTCTTCATCTTTGAAAAAACACAGGAAGACTTTGATGGTTTTTACATGTCTGACTCTAGTATATGTTGGTCTAAATGATCACATTCATTACTGTACCTAGTAGAAGTCAAAGAAGGATTCCTCCCACGCAAAAGATTGTTTTGGCTTTTAGATGCCTTTTTATAGGAATTGATACATAGCAAACCTGGAATTCTTTTTCTGAACAAGATGAGAATATGTCCCAATTTGTCTCATGCAACAGCTCTGAGGGATCGTTACGTCGTCCATGTTTATTTTTCCCTATCCGCTACAACACTGATTCAACAAGGCCACTGCCCCTTGCCCATTGGCTACAATTGCACGTGTTATACGATTGCTTCTCCACTTGCTGAGGAGAGCAGCACAGTCATCTAGAGTTACAACTCTAGCAGATCACAAACAAAACAAAGATGAGAGAGGCAGGGAAGGGGAGCAGATTTGATTCACCATTGCCTATATGAAAGTCTCAGTGGATGGAAGATACACAGATCTATCAGTTGGAAGACATCCCCTTGTCTTTTCTGGCCTCTTCTGATCTCAGCACCCATAATAATGACTGGCAGATGATGTATCTATTGAAAGACGAAAGGAAGGCAGGATTGTTCACGTGATTTGTGCCAGATCCTGGCTTTATCTTGGTTGGTAGGAAACTATCTTTTTACTGAGAATAGAGATCTAACTACAGATTTTTTTATGTCTGTGGTAAGCTTTTGACGAAAGGAGAAATAAAGCAACATATCAGTAATATTCGATGCTGTAATACCTATCATAATCTGTTACAATTTCTTAAATGTTCCAGAAATTAGTTCTATTCCATTAAGGTAAACAAGAAAAAAACAGGAATATTTTCCATGTGTTTATCTTTTCAGGTACACCTAAATGGATGGGGGAGGAGATCACTTGACATTTTGGAGAAAACTCTAAGCTTAAGAATCCACTGATTTACATACAGGCAGTCTCAGGTAACTGAGAGGCACTGAGTGCTGAGAGCCCTTGTCGGTCTGCACTCCTGCTTTGCTGGCACTCCCATCTGGCTGGCTGGCTGTGCTGACAGTGTAAGTCAAGGGATTATTAGACTGAACACATGCCCTCAGTTTTTGTTTTGTTTTGTTTTGTTTTGGGACAGAGAGAGGAAAGTTGACTGGGGCCCCAGAGATCTATTTAAAAAAAAAGACAGAAAAGGAGGAGGGGAGAGAAATTTGCAGTGATAAATGTTTTCAGCTCTAAGTATCATGAGAGACTATGAGTTTGGTTCTGGCAGAAGCAAAGGGGCAATGTGGGTCAAGAATTAACCCACAGGGATGCCAGGATAACAACTCCTGAGACATGTCTCTAAATTACATCAAAAACTTCTATGAAGTATGTGTAAGTATTATGCAAACAAACAAACAAAACAAAACAATTGTTTGAGTCTTGTACTTTAACCTGACTTGTGTAAGTGATGATAAATAAGAACCTCTACATATCTGGAGAATAATATAAATATCAGCTATATACTTCAAAATATGCTGAATTTAAAACTATATCCAGAATCATTCAGGAAGTACTTTTAGCTATTAGTGTTTTAAAGTAGCTTGCTTTCACTCAATTCGGTAATTAAGAAGTAGAAAATAAGCTGTAATGACAATTAAATAAACATCATTTGGTTGTTAAAATAGTGTGCATACCAATGAGTTTAATGTTAGATTTGTTATCTAATATTCTAAAAGAGGTCCTAGATATTCCAAGATTTTCTTGATTTTATTGCAGATAGATTAGAGGGGTAAGCATATTCCCTGAATTCAGAGCTTTTGAAATATTTCCAAATTATGCATTTAATTAGAAACATGTCCTTGATTGTTGTATTTCATATTTTCAGAGTGAAAAGGGCTGGACAATCTCATAATGCAGAATTTGCACTGGGCTTAATGATGTCTAAAGTTACATCTTGCTTCAAAAATTCATGAATCATAAATATTTTAAAATGTGATCATGAAAACATCCTTTAAATGTACTTCTTTAATGTTTGTTTTCAAAATATTTTTTTCTCCTAAAATCATTAACAGGTGAAGCCTCCAATCGTGGTCGGCCAATTCCACACCCTATTCTTTGGATCCGTAAGAATGTTCTTCCTTGGAGTGTTAAGCTTTGCGGTCTATGGGAATGAGGCTTTGCACTTCCGTTGTGATCCAGACAAAAGAGAAATAAACCTCTTCTGTTACAATCAGTTCAGACCGATCACTCCACAGGCAAGTTCTTCTGTGTGCACATACACCTAACTACACCAGATAAAAATTAGTGTCTTTTTAAATGTAAAATAATCTCATAATAAGATGAAGAATATCCTACCAGGCATTGTTTGTAGAATTATTACTTTTTCTCTAACTGGCTGTACATTTCAGGTCAATTAATTTGAGTTGGTCAAGAGTTTCTACCGTTTCCAGAAATCTGTTATCTATTGATGTTAGAATTGTACTCTAGGCCTGTAATTAGAAGATGGAAATTGGGTAGCTACTAAAATAAAGTACTTCATTATAATTAATTATGTGTAGATGATGAAGCAAAATATGACAATATTTTGAGTAATTTTTATAATTACTAAGATCTTTAAAATATTAAATGTTTAGCATTTTAAGGATCTTAGTAATAAAACATGTTCAACATTACTATCTTACTCATATTTTTTTATTGCTTGTAAGACTTATGAAACAGAATTGTTAAGTTTGCTTCTGTTGAGAGACAGTCTCTTTAGTGTGTTTTTGGTAACGTGTATTGATTTGACTAAGATATTTCTGACACACTCTAGGTATTCTGGGCATTACAATTAGTGATTGTCCTGGTTCCTGGAGCTATCTTCCATCTTTATGCTGCATATAAAAGCATCAATCAAGAATGCATTCTTCAGAGGCCTATTTACAATGTGATTTATGTCCTCTCTGTTTTGGTAAGAATTAGTCTAGAGGTGATAGCATTTTGGCTTCAGATTCACCTCTTTGGTTTCCTAATTAAACCTCTCTACCTGTGTGATGCTGGATCTCTTGGGGGAAAATTTACTATTATAAAATGCACAGTGCCAGAACACTTTGAGAAGACCATTTTTCTCATTGCAATGCATACATTTGCTGTAATTACAGTAGTGTTATGTGTTGCTGAAATTTTTGAAATCATATTTAAATTATGCTTTCTAATTAGGCAATGACAGTAAGATTGACGACTGACTGACGTGCCACAATTCTTTATCAATCATGTTCATTTCGTTTCATCTTATTCAATGACTATCTCAATTTCACACATAAATATCTATTCTCTAAGCTTACCTCAGTGTGTCTAAACTCTATGTCTAATATAAAGAAAATACTAAGTTCTAAGGCATGTATTCTTGAACAAACATTTCATTCTATTTTAATTTTGTCATGTATTAAAAATATAGAGAGAACTAAAGTTAATTTTTTAAAAATAGAACTTGTATAGAGTTCTCACACATATAACATCTTAATCACAGTATTCTGTGGCCAGAGAAACTTTTATTATCTGTTTTTCACAGAGTGGAAAATTGAGTCTCAGGGGGGTTAATATGTATGCCCAAACTCATACAACCACATTAGAATTAAGATCTCCTAAATATAAAGGCTGAACTCTTGTGTATAAATTTTGAGGGTATAATTATATTTACATTCATATGAATATAACTTTTTAAAGTGCAAAATTTGTAAATTATTAAAAGTCATTCTATAGTTTGATCACTAACAAAGAAATGGAGTAATTACATTTTTAATATTATACTGCTTTCTTGAAATTTTTAACATCAAATGATATGATAATATAGCCACCAAGTAAATTTTAAAATGCTGGGACAAATATTGTGAATGTTTCCTTGTGGTTTTTTTTTAATGTTTATTTATTTTTGAGTGGAAAGGGGCAGAGAGACAGAGAAACAGGATCACAAGTGGGCTCTGTCCTGACAGCAGAAAGCCCTATGTGGGGCTTGAACTTGAGAACCGTGAGATTATGACCTGAGCTGGTTAGACACTCAGCCAACTGAGCCACACAGGTGCTCTGGTTGGTTTCTTGTTGAAAAACAAAACAAAACAAACAAAAACAAAAAAACAACACACAAAAAACTGTGCTTACAGATATCCTGATAGCTTTTATGTTCAAGATTATTGAAATGGAACAGTATATTTTATTAAGTTAGACTTCCTAAAGAGTGATGAAGTTATTTCAAAGAAATTTATATTAGTTCAGTTTGTTCTTTTTATCTTTACCAGTAATATTTGATATCATTTAAAATCTTTTTTTAAGTTTATTTTGAGATAGAGACAGAGAGATGAGAGAGCAAGTGGGGGAGGTGCCAGGAGAGAGAATACCAAGCAGCTCTTGCTGTCAGCACAGAGCCCAACACAGGGCTTGATCTCAAGAACAGTGAGATCATGAGCTGAAATCAAGAATCAGACACTTAACTGACTGAGCCATCCAGGCACTCTTCATTTATAATCTTTATATATGACTGCCTTGTACTGATGCCTTATTAGTAAAGAAACTATAGTCAGTCAAATACTGAGGTTTTCAATTTTTTTCTTCACCATTATTCAGCCTATGTTTAATATAATGAATTTCTAGATGTAAGGGTTTTAAATAATTGAGGCGTCCTTCACATAAAAAGCACAGGAGAAACGCCAACTCACTTGCATTCAACAAAGAGTTGCTAAGTATCTGTCATTTAGCATGCACTGCATTAAGAGTTCACATACAAGAGAGGGGCGCCTGGGTGGCTCAGTTGGTTAAGTGTCCAACTTCAGCTCAGGTCATGATCTCATGGTTCATGGGTTCCAGCCCCACATCAGGCTCCATGCTGATAGTGTGGAGCCTGCTTCGGATTCTGTCTTTTTCTCTTTCTGTTCCTCCCCAACTTCTACTTTCTCTCTCTCAAAATAGAAAATAAACTTAAAAAAAAAAAAAGAGTTCATATACGAAGATAACTAAGATTTACTACCTTTATGAGATGTTTACTGATGGTCAGTGACACATCCCAAAAGAGTGGGGGCTGTGAAAATAGCTCACCCTGAAGGGAAGAAGTTTTTACTTATTCAGTATCTTTGTTTTGAATCACTGCAGGGCACCTGGGTGGCTCAGTCAGTTAAGGGTCTGACTTTGGCTCAGGTCATGATCTCATGGTTCATGGGATCAGGCCTTGCATCAGGCTTTGTGCTGCCGGCATGTAGCCTGCTTGGGATTCTCTCTCCCTTTCTCTCTCTCTGTCTCTCTCTTTCTCCCTCTCTCTCTGTCCCTTCCCTGCTCATGCTTTCTCTCTCTTTCAAAAATAAAAAAAGAATCACTAGCCCTATGTGCTAATAAACAGCAACAATGTTTAGTCCACTTTATTCTTATTTCTAATTCTCTATAGATAACAAACCTCTTATTGTCTGCACTCACGGAGGATTGCTTTCACCAGTCCTTCCACAAACACATGTTTATTATGAATCCATTTTCCTGCACCTTTGGAAGGCTGGTAATTTTCTTTCTTTCTTTCCTTCTTTCTTTCTTTCTTTTTCTTTTTTTCTTTTTTCTTTTCTTTTCTTTTTTTTTTTTTTTTTATCCCAGACATTGCGTTTTACCTTGTTGTTGGATACTGGGCATTTTTATCTTCCCGTGAATATGCTTAAACTGTAACTCTGGGCACAGTTAAGTTGCTCAGAAATGGTTGATCCCTTGCAGTTCCTTTTAAGTTTTGTTAGATGGCACTAGGGTAGCTCTCATTGAAGGGCTAATTTTGTCCCTTTACCAAGGCAAACCCCTTCTAAGTACTCTACCAGATGACCCTTTAGTATTCTGGAAATGTTATGTTTCCACAGTTCTCAAAATTCTACCCCCAAACTGGCTCACTCCTCTTAGGCCATTTTGGCTGCTGTAACAAAGTACATAGACTGGGCAGTCTATCAACAACTAACATTTATTTCTCAGTTTTCTAAAGCCTGGAAGTCTGAGACCAGGAGGCAGTGGAGTCAAGTTCTGGTGAGAACCCTCTTCTGAGACACAGCCTTTTCCTGGTAGAAAAAGGTGAGGGCACTCTAGGGTTCCTTTTATAAGGGCACTAATCCCATTCATGAGGACTTTACCCTCATGATCTAATCACCTCCCAAATATCCTACCTCCTACCATCACACTGGGTGTTAGGATTCTAAAATATGAATTTTGGACCCAAACATTCAGTTCGTCGCACTCATGAATGCAACATAAATTGCTATAGCGATCGAAGCAGGTCTTTGCTGCACTCAAGAAGGAAGAAAGAGCCAAGGGCATTCTTCTGGTTTTCCTCTTAGGATTTTTCTCAGGGAAGACTTTTTATTTTCTATTTTTTCCAAAAACCCACAACAGACTTCCCCTTAATGTCATTAGCCACTCTGATCAATACTCTGATTCATCCTCCTCTAGGGCATTGTCAAAATTTAACTCGTTTTAAAGAGATTTGCTAATTTGGCTGTCGGGAAAAGCAATAAGTCTCAATCTTGTGTGAATCTTGTATATTGTACCTTTCAATCTTTTCAGGAGTTGGTCACCTTTAAAGATATTTAAAGACATTACACTGATCAGGACTCATTTGGAGACCCTTTACAGATCTCTGGACCTCTCTTTGCATTTCTCCCCTCTAAGGTAGCCTGTCCTGCAAAATCTAGCCTCCTTGCGCCCCTCACCCCTCTGCCCCGGGCTCTCTCTCCTCACCTGACAGGTGATGGCATTTCTAAGCCACCATAAAACCCCTGCTGACCACTACTTCTTTTCAGCAAATAGTACCTGTTATTATGTTTAAAGATACAGATCCAGTGAGAGAGTTGGTTTGGACAATCTTTTTAATTCTTTACGATTCTATTCTTTTATAATATCATTTCACTGGTAACTGTATCAGGATTTTAGCATACAGCGATATGCTCCTGAATAATAAAGGATATGTATAAATATGGTACTTATAAAGTAAAGATAAAATATTTATAAAAACATATCTTCTAACCAAAATGCAAATGTTGTCAAAAATTAATAATTATGTCAAAGCTAAACAAATACTGAACCATTTGAAAATACATTTAAAATTATTTCATAAAAAGCTCTTGGAGCAAATAAGGTCATTTAAAATTAAATTTTTTCTGTATTTATAAATGAGTAACAGTCAAATACTGCATATTAAAAGCCATGAGATGAGATCACATCTGTAGTACACAGAAAATTGACAGCTGAAACTATTTTCTCAGGAAAAGGAAATAGTAAATGTAATTTCAAAAGTAAGAATAAGAACTTCAATATAAAACTATAAAATACAAATTTGGGGCGCTTGGTTGCGTCATTGTTTAAGCCTCTGACTCTTGATTTCAGTTCAGGTCATGTTTTCACAGTTAGTGGGTTTGAGCCCCGTGACAGGCTCCACCCTGACAGTGCAGAGCCTGCTTGAGATTCTCTGTCTCTCCCTCTCTCTCTGCCCCTCCTGCTCTCTCTCTCTCCCCCAAAATAAATAAATAAACTTTAAAAAATACAAAAATAATTTAATAAGAATAAAGGCAGAAAGTACAGTAATAAATTAGAAACAAACATATAAAATACAAATATAAAATGGTACTAGAAGACAATAATAAAATAGATAAATCTGGTGGATCAAATTAGGTGTGATAGTATACTATTATAAGATTCTTATAATATACATAAAGTTGTATATTATCACTGAAAGTATACAGTGATAATATATATCTTTAGATATATACTGTAACTTATAAGTTAGCTGATAAAACAAAACAAGAAAATTTGTGCTGAAAAGCCAACAAAGGATATTAAATGGAATCAAAACATTCAATTAGTCCAGAAGGTGCAGAAAAGAGAAAAAGGGAACAAAAAATGATGGGACAATTGAAAGCAGTAAAACGGTAGGCCTAAACCTAAAAATATCAATAGTAGCAACACATCTGAAAACTCTTCACACCCTAAACAAAAGCAAAAATTATATGAATGTACTCTTTTAAAAGCCAGGCCAATGAACACAAATCCCACTTTAAATATTTTTGAATATTTAAAGATTTAGTATTTAAGCCATTCGAATATTTTTACAAATAGATAATAAAAAAAATGGAAAAAGACCAAGCAAAAGCATTAGAGAGCTGAAGTGACTATAACATGAGAAAACTCAAGTCGATTTCAGGGCCAGGGATAATGAAAGGGCTAAAAGAGACATTTAATAATGATTAAAGTTGGGGTGACCGGGTGGCTCAGTCGGTTAAGCGTCTGGCTTCGGCTCAGGTCATGATCTCATGGTTTGTGGGTTTGAGCCCCACGTCGGGCTCTGCGCTGACAGCTAGCTCAGAGCCTGGTGCTTGCTTTGGATTCTGTGTCTCCCTCTCTCTCTGACCCTCCCCTGCTCGCACTGTCTCTCTCTGTCTCTCAAATATAAATAAAAAACACTTAAAATTAAAAAAAAATAATGATTAAAGTGTAATTTCATCAGGAAGCATAACAGTTCTAAATGTATATGTCACCAGTTACATAGAAGCAAACTGCACGAAGCAAAACCTTGTAAAATTCAAAAGAGAAATAAATTCAATCATACTTAAAGATTTCAATACGCATCTCTCACTAATCGGGAAGATAGAAAGAACCTCAGGAAGGATATGGAAGTCTTAAACGTTACTGATAGCTGACCTGAACTAATTGATATTTAGAAATCACTTCACCTAATCAGAGCATATTATACATTTTTTTCATGTGTCTGTGGAACATTCACCAAGAGAGACTATATGCTGGGCCATGACAAAATCTGAAGGAATGGAATTAGAGTGTATAAACTGATCACAATGGAATTAAATTAGGAATTAATAAAAAAAGGTATCAGGAATATACCCAAGTATTTGAGAGGCTAACAATACAATTTTATTAACCCATAGATCAAAGAAGAAATTACGTGGACAATTGAAACTACTATAAACAAATGCTAATATAAACACAATTTCTGAAAAAATATGGAAAGCAGCTAGAAGAGTAGTTGACAGAACATTAAAAGTTCTAAATGTTCTGTTAGAGAAAAAATTGAGTATATTATGAAGTAATTTAAACCTCTCACCTTAAGAAATTATGAAAAGAACAGTTGAAATAGAAAATAAATAGGAGGGAAATGCTTTAAAAAGCACAAAACTTTGAAATAGAAAACTGCAAGACAATAGAAAAAAATCAGTGGAACAAAATGTGGTTCATTGAAAAGATTAGTAAAACTGATACATTTCTCCATAGACAGATTGAGATAATAGAAGAGAAAATGAAAATTACTCAGATCATAAATGAAAAAAGGGGGCATCACAACAGAATATTTAAATGATTTTAATGAAACATTATGAACAATGTTATGCCAATAAGTTTGCTACTTATATAAAATGAACAAATTCCTTGAAAAGCACATATGATTAAAAAATTAAACAGAAAATATGAATATCTTTATACTTTATTAAATAAATTAAATTAAAAATCAAAAGCCTTCCCAGAAAGAAAATCCCAGGCCCAGGCGGCTTTGCTGGTGAATTCCATCCATGCCCTCTACCTTGCATAGATTCAGGCCCAACCTGGAGCTTGAACAACTGTTCAGAGCTGTAGGGAAGAGAGTCTGGGTCTTTCTTCATAGTAAGTTCTTCATTATAAAACACCAACAAGAAAAAAACAACCTCATGTTAATATCTATTTTGTCTCACAGCATAATTTCAATGTGCTGTTATGTTAACAGTCTCTGTTACTTTTCTCCCTCATATCAATTATCCTCTCCTGATGGGAGTTCAGTACTTAGAAAGAAGAGAGCATATGTTGGAAAATGGAATAAAATCCAATTTTAACCATTTCACTTACTTGCTTATATTACCTTTTCCTCCTAAACATATGCCAATGACAGACACCTGAGCAAGCTCCAGCCCTGAAGAGAGAGATCAGGAGAGTAACAGGAAGGGGCGCCTGGGTGGCTCAGTTGGTTAAGTGTCCGACTTTGGCTCAGGTCATGATCTCATGGTTGGTGGGCCTGAGCCCCATGTCTGGCTCTGTGCTGACAGCTCAGAGCCTGGAGCCCACTTTGGATTCTGGGTCTCCCTCTCTCTCTGCCCCTCCCCTGCTCATGCTCTCTCTCTGTCTCTCAAAAATAAAAAAAAATGAAATTTTTAAAAATAATAATAAAAAGAGAATAACAGGAAGGTACAGCCTTCATTAGGAATAAGAACATATGATTTACAGACATAGGATCATTCAATAGGAAAAATATAAAATACAATAACATATTGGTCTAGAGACATTAAAGTCAAGTAGCAGCAGTTAGATTTACAGGCTCTGAAACCAAAGCACATGGATTTTAATGACAAACATTCATACTTACTGGCTGTCATCTGGTGCAAGTTACATGACTTCTAAGTGTCTCATTTTTCTCTTCACTATTTTACAAAATTGTGAAATTGATAATACCTTATTCATAGGGCTGTGGTAAAGATTAAATATGTTGACGTTAAATCTCTAGAAACAGACATGATTCATGGTAGATGCTCATGAGTGTCTGCTCAAGGCGATCAGGGCAGAGGGTCTAGCTTAAAGAGAGTGGATACGACTTGAAACATCAGCTATGTGTTGAAGATGCACATGGCACTAGTCCTCACCTCTATATGGGCCATTAACATTTCCTGAGACCTTTTAAAAATACTGATATTTAGGCTCCAACCCAGAACAATTACATCTGAATGCCTGGTGGTGATATCTAGATAGGAGTCTTTAAAAAACAAAAGAAAAAAAAAACCGCTTCTTTGGTGAACGTTAAGGATAAGCACAGTTGAGAATGAAGGATCAGAAAATAATAAGCGAGAAGTCCTAAGGACAGAGCGATGGCATTTATGATTACCCACTCTGCTTTAGTTTCTACCAATTCAGCAATTTATGACTGGAAGTTAGGATAGTGAGAATAAGAGGAGAGAGAAACCATACTCTCTTTGTCCATTCAGGCTGCTGTAACAAAATACCACCGACTGGGTAGCTTATCAACAATAGACATTGATTTCTCACAGGTCCGAAGGCCGGACGTCTAAGATCCGAGTTCCAGCATGGTCAGGTTCTGATGAGACCCCTCTTCTAGGTTGCAAACTATTGCCCTTTCATTGTCTCCTCACATGGTGGAAGGGCCAGCTGGCAATCTGGGGTCTCTATAATGGCATTAATGGGGGCGCCTGGGTGGCTCAGTCGGTTGAGTATCCGACTTCGGCTCAGGTCATGAACTCACGGCTGTGGGTACGAGACCCGCAGTTGGCCCCTGTGCTGACAGCTCAGAGCTCAGCTGAGGCCTGGAGCCTGCTTCAGATTCTGTGTCTCCCACTCTCTCTGCCCCTCCCCTACTCATGCTCTGTTTCCCTCTGTCTCAATAATAAGTAAACATAAAGAAATAAATAAGGAAAAAGTTTATAAAGGCATTAATCCCGTTTATAAAAGCTCTGCCTTCATCACCCAATCGCCTCTCAAGGACTCTACCTCCTAATACCATCACATTGGGTATTAGGCTTCAACAAAGGAATTTTAACATATTCAATCTGTAGCACAGATGTTCGCAAGTGATAGTGGATGTGTTACTGAGATTGGGGAAGATATATAACTCAGTTTCTTGTCAGGTAAAAAGGCACACCTAGAGTAATGAACTCTGCAAGCAGAGACAAAGGGTGTGGAGTAGGGGTAATAATAGGGACACAGAGCAGTTTCTGCAGGGGTTGGGGAAAGGGGAGAATGGTTTGGTGATGAGAGAACAGCACACAGGGCAAATGTCAGAGCTAGAGGTCTTTTTCTTTGGAGATAGTATGATTTCACTGAAAATTAGTTTTAAGATGAACCTTCAAAACTGGGAACTGAGAAAATAAAGCAATAAAGGTAAAGGTTATTGGAGGAGACAAATGAAGTGTAAAGTCCTGGAAGATGATGGAATGAGATGGAGAAGAGAAAAAAAGAATTGAAGTCATTGGTTGTAGAGAGAAAAGTTGATGCCTACAATGGTATGAGTCGAAATACTTTACAAATTTTTCATCATTCTCCACAAATAAATGATCTTCAGATTATTCATTTGCTAGTGTGTACCTATCCAGTTCAGAAGAAAAATTCAATTTTCTTTAAGCACAATGTGCTTAAATGTTGAAGTTGAAAAAAGTCTGGTTATTTTATCGAATGTGTCAATAGAGAAGATTTCAACATAAAAATTTAAACGCATCATCTACGCAGTAATTGAATTTGCTGTTTCTACAATCAGAAAGGTTTCTATGGACACTATTAAAATAATCTGAGGAACTGGAAGTGATAATCCCTGAATGATATCAACGACAATTCATGACTTTACCCTTTCTCCCAATAAACAAACATTCTCTTCCTGTTTTCCCCTTTCTACCTTTCGTTTCGCTAAAAAAGAAAAAGAAAGAAGAGAAAAGGAAAGAAAAGAAAAAAGGAAAAGGCCTGGGGGACGCAACAAAGTGAAACAAAAACTCTTTCCCCGCCCATCCGCAGCCAGCAGAGAGCGCTGGTGCCACGGGCGACACAATCGCGGTGCCGCTTAGCCCACTGTAGGCTCTGGAACCGCCAGAGGCCGAGTGCACTGAGGTTGTCCCTGCTGGGAGCCCGTAGTTGACTTGCGGTCGCTGAGCAACGGGAAAGTGGGCGGGATTTTCGCGCGTTCGTGCGCGCGACCTACCAGGCGGAAGCGGAAGTGCGGGTAGCGCGCGAGTAGGAAGTGGTGATTCCTCGACTGGAGATGGCCGCGCTTGCTCAGCTGCCCCCACTCCCCCCCCAGTTTAAGAGCATACAGCATCATCTGAGGACGGCTCAGGAGCATGACAAGAGGGACCCTGTGGTGGCTTATTACTGTGAGTCTTTCCGAGTCGCCGTGCCTCTCCTTACCGTCCGGGGCCCACACACCACCCCTTGGTTATTAAGTCAGGCCCCGCCCCTTCAGCTTTAGACCTGAGCTTTGACCTCTGGCCTGCCCGGGGAACACAGTGCGGCCCCGCCCTTTTCTGGGATGTCCGCACCTTCTCTCCTCCCTCCTCGCAGGTCCCAGAGAGGCAAAACTTAAAAAGCACCCTTGTCGTTCGTCGCCTCTCCAGTCTTGTGTTTAAATATTCCTAAACTGGCTGCATGGGCTTATGAGCTCAGTGACACACTGTCTTAAGATTTTCTGTGTATACTCAGCAAGGAACTCCTGTCTCCAAAATAACGTCTACAGTTAAGTAATTATGTTGGGGCTAAAACAAAGGTAAGTGTCCCAAAGACAGTAGTGACGTGGACACAAGGAAGATAGACTAATTGAAAACATAGTAATAAGTTCAGGTTAATTATGACAACACGCAAGCCCATTCAAAAACTCATAAATGGTGAAATGGAGAGGAGTTGCTAAGAAGCTAGCACTTGAATTTGACCATTTTCCCACCAATGAGAATTTTATGTCTCGACTTCTTTGAATAATACTTGGGGTTGAGACATTTGATAAAATGCTACCACTTTGGTTGATTATGAGACCTGTAATCTACAGTTGATAGAGAACAAATTAGGTTGTTCAAACCTCTTCCTTTGTAGTAAGTCTGGTAGTTGTTTTTTTGTTTTTAATGTAAACTTTAAACTCGACTGCAAATAAAACAAGTGACCAAGCAACTGTAATCTTCTGTGAGGGACTTTTAGCCCTGAAAAGCTCAATATAATGTGTCCTCTCTTGTGAACATTGAAACGTTCACTAAAATCTGGTCTATTTTCATCCCTATCAAACTCCAGTACCCTATTTTCATTTCTCAAGGGTTCAAGGCTCCTTCCCACCTCTACGTTCTTCGTTTTCTTGGAATGTCTACCTCTTTTCTTCTACTTGGCACACTTCTCATGATTCAAGGTCTAACCTAAATGTCACCTCTTCTGTAGGTAGTAAGTTAATCAACTTACATTCTCTAGGCTCTCTCCCATTTTGCTTAGTCAAACAGCATTTTTTCCATTAAATTTGTTTTTCAGGTTCCACAAGTAAGGAGTATTAATCATTTAATCACTTTGTATTTATTGAACTTCTTCCTGCACCAAGCATTACCAGGCACTGTGGCTGCAGTTCCAGATTCATACAAGTGAGGAAGAGAGGAGATTAAACAATATAATAAATATATTATATGGACTAGTAGAAGGTTTCAGAGACAGATAAAGCAAGGAAAAGAGAAGGGAATACTAGGAGGAGGGTGGTAGGGAGCAAAGAGGGGTAATCATGGAATGCTTCACTGAGTTCACATCTGAGCAAAGACTTGAGAGAAGAGAAAGTCAGGCTTTGCATCGTCTGGAAGAGAGTTCTCTTGAGAGATGGAATAACATGCAAAAGTCGCGAGGCAGGGGCTTGTTTGAGGGAGGATCAAGGAGCCCGTTGTAACTGGAGTGGGTATAGCAAGGAGAAAAGTGATGTGAGAAGGTGAAAAGGGTAATTTCTTGTAACAATGAAGTAGGAACCCTTGTTCCTGTCTACAACAAATTCCTGTTCATGGGTTCTGTATCGTACACCTTTGTGAATGCCCAAGGACTTTTATTTTCTGTGTCATCCTCACCCTTTTGCTACTTCTTGCTAAACTTGCCCCAGTTTTTTTTTTTAATTAAAAAAAAAAAAGAAAAGAAAAGCTGCCATTATGACACTCTTTTAAAGGTATAGTCCTGGCTGCCTAAATTCAAAGGTAAGCTTGAAATAGTTGTCCACGTTGTCTTTACCTGCTTTTCTCGTAGAGCCTTTTGAGCTCATTGCAAGTCTGCTTTCCCTGCCTTCTGTTTTACTGAAACTGCTCTCTACACGGCCATGAACAAACATTTGCATTGCTAAATCCAAGTGGTAGTTAAGGAATATTTTTGTTATGAAACATATGCATATTAAAGAATACATAGTGTGTGTATGGTTTAAAGAATAATAAAATGAACACCGAGCTACCCACCATATTTGAAGTTATTAGACTTTTTAATTTTGGCCAATCTGGTGAGCATGAAATTCAAGCTGAATTTGCAATGCACTGAGTCTTAATGAGGTTGAGCGTCTTTTCATATGTTAATTACCATTTGTGATTCCCTTTTGAAATACCTTTATTGCTTTTGTGTATATTTTTATTGCACTGTTTATCTTTCCATAATAGATACTAATCCTTTGTTACATGCATTGCAGATGTCTTCTCCAAGTGCATAGTTTGACTTTTTACTGTATGAAGTCGTTTGATGTTCAAGAGTTCTTAAGATTGAAATATAGCCAATTTATCACTCTCATGATTTATATTCTGATTTTCCAGGACTTGATTCCTTTTTTGTCTTCCTTGTTTGGGACTTTGGCATCCAGGATTTGGAGATGGGTCTTTCATAAAGTCTGGGAAATTCTCTACTATTATCTGTTCAAGTATTACTTCTCTGTACTGAAATTTTGATTAGACATGCGTTTCACTTTTCTCCTTTGTCTCTTAATGTTTTCACCTCTTTGTCTCTCTGTACATTGTGTATAATTTCTGTAGGTCAGTGTTCATTTCCATATATCCTATTATGTAACCCATTTGGTGAATTTCAATTTTTATTTTTTTATTTCTGGGTGTTCTTTTTTTGTTGTTGTTTTTAAATTGGCCTAGCCATTTCTGATAGTCTTTTGTTCCTATATTTTTTAAACACTTGTTTCTTTAAAAGTTATAAATCTTTGTTTATATTCGCTGTCTGATCATTCCCGTAGCTGCTGTATATGTGGGTCTGATTCTTTTGTGTAACAGAAGACTGCTTGTGGTGACTTCTTTACTTGCAATCTGTGCTTTACACATACCAAACCGGTGTTCTTCAAACCTTGGCGTGCAAGTAGTTCTACAGGAATCATCTCCCCAGTTCTCAGCTTCTGTGTTTCTTTCTAACAAAGCTCCTTTGATCAGGGTAGCAAAGTAGTATGCTGCCCCTCTTTTCCCACATCCTGTTGACAAGTGCCCTTCTCCTTTAAAGAAGAAAGGCATACTCTCATGCATCAGGAGTAGTTTTATGGTGTATTGCCCTGGGGGGGAAGGTGGAAAACCTTCCTGGGTGTCTGAGGGGAAAAGGGACAACTCAGATTACTGGTATAGTGAAGTTTCTGTTAATTAAGGTATTAAGAAGAGCTGCCTGTTCTTCCCTTTTTTCTATGGAAGAAAATCAGAGCAAAGAATAAGCCTTTATTTGAAAATGCTGGGCATGAGAAAAGATGTCAAAAGCAACATTCTAATTTGGGGAATGAGGGGAAAAAGAGGGGAGAGAAAGAATCGTCCTTAGATATTAATAGCCATTGTTTGATCATTTGGGATTTTATCCAGAGGGATGATGAGGGCCATTTGGGGATCAGAGTGTGAAAAGGTTTAGCTGTGAGGACAAAGACAAGCAAGGACCACGATGGAAAAGTCTGTCTTTCAGACGTCTCTTACACTTATAAATACATCAGTAAGGGTGAAGCCTCACGTTAAAGCCCGGCCTGTGTTGCAGTGTTCTGAAAGAGTTTTCATGAAATGACCTCACCTTTTCATTTTCTATTCATTATGAAAGAATATTCCTGATTGAAGAGCAAACCCAAAAAAGCAAGAGAGAAATGCTGAAGGGGGTAGCGCCTGGTCTCATCCAAGTGACATAAGGCTCTGTGGCTGACTGAAATTTTGGAATTAGAAATCAGACGAGGTGAGGCGAATGGGGCCACGGGTTCACATTTACCCGAGTTAGAAAATTGCCATTTATGTCAGTTACGTGGAAGACATCCTCAAACTAAATGAGCCTAATTTTCGGCTCTGAGGTATTTTGTCTTTTCAGAAATTCGTTTAAAACAGTGGTGAGATAAAACCATTTAAATTGGTTTTGAGGGTTTTTTAAGTGTTTTTGTTCTCTTTGCCAGAGCGCGTGGGAATGAACAGCATTTCAGCTGTCCCGTCTTTCAGTCTTAGAGTAACCAGCCTCTGAATGCAAGAACGTGATGAATCTTTGCAAGACATTTTGTATGCTTCCCAGAATTGAGAAACTGAGTAACTCTAAGGATGGGGTGACAAATCCTTTTCTTGTTTTAAAACAAATCTGGAGGCTGCCCTCTATGAAAAATCAGTTAGGAGAGATTATTAAAGATAGTATTTGATGACAGATGCTTATATGCTTTTTAGCCTATCACCCAGAAAGAATGAAAAGAATTCTGTGATTTTGCTGTGACAGAACTTCCCTTCTCATCTGCTGCTCTACGTGAATGAACTTTCTCCCATGTTAAATTCATAACAATGAAAGTGGGAATAGAACCAGCACACTACTCGGATTCATTATGACAATAAATCATACTGATTCCTAAATACACAGTCTAGCTCATTATGGGACACACTTACAGTAAATTTTACTTTTTCTTTTTAATGATTATTAAAATGTGTATTACTGATGTTTTGATCAATTATGCATTACAGTACCTCCGATCTAGAGGAAAACTTTAACGCTTATTAGCACCTTATCTCACAGGAAATTTTGATATGTTTAAATTTCAATTTGTATACATCTAAACATATATCTCTAAATGTTTATTTTGAGAGAGAGAGAGAGAGAGAGAGAGAGGGAGGGAGGGAGGGAGGGAGGGAGGGAGAGAGCAAGCAGGGCAGGGGCAGAGGGAGACAGAATTCCCAAGCTTAGGGGCTTAGCCCAGTGTGGGGCTCAATCCCATGAGCTGTGACCTGAGCTGAAATCAAGAGACACTTAACAGATGGAGCCACCCAGATGCCCCCAATTTTTATACCTTTCTTTTTTTGCAGAGTAGTATGCTAATCAAGTTAGGACTTTTGAGCATACAAATAGATTCTTTTGTAATAAAATTCAGTAGGGTAAGTAAATGGAAATATAGGTTATAAGAAATTACAAAATGTATTATTTCTAACTCTTGAAGAAAGAGCTTTTTCCGTTTTAAAGTAGATTGTAATACCAAATTGTTACGATACATAACAGCTGAAAGGATGATATAATTTTTCATGTCTGTATTTGCTGTACAGAAGTTACATCTTTTATACTTGCTAAAAGATCTGATGAAAAGTGATAGACGTCAACTTAAAATTGTGCCCAGGGATACATTTCTGTAATCTTAGAGCAAACAATTTCCCCAGTTTCCTAGAGCAAAGGATTTTTGGTGAGGAAGAAAAGTCAAGGTTACTGTGCTGAGGTACTTGCTGACCAGTAAACCTCCCGGTTTCTTTTACTTCTAAGGCTTTGTCTGGAATCCGCCTCACTTCTCTTCACCAGGCTAGCTTACCAGTACTGATTCAGTACAAATCCTGCTTTTCACAGGCCGGTTCTCACTACCTCATAAAGATAGTCTAGAAATTGTTGCTGTGTGCCCCGCAGCTTAATTACATTGTGTTATCACCACCTTTTTACCTTTTAATCTTCTGGATTCTCCTGAAGGACAAGGACAACTATCTTGTTTCCTCTCACCACCTGGCATGTAACTGGCATTTATAAATATTTATTGAATGTCATCTTTCTAAATGTTACTAATATTTCACTAGAGTATAAGCTCTATGAGAGCAAGAAGTAAGTCTTAGTTGTTGATCTTTGAATCTCTAACTCTTAATAAAGTACCTAAGATCTGGAGGATATGTGTAAATTTTGTCTGTTGATTAAATAAGTTGACTATATAGTAACTATAGACTAATTTACAGCGTTTTAACATGCTTTGGCTACAGTAAGGAAATGTAATGGAAAGAATTCCAGTGCTCTGTGTTTTGTAACTTTACTATGTTTAAAATTTTTTTTAATGTTCATTTTTTGAGAGAGAGAGAGCAAGAGAGAGCAAGCAAGTTGGGAAGGGGCAAAGAGAGAGGGAGACATAGAGTCGGAAGCAGGCTCCAGATTCTGACTTGTCAGCTTGGGACGCAAACTCCTGAACTGCAAGATCATGACCTGAGCTGAAGTCAGATGCTTAATCAACTGAGCCACCCAGGCTCCATTTACCATACTATGTTTATAATGAGTTTTAAATTAAGTCATAAGTATATTATCATAAGATATACCTATTGTGTCTCCTCCATTTTGGTATTATATGATTTCCAGAAATGACATATCTATGGCCTTAATGTGAATTCCCTAGTGTTTTATCATTTTTAAAATTATGACCTCAATATTTCTGTTTTTTTAATATTGTTTTGGTCTTTTGTTTTCTTTTAAATCAGGAATCTATGTTGGAATACTGTATATCAAATTACTTTTTTTTTTTTTTACTGTTTGTGCAAGTGCTGATATGCTTGTGCTTACTTCTTTGAACTTGTTAATTTGGTAAGTTATAACAAAGGAGTAATTGTCCTCATATTGGAAAGAATCCCATAATTTTTTTTAATTAATTTTTTAAGGTAATTGTAGATCCACATGCATATGTCAGAAATACTATGGAAATATCCTATGCCCTTTACTCCATGTCTTCCAGTGGTAATATCTTGCAGAAAAACCTATACTATAATGTTATGACCAGAATATTGACATTGATAAAATCCACCAATCTTATTCAGACTTCCCCAGTTATATGTGTATTTGTGTGTGTGTGTGTGTGTGTGTGTGTGTGTGTGTGTGTGAGTGTGTGTGTCAGAGAGAGAGAGAGAGAGAGAGATTTAGTTCCAAGCAGTTTATCAGATATAGATTCCTGTATCACCACAGTCAGGACAGAGAACAGTTTCCTAAGAAGGACCTCTCGTTACATTTTTACAGCCACGTCTGTCTCTTGTCAACCCTTCTCTGTCCCTATACCCTAACAACCACTAACTTGTTCTTCATTTCTAAAATCTTGTCATTTAAAAACATTCTATAAATGGAATCATATGTTACTCACCCTTTCAGAGTTGACTTCTTTTCACTCAGCAAGTAATAGTTGCCTGGAAGCTCGTCTGAGCTGTTGCATGTATTGGAGTATTCCACGGTATGAATGACCCAAAGTTTAATAGTTCAGCCATTGAAGGATATTTGGGTTGTCCTGTGATCAAATGTTTGCCCCCCTCCTCCCCAATTCATGTTGAAATCCTCACTCCCCAAAATAATGGTTACTAGGTGAGGTCTTTGGGGGATGATTAGGTCATAAGGCTGGAGCACTCATGAAAGAGATCTGTTATGAAAGAAATCCCACCGAGCTCCCTACCGCTTCCTAGTGTTCTGTTTTAGAAAAAACCAGCAAAACTTTTCAAGATTGGCTGTACCATTGTACCTTCCAGTCAACAACGTAAGTGGTGAGTGACCCAGTTTTTCCATGTTATTGCTGGCAGTTGGTATGTCACTGTTTTTTTATTTTATTTTATTTTTTTAATTTTTAGAGAGAGAGCGGGGCGCCTGGGTGGCTCAGTTGGTTAAGCATCTGACTTCGGCTCAGGTCATGATCTCACAGTTCATGGGTTCGAGCCCTGCACCGGGCTCTGTGCTGACAGCTGAGCCTGGAGCCTGTCTTCAGATTCTGTGTCTCCTTCTATCTCTGACCCTCCCCTGCTCACGCTGTCTCTTTCTCTCTCTCAAAAATAAATAAAAACATTAAAAAAAATTTTTTGAGAGAGAGAGAGTGAGCAGGGAAAAGGGGCAGAGGGGGGGAGAGAGAGAGAGAGAATGAGAATCTCGAACAGTCTCCATGCTTAGTGCGGAACATCTGATGAAACCAATCTGATGCTCAACCAACTGAGCCACCTAGTCCTCCTGCCTCACTATGTTTATTTTAGTTGTTCCAATAGTTCTGTTGACATCATGGTTTTAATTTTTATTTCCCCTTGCTACTTAACACCGTGTGCTTATTTGCTATCTGTATTTCACCTTCAACAAAATGTGGTTTTGCCCCTCCCCCTTTTATCTTTATAGTTTTGAGAGCTCTTAATGTATTATAGCGACTAATCCTTAGTTAGATATGTATTTTGCAAATATTTTTCCCAGTCTGTAGCTTCTCTTTTGTCTTCATAACATGGAGGCACAAAGTTTTAAATTTTGGTAGTACCCAGTTTTTCAGTGTTTCCTTTTTTATATGCCATTGGTGTCAAGTCCATATGCTTTATTGTGTATTTTTCTTAGTGTCTTAGTCTGTTTTTTCTGTTTTTCTCCCCCAAGTAGAGTTCCTAAATAATATTGCTTTAGGCTTTTATTTATTTATTTTTTTTTTTTTTTAGTGTTCTCATTGTCAGATTTTTAGTAACAATGTCATGCCGGTTTCCTAAATATTGTTGAAAAGGTTCTCCTATTGGACTTGGACTTAAACACATTTTTTTCTTAAAGAAAGTCCTTGTAAAGCAGAACTTTGTTCTTTTGGGGGGAATTATTTTATATGTTTACTAATTTCTTGCATTTAAAATATTTTTGGCTTGGGGTGCCCGCTGGGTGGTTCAGTCAGTTAAGCTCAGGTCGTGATCTCACAGTTCGTGAGTTCAAGCCCCATATTAGTGCAGAGCCTGCTTGGGATTCTCTCACCCTCTCTCTCTGTGTCCCTCTCTCGTTCGCTTGCTCTCTCTCTCTCTCTCTCTCTCACGAAATAAATAAACTTAAAAAATATGGGGTTTTTTTGGCTTGACCAAGTGTTGATATATTAAAATTTTCTAGAATATTTTCCATTTCTGTCAGATTTGCACACTTATTAACTAGATATTACAAACTTAACCTTTTTTCTCTTCCCTTGTATCTCTCACAATCAGTCATTAAATTTTTAAAATTTGACTTACCTCCTCATTTTCTTTTGGTAAACCATACCCTCATTGTGCACCTACACTATTTATTGACAGATTTCCCAGTTTCTACTTCCAACAGGTAGTCCCTTGAGCCACTAGATTAGAACAGGTAGTCTTCTTTAAATGCTTTGTTTAAGAAATGCTGATTATTAAAATTCAGGTTAATTAGTAATGTAAATTAAAATCACTTACTTTTTTTGGCTGAAAAACTGTTACTTGGTACAGATGAATATATGGCGAAATCTCCATTGACAAGGCTGTGTGAATTGGTACAGAAGTTTTGGAAAGCCTTTTGGCAAAATGGATGGAATTACAAAAATATCTGTAATTCAGTAATTCTAGTTTTGGAAAGCTTGTGCTTAGGAAATAATCACAAATGTATTAAGAGCTTTATGTGGAGTTCTCTGGATGCTTATTTATACATTTGTGAAAAATGCCAAATAACCAAAGCATAAGTCATTGTGGAGAGGCTAATTAAGTTATGGCATATCTACTGGGTGGAAAGTAATGTAGTCATTTAAGAATCACAAAGCATCTTTTGTAACATGGGAAGCGGCTTATATGGAAATGCAGGATATAAAATTGTGTGTATTATACACCATGATTTGGACTTTTAATGTCTGTATACTTAGAAAGATTGTGGCGTTTAGTTTCATAGATAGATAGTTACTTTTGACATTTTTCTTCTCGTTTATTTTCTGTTTTGTAGGTGAACATATTCCATACCATAAAAAATTTAGAAGCAAAAGCTTCATTAAAGGCAAATCGGTTTTTAAAAGCCACCTATAGTAGCTCCGTATAGAAGTGCCCTTAAGTGATTTGAACTCTGAAGTCATCTTTAGCAGTTCTAATCAAGCTGAGTTTCATTCTGCTTCTGACACCCCTCTTATTTTTCTTTTGTCTTCCAAGTCTTCCAACACACCATTCCCCCTGTCCTGACAACTCTTCACTTCTCCAACACCCCTCACTTTACTGTATCCTTAGGTACGCGCTTGAAGGCTACTTTTCCTGAGTGGCCTTCTCCTAAACTTGCTACCGTGCTTCTTTTCTTTGACCTCCTTGTGCTTCGTGTGGGTTTACTTTAACTGCTTTTCATTTTTTGTTGTCTCCTCCAGGTTTTAAACTTAATAAGGCTTGCACCCTTCAGGGTGCTTTTTATCAATTTACAGTGCCACTTAGTGCTAGGCCACTAGAGTTATTTACACAATAAAGAAAAAGCGCTCAAAAAATGTTCCTTAAATTGACCTGAACTGTAAGGCAACCAGTGGTCCCTAGAGGGAACTATGGCCATACAGTTGTAACTAGATAAAGAAGACAAATAACATTCATGTAGCTCTTGGCATTTGTAACAACGCTTTCTTTCTTTCAGGATCTGATTTGAACCCTACAATCATCCTGATTCTTCTGTTAGTAAGTGATGGAACCAGGATCTGAATGACAGATGCTAGATGAGAGATAGTTATATGGAAAATTGTTGATAGTAGGTGGTAATTAGAAAACCAGTTACAGAGTGAGTGAGGGTAAAAGGACTAGTCCAACTGGTGAAAACTGAAAAGGGGGCAAAAAGCCAACGCAGTGTAATCTGGAAGATTTGTTATAAGTGAAGGGTAGAAATGGAGGACAGGCTTGATGTTATTAATGTAATTCCAAGCATCGCGTGTCTCTCTCTTTTTCCCCTTTAACGAAGCCAGAAAATATTTGAGTCCCTACTAAATGTGGACTCTCTATGGTAAATGTTTTGATTCTATTAGATTTGGTGTTGCTGATAAAGCTAAGCCCCGTAAAGAATCCTTCCTCTGAAATTTGCTTAAGTAACTAATCGTAGTTTCAAGCTTGGTTTCTTTGAAGTTTCCTCTAGGGGGTGACAGTGTACAATTAACAGACTTAATGAAAGTATAGATGTTGTTTGAGAGTTATTTGTTTATATGATCATAGAAAAATTAAACAGTTGTTCAGGAAGTTGTAAATAGGTATGGCCATTTCAATTCTGAGAGGTAATAGGACATGCAGCTTAAGATTGTACTTTAAATAAAGGCTAAATAATATGGGATTTTTAAAATTGATATGTTAAATCAGATGGATTTGAGGATTAATAGCCAGTTGCCTATTGTTTTTTTTCTGTTGTTAATCACACAGAAATTGGGTCTTTTAAAGCCAGTGAGACAAAGTTAACTAAACCAATAGAGATATCCCCCTTTTGTTGTGATTTGTGAATCTCTGTGATTAATGGAAATCTGTAGTCCTATTGTCAAAATACTTATAATTTTTTATTACAGACAGACTCAGGCCACTTTACTGTAGCAATGACAGGTTAATAATAAAAACACAAAGTTGGACACCTGATTTATCCATTAACATTTCATTTATTTGCCTTTTGTTTGTTTTTGCAAACATGTTGCAAATATGAATTTTATTTTTGTAAAAAGGTAGTCACTTTAATAGTTACTCCTATTTTTTTTTAACATTTATTCATTTTTAAGAGAGAGAGACAGAGTACGAGTGGGGGAGGGGCAGAGAAAAAGAAAGAATCCGAAGCAGGCTCTAGGCTCTAAGCTGTCATCACAGAGCCCAAAGTAGGGCTCAAACTCATAAACTGCGAGATCATGACCAGAGCTGAAGTTGGACACTTAACCGGCTGAGCCACGCAGGCGTCCTACTCCTATATTTGAGTAAAGTATTTTTTCATTTTTAGACTCTCAGTCTGTCCCTAAGGTTGAAGGCACAGGGGTGGTAGTGTCTAGTAATTCATCCTTCACCGTCGTCGTTTTGCTTTGTCACCCATGCAAGTTTAAAGCATCTTTTCTTATGACAATTATGTTTGACGTTGAAGGTGAAAACTTATTCTTGAGCAGCATGTTATTACATGAAAGAGGTTTCCACTGCTTGTGAAGTTCCTGCTTTCATTCAGTTCGTTTATTTTTCTGTGGCTTGTCAGGTTTTTTTTTTGTTTTTTAGATGTTTTTTAACTTCAGTTACTGCTTCTCTTTGGAAGCACTCTGGATTCCATTGTGCCTGAGGACTTTTTAGATATTCCTCCTTGTTTTATTTTTTAGTGTTTGCTCTGGCATTTATGTTAGCTTGTCATAGTCTACTCTCCTGTAACATACCACCTCACCTTCCAAGTAAGAGCTTTTCTTTTCCCTTCCCCTGCCCTTTGTTGCCGTACATTTTACATAAAGATATGTCATAAACCCTAGAATATATTTTAATTTCCTTAACTGTCATTTTTTACAAGAAATTTATAAAATGTTAAAATATTTTCATGCATAGTTACCATTTTCAGCACTTGTTACTCCTCTCCTTAGATCCCACTTTTAAATCTGGTATCATTTTCTTTCCTGTGGAAGAGCTTTATCATTTCTTACACAGGCTTGCTGCCTGTAAATTCTTTCAGCTTCTATAGAGTGAAACAAGCTTTTATTCCATATTTATTTTTAAGAGATAATTTTGCTGACTAAAGAATTTTAATTTGTTTATATTTTTCTTCAGCACTCAATTCTTTTTTTCTCTTTTTCTTTTCTTCTTTTTTTTTTTTTTTTTTTTGGTCACACCTCCCTACCTCTTTGGGGAATCCAGTTACACATATGTTAGAACACTTGTTTTTGGTTTTTGTTTTTTTCATAACTCACTGAGACTGGTTTCTTTTTCTTTTTCTTTTCAATCCCTTTTTCCCTGCGTAGAGTAGTTTTTATTGCTATGTTTTGAAGTTCACTAATCTTTCTCTCATGGTGTCTACACTGCTGTTAATTCCTATCCAATACATTTTTCATTTCAGATATTTTTCATCTCCAGAAGTTCCATTTGTGTTCCTTGTGTATGTTTTGTTTCTCACCTCATTTTATTCATGTTTTCCATTGTATACTTCATCGTGATTTTCCAGTAATTTAATGTCATTGCCTGCTATTTTTAATATCACTGTTATTTTATCCGTGTTTGATCTTATTGGGCTGTTAACATTCTTCTGCTTGTTGCCACCTTAGTAATTTTTGATTGGCTGTAGGACAGTGAATTTTAAGTTCCTGAATGTCTAGAGTTTAGAGTTTTTAAACAGATTTGATCTGGCAACAGTTAAGTGAGTTGCAGTTCAGTGCGATATGTTCGTGCCTTATTTTGTTTGTTTTTAGTTTTGGCAGCAGGTCTAAAGTAGCTCCAAGGACAGGATAATCCTCTACTAGAGCATACCCCAAATTTAAGGTCTCAACTGAATATTTGGGGTAAACATTTGGGCTCTGCACCCTGGTTGGAACTTGAAAGCATCCCAATTTGGCGATGTGCTTTGGGGGTGGTTCCACCCACAGCTTCTGCTCACTCTTGACTTCGTGGAGCTTCCCTCTACACCTACAGCTGGTAGTATTCAGCTTCGCCTCAAGTTTATCCTTGTACAGATCTTTTCTGCGTGCCTTCTACTCTTCAGCACTCTGCGCCTCCACTCACAGCTGCTTCGGGTGACCTAAACTCTATAGCCTGTTTTCTCAACTCTACTAGACTATGCTCTGCTTGGGTCTACCCCCTACTCCTTAGTTTATAATGTGCCTCCAAGGGGGCACCTGGTGGCCCAGTCGATTGAGCTTCCGACCTCTGCTCAGGTCATGATCTCATGGTTTTTGAGTTCAGGGCCCACATCGAGCCCTGAGTTCAGAGCCTAGCGCCTGCTTCAAATTCTGTATCTCCCTCTACCTCTGCCCTTCCCCCGCTTGCGCTCTATCTCTCAAAAATAAATAAATGTTAATAAAAAAAACTGTGCCTCCAGGAAGAATGCTGGGCTGATCATTGGTGTGGTCCTATCATTTGCTTCTTTCTCCAGGTGTCATGGTCTTTCCATCTGTTTCCATTTATGAAAATTGTGTTTCATATATTTTGTCTAGTGTTTTGTTGTTTATGGTGGGATGGCAAGTCCAGTTACTCCATCATGGCCAAAATTGGAATCTGGTCTCATTTTAGTAATCAAATAGTCACTTCGTATTTGCTCTATACCAGCACAGTCTTCTAATAAGAATTCAGGAGTAGCTCACTTTTTCTTAAAGCTACTATATCATGACAGCAGTTCCAAAAATACTGTTTAATGAAGGAATGAGCAAAGTAAACACCCTGTATTAGTAGAAACTCATTCATACTTTCCTTTTCATCTTTGACTCAGAAGTCCCTTCACAAAAGTCTAATCCTAACCATATAGCAAATATTTACAATATACTTATGAATACAGTAACATATTCAGTTCTGTTTATTGGAGCAAAATCTTCTAAACATCAATGTAAATTATAATGATTCCTATTTGAGTGCCATATTTATTTAACCTATCAAAGCATCACTCTTCACAATTGCTTTTATATGTCTTTCTTTGTTTATTTATATCATGCATTTCATAGCTTTATATTTCTCATGTATAAGCAAGGATGTGTTAGAATGTTAATGTTTAGATTTAATGGAACTTTGAATTACACATACCTTCAGGATTTGTAAATGTTTATCTCCTAAATGCTTCACATTAAATTAAAGTTAGGTTGGAAAGTATTTAATCCTTTTGCAAATGTGCCTCATTACTCATCTTCAAATAATATTTATTCATAAAAATAAACACATTTCCTTGATGAAATAAATCAAATATATTTTCTTATACATGATTTTAGCTACATATTTGTTCTGTTTTAGTAGGTAATTTTCCATGTTAGACATTAATTTTTCATCATACTGCTGCTGCTACAATGAATTACTTGTCTTGAGTATATATGAAAGTGATTCTTTTTCCATCTCTTCTGGCAAAAAAATCATTTAGTGTGCGTATTAATTTTCACAAGTAGATTGAAGGTCTTCTCACCTTTACTAATATTAAAAAATGTATCACAAGGTCACTTTCTGTATTTAAGAAATAAACCACGTGAGATATTTAAAAATGTAAAAGCCAGGTCAGTTTTATCCTATTTCTAATTCCGAGATGATTCTTTCCAGGTCTTCAATTAAAGGTGCTACGTGTACTTGCAAAGACTAAATTGTACATGTAAACTAGGAAAGAAAATGCATGTAAGCAAAACCAATGAACTGTATTGTCATTATTCTTTGTAGCAAGTATCAGACATCTGCATTAAGGTTAACTTTTAAAGGACAGGAGCCATATTTGTTGGTATTTGTGTTGTGAGGAAGGATGATAATGGTTTTGGTGATGGTGAATTGAGAATAATTTGATTTTTTTGCTTCTGAAGAGATACAGATACTCTCTATTTTTAATGTAAAGAACAGTAGAAGTAATTAAAATTAATAACAAGTTAGAAACTGAGAATTATACTTAAAAAATTTTTTTTAATGTTTATTTATCTATTTTGAGATAGAAAAAGCCAGGGAGGGGGTGGGGAGAGGGTTGCTCAGAGAGAATCCCTATGAGGCTCCATGCTGTCCGCCCAGAGCTGGACTCGGGGCTCTATCTCACAAACTGAAATCACGACCTCAGCTGAAATCGAGTGGGATGCTTAACTGACTGAGCCACCCAGGTGCCCCCTAAGAATTGTACTTTTTACATAGGAATAAACGACTTAAATCGCTTTCTCATGGTAATAAGAAAACTGGTCAATTAATTTCTACATGTTTGCTTAACAAGTCCTAGATGGCTGCCACTTAAGCCATTGGAAACCTAAGAATCAATCTTATTTTTTCAACCTATCTATGCTGGGTAGCGATTTATCCCCAACGTTGGTTCACCAAGTAGCCAGTACACTTCATGGATTGTAGGATTCATATAGTGTTCACTACTATATTTAACAAGATAGGGAGAAAGACCTAGGAAAATCAAACTGTGCTGTATTTTCTCACATTTCATGACATCATGTTAGCCAGCAGTATATATGGGTAGTGAATAAGTAATGTATATTAATTTTCTGTACATGTTTTTGAGTGAGGTTGTTGTTTTAAAGAGATTGACTCAGGAGTACCTGGGTGGCTCAGTCAGTGAAGTGTCCGACTTCAGCTGAGGTCATGATCTCATGGTTTGTGAGTTTGAGCCCCATATTGGACTTTGTGCTAACAGCTCAAAGCGTGGAGCCTGCTTCAGATTCTGTGTCTCCCCCTCCTCCTCACACTCTGTCTCTCTCTCTTTCAAAAATAAATAAACAAACAAACAAAAATTAGATTGATCTATGTTCGAAATAATTATTTGGGAGGTTGGGAAGGCAAGTGTTAAGCTCATTGGAGGTTGATAATTTTAATAAGTATATTGGTGCTAATCTGTTACTGGTCTCTGTTGCTCACATATAGGCATAGAGAGTGAGGATTATTGAGTTTATACATGACTGTACTTTTGCCAGAGGAATATAGTAAAAATATTATGGGTAGAAAGACATAGGGTTCTAGAAAGTTCTAGAAAAATATGTAAAATCAAAGTTGGTTGCTGAGAGAAGTTAAAGGAGAAAAGACTGATTGTAATGAAGAAATAGACACCTGTGAACTGGACACCTGTTGTAATAGGCATAGTTTCAAGTTGGAACAAAGGGAAATTGTATTTAGAGTTGTATTTGGAAGTAAAACAGATTGAGATGATAAATTAATTATGGAGTGACTGGCATGTAAAGGAGAGTGCATACAATTATTGGAGACCAGGTCAGTAAGAATTGAGAACACGGTACTGTGCATTAATTAGGATTAGATTTACTTTCTTATCGCTGAGAATCCAAAGTAACAATAGCCAAATAAAAGGGTTCAAGTCCCTGTTCTGGTGCCACTTGCCAGAGTCCGGTTCCAGCAAGTCCAGGACTCCCTGAAGGATTGACGGTGTCAGCGAAAGGTAGCAAGAGAGCCTCCGCTTCTTTCTCATCCCCAGGCAGGCCTCTCTATACTGACTAGAGAGTCAGCTTTATTTTTTGAAAAAATGTATGGGATACAAAACAGGAGTGACAGTTGCCTAAGACAATGATTTCTGATGACAAATTCTTTGGTATGTAAAAATTTCCCCAGAGCTTAGATTTGTAGAAGACTCCTGCATCATCTTTAATCAATAGTGATTGAAGTAGGTGACTAGATGCTTATCATATGGGGAAGGAAGGTATCGTTAGCATTCAACTACAAGGCAATGTTTTTAGCATAGTAAAGGCAGGAGTTAGTTCTTTTGTGAGCAAGGGTCAGTAGCTTGTTTTCTGGAGGGGAAGAAAGACAGGTTTCTTGAGAAATGTAATATTTGCTCCTATAATCACAAAAGAAGAAACTGCTATAAGTTCCTTCACAGGGTCTGATACCAGTCAGCCAGGCGCCTTGGGGGTCAGTGCTCAAGAGTGGGTGTAGAGGTAGGTCACTGTTAGACCTTTTTTCCCCACTGCAAGTCACCAAGAGTAGAATCCACAGGCACAAAAGGAGTTGGTTAATGGGTGTATTTTAGTTCAGCTGAAAGGCCCTTCCTCAGTAGCTGAGCAGGAGCCTAGGGTTTTTAAGGGTTTTGGTGAGGCAAAATAAGTTATCATTTAGTTAACTAATTACAGTTATAGCATTTTATGGTAGCCAATTATATTGTAATACATAGACGCGAGTTTTGACGTGAACCTGTTATTTTAAAGTTCTTAGTCTTTTAAAATGACCAATCATAGACACCTAAGATGTCTAGGTGTCTGGGGGGTAGGTGACTGTAACCTCACCTTGAACTTTACCTCTGCCAGGTCTTAGTAAATGGGTGGGGTTACTTAACAAAATCTTGAAAAACAAGTTAAACTTTAGGTTACAGTGTTCTTTATCAAGTTATATTCTTAGGGTCTTTACAGAGCCAGTTGCTCAACCTTTAATTATTTTACCAGAATGGGAGTGGGAGAGTGAAACAGTGGTTGGTATTTTAGGGTCCAGTTTGACCCGCGGGAATAGGGTCTTACAGTCACCATCTGACTTGGGGGGGGGGGCACCTTGCAAACCCACCTTACTTCAGAAACGACTTCCAGCAAAGGACTTACTTCCTCATTTAAAACAAAGTCTCATGTTAGCAGTACCCAGTTTGTGCCAAATCTATGAAGTCTTCAGGGATTCAAGTGCTTTCCAATTTCAGATCTACAAACCAACTCATGATTACCGTTTGTAGGGTTGCATTGTGGTCTGAGGTATTTACTAGAGTTTCAGTCATTCCATTTCTATTTTAGGAAGCAGAAGAGGGAAAGGGTCAGTGAGATCTTTCCTCTGCTTCATTCCCCCTTTTAAAGTGACTTCCAGACTTCTCTCCTACCAACTTCTGGTAATATGGTACCAGTCTTAGTTACTTGGTCATATCTTGCTTTGAGGAATACTGGGGAATGTACTTTTTTGGCTAGGTACGTTACACTGCCCTTAATATTATAGGGGTCTTGTTAGCATAGAAGGTAGAAAGACAGAATGTGAGTAGACAGGTAGCAGTGTCTGCCACAAGTATTAACTATCCATGTGAACAGCGAACTTTTCAAGATGATGGAAGGACAAGGAAGGACCTTGACGTCCTTGGGCAGTTACAGGTGTTAACAAGTTCAGGTGGAAGGAAGAGAGAGGCTTGCTCCCTAGACCAGTGTGTATAGAAAACACGGAGAGAAAACACTGGGAGAACACTTGCCAGACCTGAGCTAGGAGGAATATAAGAGGATTTCTTCAAGTGACGTCTAGGTTTAGTGAAGACAGAGGGAGAAGGAATCTACGGACATGTAGAGGATTTCGCCAGTTATAAAGCAGTAGCTCCAAGGGACACAGTAGAAGGAATGGGGCCCTGTGGAAGTCGTAAGCACTAGGTTGGGGTAAGAAAAGTACTACATGTATTATTAAAGGTAGAGAAACATAGAAATTTATAAAAATGATATAAAAATTATCAGTAGAAATTCTGTTTTCTTTCCCACATTCCAGCAAGTTATCTTGCCATTCCCTGGGATCATGGAGGTCCCAGAGGCTGCAGTTTCAATATTGCATAGGGCAGGGACTCAGTTTGGGGGACTATGAACAGCCCCGTGTGGAATTGCTCCCTACTGCCAAGCAGAAGCCTTCCTCTTAAAAATAGAACAAGAACACTTAAAATTCTTGGTAGAATTTTGGTAATACAGTAAAACATGGCAAGATTAAATTTGGAGAAAGAAAAAGCATATTAACAGTTACAGATATTGTCACGTGTAAAGATGGCATTTGATCTGTGATCTCAGCAAACCAAACAGCCAAGAAACCTAAAAAAATAAAAATACATTAAAGAGGAAAAGGAAGGGTCATTTATTAAGCGTATTTGAGATTGGTGCCAATAACTTGGGAAAAGGAATGCAAGTTAAAGCATTAAATTTGGATGGGCCTGAGTGGCTCAGTCAGTAAAGTATCTGACTTCGGCTCAGGTCATGATCTCACGGTTTGTGGGTTCGAGCCCAGCATCGTTCTCTGTGCTGACAGCTCAGAGCCTGGAGCCTGCTTTGGATTCTGTCTCCCTCTCTCTCTGCCCTTCCCCTGATCACACTGTCTCTCTGTCTCTCAAAAATAAATATATGTTAAAAAAAATTTTTTTTAAGAGTTAAATTTGAAAAATTAAAACTCTGGGAAAAATATCCATGTAAATGAGTATCAAGTCCCTTGGAGATAAAAGAACTTTTCTAGGCACAGAATTGACAGGAAAAGAAAATCACAACTAATAGCTTCGAGTACATAAATATTTCAAGCCTCTGTGTTTCAAAACAGCATTCAGAAATTGAAAGATGGCATGATATTTGCAATCAATATATTAGTTTTCCAAAGAGCTTGTGTGATGCACTTTACAAGAAAAAATGCAACAAACACACTGGAAGAAAAAACCTGAACAGCTCACAAAGAGGAAGTGTTGGGGAGTTCAGTCACAGTTATAAGAAGAAAAGGAGCTTCAGCCAGGCACAGATCTTGAACAGCTCAAAAGAGATGTGACTGGTTTAAAAGTAAAGGGTGTTCAACCCTGCTTTAAAAGGTGTGAGGGGGAAAAAAAAAGAGGGGTGAGGGTAAAGGAGAGATAATTGAAACCTAACCCACACATGCTAAATAAGTGTGACTGGTTAAAAGACAGAGAAGGAAGAAGAAAATTTGGTCACATTTGTGACCAAAGGATGTTTAAACCAATCAGATTTTTTGCTTTTCAAATTAGAGCCTGGTTTTGGGTCAGAGTGGTACCCAGTGCTGACTGGTGTGCAGGGAAAATGAAAACACCGTGCTTTTTATACTGTGTAGTGGTGTAAATCTGGTTCTTTTGGTATTCCATTCTTTCATAAGTACCTAGATGGATCAGATCCTTAAATTTGATATATGAAAATAAATACATTAATAAGTTAAACATCCAACTCTAACATGAAATAGCCTAAAAGCCTAGGCATTAAGTAGTAGTTTTTTCAGATAAAGCTACTAAAATTAAAAATAGAGGGATTAAATAACTGCATATTATGTATATCAACACATTTTTAAAGAATATATGTTCAAGTAGACATAACTGAATTGGAAATCCTGAGAGTAACAGACGCCAAGCCATGGTCTAAAGCTCTAGTAAATAAAGCAGTGATAGGCCAGTAGACTAATGAAACAGGATAGACAATATACAGAACTTCCCATGGAAGCTTATTATATGATAATGAATGATAAAAGTGGCATTTTAGTCAGTGGGGCAGAATGAGCTATTCTTTCATCCATGTGTTTATCTATTCAGAAAATGTTTATCGAAGGCCAAGCACAATCCTACATGCTAAGAGTACATCAGCAAACCAAGGAGACGAACATCACCATCATCACAGTTTAAATTCGAGTTGGAGTAGAGACAGTGGTGATTAGGTGCTGAGGAGAAAAGTAAAGCTAGGAAGGGGGGTCGTGTTCACGAGATGCCATTTGAGGGGAAAACATTATATTCCTCCTTTGTACTCTGTAAAGCACTGCCACGAGGCAATTTGTTAAAAAGCAAACAAGAAATTTGGCAGATTTTCTTTTATTTGACAACTACTACTAATTGATAAAGGAGGTTATAGAGCAATGCAGTCAATGTACACTACTTTTTTAGTAATGAAAATGAAAAATCACTTAAAATCTTGAGACTGATAGGAAGTTTAATAGCAAATTTTTGTGGGTTTGGGGAAATGAGTGCTTGCCTGGTTGGCGGTGTAACTGCATATTGGTGATCTGTTTTGATAGACAGCTTAAGAGTAGCTCTCAGAAGTGAAAAAGATACATATACTATGATCCAGGAATTCCATTTCTGGTATTTGCCTCCAGGAACTCTTGTATTCTCAAGAAGGTGTCGTAGTGCAATGATTTGTAGTCATACTGTGCTTGGATCACGATCCAAGAGCGACCTGAATGTGAATGTTGTGTCCGTCCACGGGCTGGAGCACTGTACCCTGTCACCGATGTCCAGAACAGAACTTGTAGACTGTAAGAGGAAATTACGGTGGTCTGTGTAGACACCACTGGTAACAACAACTACCGCAGACTGTCCATAGCTCCCGTCACTGCGAAAGGTGTTAGGGTCATGGTATCACAAAGGGTTTTAGCTTTAGCGTTGTCTATAATGTTTTTACTAACTTTTTGAAAAGAGTGTATTTTTTTTGTATATATAAAAATGACTAAAGCAGTTCTCTCTGTTAGCCTCAGCTCAAGTTACATTTCCCGGTATTCTGTCCCATATTATATATTTCATCAGTATCACTTAACTGACAATTAGCTGAGTGCTCTTGTGTAGGTGTCTGCGTGCTTAACTTGCCAATTAAATTACTGGTCTTTTTGACAGGTTAGGAGCTGGTCTTTTATTTTTATCATAATGTCAAAAAAGAAGGTCTTACTTGGTAAAAAAAAAAAATATATATATATATATATATATATACATATATTGCTATTATCATCATGAATTTCTTACATTCTTTGGATAATATTTGTGTGTTCTTTATTTTTGTAAATAAGATCTATAGTAAATCAAAGTTTTATTTCTAAATTTACTTAAACTTTAAATTACTTATTAGAACACTTTATTTTAAACACTCGGTAATAGAGGGGCACCTGGGTGGCTCGGTTGGTTCATCGTCTGACTTGGGCTCAGGTTATGATCTCAAGTTTGTGAGTTCTAGCGTGAGCCCCCTCCCTGCCCCCCCCCAACGCAATGTATCGGGCTCTGTACTGACAGCCTGGAGCCTGCCCAAGATTCTGTGTCTCCCTCTCTCTGTCACTCCCCCACTCGTGCTTTGCCTCTCTGTGTCTCTCAAAAAACAAAATAATAATAAATAAATAAAAACATTAAAGAAATTTAAACATTCAGTAATAGAAAGGAATGCTAGAAAATGAGACTGTTCAAACCATCTTATTTTTCTTTGTAGGTCGTTTATATGCAATGCAAACTGGAATGAAGATTGATAGTAAAACTCCAGAATGTCGTAAATTTTTATCAAAGCTAATGGATCAGTTAGAAGCTGTAAGTTAAACACCAGTCATTGATTTTCTGATTAATGTTTTAAGTGACATTTTATTGAATTTGTGTATGTGTATTTTGCCATTTTTGTTCTTCCCCTTGGCGGCAATCAACAAAGTTGTTACAGCTGAGGAGAAATTAGACACAATTTTTTTTCTACATCTTACTGCTAAGGGAGTTAGTTGTAAGCATAAGTTAAAGTAGTTTTCAGTATCTTTGCGTTTACCACTGTGTTTTGTTATTGTAGATATTTCAGATGGCCTTGGAATCATTTTTTCCTAGGTGACAGACTCTCTACACTTCATGTCGTCACATGGATGATTGATTTGGAAAGTCTTAGATAGCTCTTCTAATAATGAAACGGGCTCTTCAGCGAAAGGGACACTGAAGAAAACGGTATCCGATGCCTGTCGTCCCTTTGTCTCGCTCTCGGTACCAGGACAAGATACTTTTGTGGTCCAGGCATTCTTCCCTCTGCTAACAGAAATGTAGTAGGTGACTAATGTATGAGTCACCTTCTTGAACCATGATATAATTCCACAGGGTACACAGAGGCATCAATCCAGGGAGAACTGAATGGGTTGGAAGTCCAGGAAGGCAGGGGTGGCCATAGTAATCCCGCTCAGTAATCAGGACTCCGCCCTGCACCTCCTCCCCCAGCTGTCCTGGTTTCTCTTTTAACAGTGTCAGGGGCTGCTCCTCATTGATGCATCTCTCCAGAAGCTGTTATGTTAAGAGCTTCAGCCTTCTGTTTACTTATTTAATTATGTGACCTGCTCAGGAGAATTATAAATCTAAATATTTATTTAACTAGTTGCTTTATTTGTTTAGAGAGACAAAATTTAGATATATTAAAAATCAAAACATTTATAATAGCCCAGAGCTTTTATAAATGTTGGAAGTTATTCAGATCAAAGCCTCATTAGATTAGTACCCGTGGGCAGTAGGGTTATAACTTGATAGATAAGGTATATGGCCCTTCTGAGCCAGAATCCCTGTCACTGCCACTAGTAACCACCCATGGTGAACCTAGTGGCACCACTGATGAAAACCCAGCCACCTTTGAGGCCTGTCAGTCCTTCCGCGTCTAACGTGGGTTCCATTGTCAGTCCTTCCGCGTCTAACGTGGGTTCCGTGGGTGCAGGAAAACTGTGAGTACTCTTTTATTGAAGGCGAGGTTAGGTGGTGAGAGGAGAAATGTTTCACATGTAACAATACATTTATAAAATTCTGTCGGTAATAGACTTTGTCTCTTTATTAGTTTCCCAGGATAAAAATAATTGAAGTAATAGCTTATGGATAAGACAGAACTCAAAATAGTTCTTTATAATAAGTGAAGTGTAAAATCACATTTATAAAGGGACTCAGCAGGAGTGTGTTATTACCTTAGTCACCTAACAGGTAGAATAAGAGAATTGCATGGTGAGAGCCCGTCTGCCTGTGCTGTGATGTTTAGATTACAGTGAGCACCCTGAATGTATTATGTTTGTGCTGCCAATATTTCACATTGAGGATGAGATGAAATGACACCCTCCCACTAGATTTTTCTAGAGTTAAATCTGGAATCGAAGCATATCATAGTATGGATACAGCAAACTAGTATTAGATGTGGGGTGTTTTATTTTTCTTTCTGTTTTTGAACAGGATAAGCATGGCTAAAGCATCTTTATTTCAACATTCAATCTCTTATGGAACTTAAATTATTCTGTTGTAATTTTAAGGATATTTATTTTCCTGATTTTATGAAAAATCCTGAAGCGTTTTTAAATTTGATTTTTTACTTTATGGTGTCTTTGAGGAAATCAGTAGTGTGGTACTCAGATCTAATATTCCATAAAGTCATTTCATTCCAGTAGAACAGTCTGGGTAAGATGTAGGGGCTTAATTTGTTGTGTTTAAAATATTTTAAATTGTTGGGACACCTGGGTGGCTCAGTCGGTTAAGTATGTGGATTTTAATTGCAGTTTAGGTCATGATCTCACCATTGTAAGATTGAGGCCCACACTAAAGCACAGAGGCTGCTTGGGACTTTCCCCCCCCTCTCTCTATCCCTTCCCTGCTCACTTTCTCTCTCCCTCTCTCTGTCTCTCAAAACAAATAAATAAACTTTAAGATATTTTAAATTATTGTGTGTGGGGGAAAAGGATGCACTGACTGAAAATTTACAGTTGCAAATTATGTTTTAACTTGAGTTACATATTTGTCTAAAATTTAAAAACCTAAGATTCTGATCTTATACTGTAGAATTTGTTCTGGTTTTTTTTTTTTTTTACACAGTATGTTCTGAGTAATACTATTTTAGCATATAATGATTTCTCTATCTCATTTTTTTAAATATTTGATAGAAGAAATTAAAATGTTAAATTGTGATTAGGAATTCATAAGAATTCACCAAATCTGTTTTTAGGATACCTGATAATATATTGACTGTTAATTTGAAATATTGTGTGATGCTTACCATAGTTAGTTGGATGTGTTATCTTTTTATTTATGCTTATTTTGATTTTTAGAGCTAAATTGTCCTTTCAGGTTATTATGAGTATGTCTCTTCAAAATTTTGTGAACATTGGATTTTCTAAAAACCTTGGGCTGCAGTAGAGCAGTATTTACGAGATTTCACTGATACATCTACTGAAAAGAACATAATTTTTTAAATATAAAATGATTATTAGGATTATTTGTACATAAACATACTCTTCTTGTGTCCAAAATCTTAAGCTTTGTATCTGATTTAATTTTAGCTTAAGAAACAGTTGGGTGATAATGAAGCTATTACTCAAGAAATAGTTGGTTCTGCCCACTTGGAAAATTATGCTTTGAAAATGTTTTTGTACGCAGATAATGAAGATCGTGCTGGACGATTTCACAAGTAAGTACTGTGTCACTGAATTACCCAGTTTTCCATTGAGTACTTTCAGACCTCTTGATTAATGAGTTAGATTTTTTTTTTAATTACTTGTAGAATCTCAGAATGATTTTGGGTTACAAGAACAATCCTGCCTTTTTAGAGAAAATTGCTGAAGGAAGAATACCAAGGGCAGATTTATTTTTTCAGTAAATACACTGCAAATGGCCATTCTTTAATATGTGGTAAAATCTAAGAGTTGACTTTAGCCAACAACAGCTTGGTGCAGTGAGACTGATTTTTTTTAATTACCACAACCTGCGAATATAAATTATTTGTCATTATTTTTATTTTATTCTATTTTTTTAACATTTAGTTATTTTTGAGACAGAGAGAGCGTGCTCACAGACACACAAGTGGGGAAGAAGAAAGACAGAGGGAGACACAGAATCTGAAGCAGGCTCCAGGCTCTGAGCTGTCAGCCCAGAACCCAATGTGGGACTTGAACTCACAGACTGCAAGATCATGACCCAAGCCGAAGTCCAGCACTCAATGGACTGAGCCACCCAGGCGCCCCAATATGATTTGTCATTATTAAAATAACACTTAAATGCAAAAAATGCACATGGCTTGATACAGATTTAGATAATACTGTAAATGCATTTTTTAATGAAAATATACTATAAAACTTTGCTGTAGTCTATTTACTTATAATATGACACTTATTACTTTCCCCCAATAACATAAAAGGAGCTTTGTTGTATTCTTGAAATCTGATTTTATTTAAAACATTAATTTTGGAGTGTTTTTATAAACACTGCAAGTTTTTTTTTCTTATAGTTACATGACTAATTCTGCAGCTTAATGGGTTTCATTTAACTCAATTGACTCTCTCTTCTTTTTTAGAAACATGATCAAGTCTTTTTATACTGCAAGTCTTTTAATAGATGTCATAACAGTGTTTGGAGAACTCACTGATGAAGTGAGTATGCATTCTTTATTGTTTTATTAGCTGAAGATCGGTATTCTCACTCTATTGGTTTTGTTGTTGCATTGCTTACTTACCGCAACATCCCTATCAGAAATGTACTCTAAGCCTGGGGCGCCTGGGTGGCTCAGTCGGTTGAGCCTCTGACTTCAGCTCAGGTCATGATCTCACAGTTCGTGGGTTCGAGCCCCGCGTCAGGCTCTATGCTGACGGCTAGCTCAGAGCCTGAAACTTGCTTCAGATTCTGTGTCTCCCTCCCTCTCTGCCCCTCCCCTGCTCATGCTGTCTCTCTCTCTCTCTCTCCCCCCGCCCCCTTTTTTCTCTCTCAAAAATAAATAAAACCATTATAAAAAGAAATGTAGTATAAGGAAAAAATGTTCCACCAGCTATGTTTGTAAAAGTAAGAAGATGAAGTAATTCTTAATAATATATTTTATTTTTAATAGTGTATGTTCTTTAGAACTAGTGTGCATTTTACAGCTTAGCAAGTAACCAGCTGCTGTATTGGGCAGCACAAGCTTAGGGTTTGATTTTATTAGGTGTTTATTATTAAGCCTGTATGCTATTAAAGTTCTACATTGTTATCTCATAAATATACTGGAGGTAGAGACTTTAGGACTTTTTTCCTGTTTCATTTCTAGTCAGAAATATTATGATTTGTCTCATTGTAAAGTATCCATAGAACTTGATATTTTCTGAGATACTTCATATCCATTTTATTATTTTGTTTCTCATAACCTCTAAGATAAGTAGAGCATATATTCATTTTATACATGAGCAAATTGACACTAAGTGACAAAGTTATTGCTGTGAGTTCTGTGTTGTTTTCACTGTAGCACTTTACCATTGGGATGGAAAATGTGCTTTTTGAGAGAGAAGATATTAATCTAGAAATAGGAAAAAAACAGCTACAAATGGGACTGATGAAGGCATGTGATAGTAGTGATTTGGAATTTATGGAGAACATTGGTTTCTATGATTTTTTTTTCCAGATGATGAGTACCTTAAAGTTCCAAACAAAACATTATCTATCAATGAGATGTTTGCTTTTTCATAAAACAATATAGCAAAACTGTGCAAAACATTATGTTGAAAATTTTTTTTAATGTTTATTTTTTGACAGAGACAGAGCATGTGCGGTAGGGGGTGGGGGAGTGCAAATTGAGAGAGAGAGAGACATAGAATCCAAAGAACACTCCAGGCTCTGAGGTGTCAGCACAGAGCTTTTATGTTTATATGTAAAATTAAGTTAAGCTCTGGGCTTGATGATTATAAACTAGGTTTTTGCATTGGCAGAGATGTGCAGGACATTTCAAGGTTGTGCCCAACAAAGACCAGTTTTGGGGGTTTTTTTGTTTTTGTCTTTAATGTTTATTCCTGAGAAAGAGAGTGCAAGCTGGGGAAGGTCAGAGAGAAAGGGAGACACAGAATCCAAAGCAGGCTCCAGGCTCTGAGCTGTCAGCACAGAGCATGGTGCCCAGCTCGAACCCACGAACTACGAGATCATGACGTGAGCCGAAGTCGGACACTTAACCGACTGAGCCCCCCAGACGCCCCACGAAGAACAGCGTTTTACTCTGTGGAACTGTACTGTCTCTTTTATTTCAAAACATCAGGCATCCCTGGCCTTGCCCACACAGCATTTCCCGGTCATTCAGATAACCAGAAACCACCCCCAGATATTTCCAATTCAATGTCTAGGGTATGAGGCAGTGCCCGTTGTAAGTCAGTGTTTTTGAGTGTCCTTGAGACAAACAAAACAGACCTGGAGTGGGAAACCTAAAATGCTTCTCAGTGGGTATCCCTTTTCTGTATTCCGAAGGCCCGATAGATCCACGGGTTTAGCTCCCTTTCCTGTCCTCTGTTATTGCGGATCTGGCGCTCTTTCTGTTTTTCTGGTGGGCAGCACCATACTAGATACTTGAGGATAAAAAAGTGATTTAAACATGATGGTAGAATAGTCATGTTTAAAGCTTTACATAGTTCAGTATGGTTTTGGAGAGTACCAGGTGGGTGAAGGAGAATAATGAGACTTCAGACTAAGCAAGTAAGTCATAAGACAGATCAGAAGGATGATAGAAGGCCTGGAATCTTCAGTTAGTGGGTTTTCTGAATAAGGAACTATACTCAGGTGTGTTTTGTGTGCTAGGAATCTGTAGAGTGGACTAGGGTGAGGAAGAGCTGCCAGTCATTTGAAGAAAGAACTTATTGTGGAACTTTGTACAAGGTGGGTTTTTTATTTGAAGGAAAATGATATGTTTGGACAGATTATAAAATTTGAGGTGCAGGTATGGCATCCCAAAATAAATCAGCACAAGACTCTTAGAAATAAAGAGAAGAGGGGGCGCCTGCGTGGCCCAGTTGGTTGAGTGTGCAGCTTCAGCTCAGGTCATGATCTTGCAGTTTGTGGGTTTGAGCCCCTCATGGAGCTTTGTGCTGACACCTCAGAGCCTAGACCCTGCTTCAGATTCTGTGTCTCCCTGTCTCTCTCTCTCTGCCCCTCCCCTGCTCATGCTCTGTCTCTCAAAAAAATAAAACGTTTAAAAAAAAGGGAATAATGCTGGCGAGGGTATGGAGAGACGGTCACCCTCCAACACTGTTGGTGGGAATGTAAACTGGTACAGCTGCTCTGGAAAACAGTGTGGCGGTTCCTCAAAAAACTATCATAACTCCCCTATGACCCAGCAATAGCCCTGCTAGGGATTTACCCAAAGGATACAGACGTGCTGATGCATAGGGGCACATATACCCCAATGTTCATAGCGGCACTGTCAACAATAGCCAAAACATGGAAAGAACCTAAATGTCTATCACCTGATGAGTGGATCAAGAAGATGTGGTATATATACAATGGAGTACTACATGGCAAGAGAAAGAATGAAATCTGGCCATTTGTAGCAAAGTGGATGGACCTCGAGGGTGTCATGCTGAGTGAAGTAAGCCAGGCAGAGAAGGACAGAAACCATATGTTTGCACTCATAGGTCTAACAGGAGAACAGGAGAAACCTAATGGAGGACGAGGAGGGGAAGAGTGAAAGAGAGTTGGGGAGAAAGATGGACGCAAAACTTGAGAGACTATTGAATGCTGAAAATGAACTGAGGGTTGAAGGGGGAGCGGAAGGGGGAAAAGAGGTGGTGGTGGTGGAGGAGGGCACTTGTGGGGAAGAGCACTGGGTGTTGTATGTAAACCAATTTGACAGACTATTTTAAAAAAGGGAATAAAGATAAGAAATCTGCAAAATAGAGGTGACAGTTCAAGTTATATTAGACAAACAGGGGAGAGGATAGTTTAGAAGAGTGGATGGTCAAGTAAACATCTTAGTAAACACTTATATTGAAAAGTGGAAGAGGAAGGCGCAAATAGAGAAGTGAAGAAACTCAAGATATGAGAGGAGAAGATCATGATAAAGTAGAGAAACAGATCAGATTTGCCCAATACTTCCAAGAGGGCCTTGCCTCTCCCTCTTGCACTTACTTAGGGAAGCTGCTTTTGTTCACCTGTTTCAGAAGCGAGAACACAGCCCTTTGACCTTTTAAATGCCAACAATGAGGATCCTTGATAGTAGATAAAGTAATAATATAGGAAAAAATAACAAAATATCCTGAAGTCTTAAGTGAGTAGTGTAGGTTTGTTTTTGTTTTCTTTTTTTAACTTAGAAGATACATGAATACTTGCACATATAATTAGCCTGAGGTTCATATGCCTTTCAGAAGGAAAATCTAGGTGTACATTTAGGTATCCTTAACAAAGAACAGCTTCCATAGTTATCTGAATATAGCAACTAGGGCAGGGACTCTGAATAGGGCAAATGGGAGGGCTTCAAAAGGAATTAGGGGAGATTGTTTAGGGACTGAAGATACTGAAGAATACATGTAGCAACAGAGTAAAGAGAGATTTTCCCAAAATATTGACACTCTTTTCTTGTCTCACGACCCAACCTACTACTTAAGTTCTTCTGCCTTGCACTGGTACTAGACTGAAATAGCATCTGTGTTGGTGGCTAAAGGATCCAGGTAGCTGGAGGGGTCTGAGATGGTACAAAGAAAAGCATTTGGCATTCTAAGGCCAGCCTGAAATGAAGTGTTGTTAGTTATTTAATTGGACTGTTTTATTCTTTGGGCCTTCACCATGTAAATCATACATTTTGATTGGTTGATTAAAATCAATCTTATTTTTTTTAAGTTTGTTTATTTAGAGAGAGAGAGAGAAAGTGCCAGTGAGGGAGGGGCAGAGAGAGAGATAGAATCCCAAACAGGCTCCATGCTATCAGTGCAAAGCCCGATGTGGGGCTTGAACCCACATACTATGAGATAATGACCTGAGCCAAAGTCAAGTTGGACGCTTAACTGACTGAGCCACCCAGGTGCCCCAGTTGTGCACATTTAAATTAGGAAATGTGTGTACACACAATTAATGTGAAATTATATGTACAGGCTTTTCAGTGACTCAACATGTTATAACATGCAGAGTTTGTACATCCATTGAAAGTTGCATATAAAAATCTATAAATTGTATGACACACAGTGCTGACATTTTGTTATCATCCACTGATCTTATTGTTATATGACTTGTGAACTGATTTTGACAATGAACTAAGGTTGACTAAGTACAGAAAGCCAACAAGGAGAGTAAAATCAGGGTGAGACTTTCCGTCTGCCATTAACATAATGCCTAGGCCAACCACTTTATCAGTGTACTTGTGAATTCTCTTTTCTTTTACTCTTAAATGTTGGATTTTTGTTTCATCATTTTCCATGTCTGGTAATGGCATCTTCATCATTATATATCATGATATATAATGATAACATTTCTTATTTCAAAATAACTGTTAAGAAGATCAGCTGTTTTATGGGCGTCTGGGTGGCTCAGTCACTTAAGCATCCTGATTTTGGCTCATGTAATGATCTCATGGTCTGTGAGTTCGAGCCTTGCATCAGGCCCTGTGCTGACAGCTCAGAGCCTGAAGCTTGCTTCGGATTCTGTGTCTTCCTCTCTCTCTCTGCCCCTCTCCTGCCTGTGCTCTGTCTCTCCCTCTCAAAAACGTAATAAAACATTTGAAAAATTTAAAAAAAAAGATGAACTGTTTTAACAACTGTGAGAATAAACTGGCTACTCAAAGCATTTAGCAGTTTTAACTCATTCCCTCCTTTCCACTTCCACTGTAGTTTCTTCCACTTGGAAAACACTAGCAGAGACACAGACAGGAAACAGGGAAAAGAATATGTTTAAGGATATCAGGTAGGCAGACTTTTTTTTATATAATATTCCTGTAGGTATAGTTCAGGATTCTGTAACTTATTTGTTCATGTGTAAAGGTGAGGGCAGTGCTGCATTTAACTACCTAATATGCCAGAGCTTTTTAACAAAACTGAAACTTTCCTCAAAAATCCTTGTTTTCCTTGCTTCTCAAAGAATGCTGTTTTAAGAAATGCTAAAATCTATAACAACACAGTGGGGAGGAGAAAGGCATTGTAATTGTCTCAATTTTTATTTGTGTATTTTTAAATTATCTTTTAGTTTTATCTTTACAGACAAGGGAACGGCGTCTTTTTTTTTTCTTTTTTAATGTTTTATTTGAGAGAGAGAGAGACAGACAGACAGACAGACAGTGGGAGCAGGGGAGGGTCAGAGAGAGAGAGAGACACAGAATCCAAAGACAAGCTCCAGGCTCTGAGCTAGCTGTCAGCACAAAGCCTGACGCAGGGCTTGAACCCACAAACCGTGAGATCATGATCTGAGCCGAAGTCAGACGCTTAACCAACTGAGCCACCCAGGCGCCCCGGGAATGGTGGTTTAAAGTTCTTAGTATGTTGCTTTTTTTTTTTTTCCGTCAGCCCTGAGAATTTATTTTAAAAGAAAAGAGAGAGTGGTTGTCAGAGGCAGGCCACACTCAACTCCAAACCAAGAAGTCATTTTACCTCTTTGGACTTGGGTTTTCTTCCGTAAAGTGGGAAGCCAGCTCCACCAGTCTATGAGTTTATGTGCCAATATGGGAGAGGTGATGGGAAAGGGGGAACAACAAACAAAGATGAAAACGCAGATAAAAAAAAAGGAGAGAAGCAAAGCAAAAATAGCTTTAGGTTAGAAGCTGCAAAAGGAGGGGTGAAAAACTAACTTCCGTAGCTATATAAATTTAAGTGGGAAGTAGACCCACTGAAAATATCACAAGGTAGAAATTTCTAGTAGGAGGAAGGGAGAGGAAAGCAAGCATTACCTGAGCGTTATAACACAGAGAGTGGGCCTTGTGTATGACATTTGTGTGTGAAGATTTTGCATCTTCTAATCAAATTCTTTTTATTTGACATTCCAGTCTTTTTTTTTTTTTTTCCCCCAAGGCCACTGGTTCATAAGCTACATTACTGCAATGTACCTGATTAATGTGTTTTCCTGTTCGGAGCTCTCTTTCCCTACAACATATTCTCCTCTGTTACTGTTTTATTGAAGGACCTAACAGGGACTGTTCACTTCCTGGCATTGGAAGTGCACGCTCCTACTCGTGGGACTGAGCTTCCTACCAGTCCTGTTTGAGGTTTGTCAGAGGTAACCGTGTAACGGTTTGCCTGCCGGCTGAGCCTTACTCGGAGTCTTCGCTACATTTCTCTTGCCCTCGTATGAGTTTCCCCATTCTCTCAAGACTTCCCCTTTAGTCTTAACTGCATGAATGTTACAGTATAATGTATTGCCTGAAGTTTTATAGATTACATTTTGGAAAAAATTATACTGCAAGTCCTTGCAGGGGCGACTTTCTCTCATTCTCTTCTTACATCTTCTTTGGCATTAAATGTAAATTTTCACCTTGAGGAAAATCTTAGAGTAAAAAACAGTGGCTGATGAGTTGGTATTTCAGATGTTGGTGTAGTTCAGCTTTTCATTTTTCTATCAATAGGTGGAGATGAGTTTCAGACTTGTTTACACAGAACTTCCTTCCTAACTCTTCTAAAATGTAATGGATCTCATTACAGCATGTTTCTTAGTCTAGTTCCTGATATTTTTCCTTTTAAATTCAGATCATAGTTGCACAAAAGTAAAATATTTTCTTTAGTCTTCAACTGTTTCTTTAATATTTTACCTTCCACTATTCTGTTTCTTTACTATCTCTGCTTTAATTTTACCTATATCTCTTTTAACTGTTCCTTCTATAATTCCATCTTAGTATTTACATTTTTTATTATGTAAACTTCTAGCATTTCTGTAGCTACATGGAAATCAGTGTCCTAGTTTTATTTAGCACCAGAGTATATATTAAAAATTTTAATTTTGTATTTTGCAGCAAGGGATGTTCAAAACATAAATACTTTATTTTCCTTCTATGACATCTTGTACAGTCTCTTCATGGTCAGTATTATTGATAGATTTCAATCATATTTTAGATTTGTTTCACTTCTTGCAGTGTTGAGGAGTAGACATCATTTGCTCTTTTTTCCTTCCTAGTCTTTGGTTCAGGTTTAATACTGCAGTTTAGGAAGAAAATAAAAGTTGTAGGTAGACGGGAATAATACTATTCTTATCTATGGAGTTTCTGCTAATTTGGGGGGGAATCAAATGAAAATGGTATGTTTTCTTGCCCTCACAGAGCTTGTGTTCTAACTTGAAAAGAGAAGCAAAAGAACTAATTCTGAGGCTGTATATTATAAGGCTGTATGGTATAGGGATGATAAAGTACAGGGAAGAGATTCTACTCCTGCCACTTGCCCAGCACTGTGCTTACGCAATTTAGATTAACCTTATTTCACCTTTTACAACTCTGAATTACAGTGAGAACACCAAGAGTCAGAGTAATACAAGTACTTTGGCTGCAGGTGCTGGGGCCCAGAACAGACTATATTCTCAAACTCTTAACTGATGAACATCTAGCTTTTCTCTTACTTGGTTCTTTCCATTCCATTGCAGACTGATGGTTTGGTAAAATACAAATAATAATGGAATTACTAGATAAGCGAAACTTTAAAAAGACGTTTAAGGGGCGCCTGGATGGGTCAGTCAGTTGAGCCTCGGCTGTTGATTTTGGCTCAGGTCATGATCCCAGGCTTGAGCCCCATGTTGGGCTCCACACTGAGCAGAGCGTGGTTCCTGCTTGAGACTCTCTTTCTCTCTCCCTTTGCCCCCTCCCCCACTCACAAGCTCTCTGTCAAATAAAATTGAAAACCAAAAAAAATTTTAGAAGACATAAAGTACAAGCCTAATGTGTTACAAGTTTCGTAAATACTCAGTTTCTGTGCTGTCTTGTCACAAACTGGTAAACAGTTGGCACACCAGTACTGGGTGTCTTTTGAGTGGCACCGATCTAGAGCCCACTCTGCCAGTCCCCAGGGAGTCCTGTTTATATTGCAATCTGACTCTCCCTGCTCAGAAAACAGAGTTTTGCAACATTATGTATGGAGTTATATATATGAATAGCAGGCCAGGAAGGAGGTAATCTGTCTAAAGTATCCATTTGTACTGGAAGGTTCTGAATTAAGCAGCATCTTATTGCTAACCTAGAAAACCATGGTAGACCAGGAGAAATTTATCTAATTACAGAAGCCTGTGTTCAGTACCTACACCATACCTTAGGTTTTTATACTTCTACTGTATCTACATTGAAGGTCTCAGCAATTATGATAACAAACAAAAATATGAGGGTAATATCTCTCTTACGAGACCAGGAATTCCACGTATTTTCTGTTTGTTTCTGTGTAGTAATTGCCAAGAAGTGTCGTGCATCTAATATTCAATTAATTGTGAATGAATGGAGTGTGTTTGCATGCAGTGTTAGTATAATGTGACTAAGAATGCTACCATCATTGGCTTCAAAATCCCATATGCCACTTCGCGGTGTTACTTATCAAATTAAGTTAAATTATTTACTTACATAAGCCTGTTCCTATGTCTGTAAGGCAAAGAAAATTGTAATAGCTATTCTTCAAGTTTTTGTAGACTTCAGGTGAAAAACTGTGTAAAGCCGATAGCAAGTACCTAGCATACAGTAAATGCTTAAAAAAATTAGTTTTTGCTTTCACTCCTAGATGGATAATGTTGTACTGTACTATATTTAGAAACTGCATCAGCAAATACATGAAAAATTTAATGGAAACTATCCTAAATCACTCTACCTTATGTATTTACTTAGGAAGAATTTATTCAGAAATAAATAGGCATTATGTAGCATTACGAGTATGTGTGGAGATCCATCATGTGCAGTTGGAGTCCCAAGAAGGGGAGTAGAAAGAAAATGTAGAAGGAAAAATATTTAAAGAAATAAATGACCATAGATTTTCTAAAATGACTTCAATAAGGTCAGTGAACCCTAAGTAAAATACATGCAAAGAAAACCATACCTGAGAACATTCTAGTCAAACCAGTGACGTCCAGTGATGGAAGAGAAAATCTTGAGAGAGCGGTCTTGGGAAACAGTATGTTATACACAAGGTAAGAGTGCTTTGAAGGATAGTTGACTTCTCCTTTTTAAAAAAGTAGTGGCAAAAACCAATGAAATTGGCATATTTAAAGTACTGAAAGAAAAAAGGAAGGAAAAAAAACCCGTCAATTTAGAATTCTGTATAGATCAAAGCTATCCTTCAAAAAATGAAGGTAATAAAGGACATTTTCAGACAAATTAACTCAGTGCTAGCAGATCTGCTTTGAAGAACTAAAGAACAGCAGAAAGGAAAGTTTTTAGGCTCAAGGAAAATGATACCAGATAGAAACTTGAATTTACAGGACGGAATGAAGTACACTAGACATAGTATATATAAGTAAATATATCTAAAAAGCTATATACTTTCTCTTTCCCTTCATTTTTTTAAAAGATACATACCTGTTTAACTAAAATTACTACAACTATGTATGTTTGGTAAACCCAGAAGAAGGCAGATAAAGGGAAGAGAGGAAAATAAAAAACAATTTACTAACACAAAACAATTTAGCAAATTTTAGGCCTAAATACAGCTATATCAATACATACTGTAAATGTAAATAGATTAACACTCTAAAAGAGATTGTCAGACTGTATTAAAAAAAGCAAGCTATAATTTTACACTGTTTACAAGAGCTACTTTTAAGTACAGAAACTTATTTTGAAAGTGAAAGGACAGAAAAAATATTGAATGCAAATACTAAATAAATGAAATTCCAAGTGAAATATTAATATTAGACAAAATAAACTTTAAAATGTGTTAGTAGAGGAAAATGGGACGTTTTATAACAATAAAGGTTCAGTTCATCAACAAGGTATTATGGATATGCACATAATAAGTTTTAAGCTATGTGAAACAAAAATTGACAGAAATAAAAATACAGAAAAATTCATAATCAGTTTCAGATAGTAATATCATTAGTCATCATTAGGATGAGTAGTTTAAGAATAGTAAAATTAATAAAGACTGGCCAAATATTGGTTAGAATGTAGAAAAATAGGAGCTTTCATACATTGCTTGGTGAAAATGATAAATGTTATAACCACTTTGGGAAAAGATTTGGCAGATTTTTATGAAGTTAAATATACACCTACCCTTTTGCCCAGCAATTCCTCCTTGGTATTTATCCAAGAGAAATGAAAACTTATGTCCAGAAAAAGACTTGTTCTAGAGACCTCATAGGAACTTTATTCATAATAGCCCAAAGCTGGAAACATCCCCGGTGTCTACCAACCTCTGAACTGATAAATGAATTGTGCTGTAACTGAGATGTAAACAGGCACTACTGATAGACCCTGCAGCAGGAACGACCCTTAAAGAGAGAGTATGCTGAATGAAAGAAGACTCCAAAGAACACAAACTGTGATTCCTTTCGTATAAAGTAGTACAATATACAACTTTATTCTAGTGAAAAAGTTGGATTTGTGTCTATGTGTGTGGCAAGCGCAAATTGATCTGGAAAAAGACATATAGGAAACTTCTGGGGACTAGAAGTGTTCTATTTTGATAGGAGTATGTTTTATATAGGTATATCTATTTGTCAAAACTCATTATATACAAGATTTATGCATCTCATGGTATATCACTATTACTGCAGAAAATTAAATAGTTAACTGTGGTCTGTAAGTTTGGTTTCTCTTAACGGTATCGGGTTGGCAATTCTAAACTTGCTTACTCTGTAATCCTAGGATTGAGCAAACGAGTAGAAATAGACTGAGAGAGCCAGTTTTCTCACTTCTGGGGAAAGAAGTTACAGTAGGGTGTGAGAAGACTAGATTGTATTATGAAGTTGGGTTAGAGTCGGAAATGTCCATATTATATGTGCTTTTTAAATATATTAAGTAAATAGAGCAAAATAGATACATATAGTATAGTAATTGGGTAGCAATATAGGTAGTATATATATTATAAATGTATGTCCAATATATATATTTGTGTATATACATACGGCATATATACATAGATGTGTGTATGCGTCCACATAAAATATATTTCTTATATCTCTGTACTGACGAGACCTAGAACCAGTGGCGGACCAATAGCAATGAGAGTACCCCATTGTCTGATTTGGGGTTCTAAATACTGTTCATCTGTAAAAGGAACCAGGACTCTTACAGAAAGGCTGATCTAGGACTGGTCAGGAAGACACTAAATAAAGCTAGCCCTTCATCTTGGGCTAGAAAGTAAAATGTCTGATGATGATGATGCATGATCTTGCGGACATGTCAAAAGGATCCAGAAATCAGTTGGAAGGGGTTTCCACTGTCATGTCAGGGACAGTTTGAGAATCAAAATGAGAATGATATTAATGATAACTCAATGAATAAAATAAGAATTGGTGGGTCTGTACTGAAACATACAATGAAATACATGAATGAATCAATCAATGAATGATGGATTGAAAAAACAAAGAAGGCCCTTGACAGTAGAATTCTAATATAGAAATAATGATGAAGGTAGAAATAATGGGATTTAAAAACCATGGGTGGGAGGTTGATGAAGAGTGAGGTATTTCTATTAGTTTCTAAATGTCTCCCCTCAAATTGCATATTAATTTTAAAAAGGAAAATAGTCTCAATAGAGAAACCTGTCTGATATCACTTTAACCAAGTCATCAAACCTAACACAGCCAGTATTGGGACCAACCAACATCATATGCCTTCTAATAAGATGAAGTGAGAAGACATCACTTCATTGCTAATCCTGCTAAAAATGTATAACCTGAACCTAATCATGAGGAGATATCAGACAAATCCTAATAAATAGATGTTTTACAACTTAGGCTGGTATTTTTTTTTTAATGTCAAGGTTGAGAAGCAAACACTAACAAAGGCTGGCTGTTCCAAATTAAAGACTAAAAAGAACATGACAACTAAATAATGCAAACTTCTTAAATTATATACACCCAGAAGAAGACTAATTACCCGGGGCATTACTGATAAAATTGACAGAATTTGTTGGGCCTGTGGATCAGAGAATATAAGTGTTAATTGTCCTGATTTTTGTAACCATTGTGTATGGATTGTCCTTGATCTTAGAAAATGCACAACGGAAGGGTCAGGGTCATGGTGACTTCTGACCTACTCCTAAATGGTACAGAAAAAAATGCCTTTATACAGATAAGCAATTTGCATATTAACATATGCATTAATATGTATATATTAATGGATTGATTAAATTTAAACAGTTGGGGAATCTAAATGAGAAGTGTATGAAGAGTATCTTATAAAATTTTTTCTAAGCTTCATGAAATTGTATAAAAAATTATTTCACAAAACTACGTATGTCTCTCTCTATATATATATACACATATATATACATATATATATAAAGATATTTTTGGTTCGTCCTTATGCCAGTGGATTAAGTATTAAACTGTTAATAATCATATGTTCTTTAAAAATGTTTTGGCTAATTTGAGTGTACATTTTAAATATTATAAAACTAGAGTAGTTAAATTTAAGTATATGTGTATTATAGTTTTATGTGTTTATTTATGTAAGTATGTGTAAATTTAAATGTTTATTATAGGTATGATTTTTTGGGTACAGTTTTATAAAATTCTAGTTACTTTGAAAAATATAAAAGTATAAAAATTCTTGAATAAATCTCCATTAGTAATACATGTAATTTGTGTACATGTAATTTGTGATACTTCAGTATTTGAGTCATTGTGGTAATAAATTTGTTGAATGTATATTTTTCAAGCATTTTTCATTGTATTCTTTCCAGTGTTCCAGGAAATTTAATAGAGACCTTGTTTCTATACTATATTTGGGAGAATTGAGAGACTGAGTATAAATGTACTGTCTGTGGTATTGCTACTAAGTTAGAGATTATTCCTCTCTTTTGTATCATTAACTGCTTTGAAATGTTATGAAGGCTATGGATTCTCTCCCATGCATTTGTACATCACATTTTTGCATACAATTCTGGGAGTTTCACAGACACCCTCTACCCTAACCACTGACCCTTCTTTGCAAGCCCAACTCAAACTGCATACTCAAGTGTAATATTCACACTTATTCATTAGTGAAAAATGTTTTATTCCAATTTAGTGTTTTTTGTAGTATAGTTCCAAGGCAACCACCTTCAGAATCATTTGGGGTGTTTGATTTTAAAAAACATGTAGTTCAGAATCTACTATCCTTTCATTCATCAAATATTTATTAAGCTCTACTATGTATCAAACATGGTTCTAGACACAAGTAATGCAGCAGTGAATAAAATCCCTGTCCTCCTGGGAATCACATTTCTCTGATGGAGACAGACAATGAAACAATAAATAAAATATATAGTATGTCAGATGACAAGTGCCATGGCGAAACTCAAGGTAGGGATAGGAAGGTCTGTTATATTAAGGTGATTGGGGACGGCCTCACGTTTAGCAACATTTAGCAATGCCTTAAAGAAGATAAAGGGAATGAAATACAGAGATGTTCAGGAAGAGGCAAGAGAAAGTGCAAACCTTTTGTATTAGTAAAGGGGGTCTGTTCAAATTCAGGGTGTAGCAGTGAAGACTGGCTGCATCTGGAGTGGGAGAGATTAGGAGGTGAGGGGGAGGGAAGAGGAGTTCACTGAGAATTGATAGGATTTAAATGCTACTTTTGAAGTATTTCTTTTACTCTAACGGTCAAGGGGAGAAGTAAGGAGACCCATTAGTTTATTGTTAAATAATCAAAGTGAGAAGTAATACTGGCTCAGACCAGATTTGCAGTAGTAGACTCTGAGAAGTGGCTGGACTCTGGATCTATTTTGAATGGAGAGCTACAGGCTCATTGGTAGATTGTAAGAGAAATAGAGGACCCAAAGTGCCTCAGTGGTTTGGGCTTGAACAACTGCAGGAATGGAGCTGCCATTTACAGTAAACATGGAGGGACAGATTTAGTAGGAAAAGATCAGAAGTTGGTGTTGAACTTTGAATGTTTTCAACTATCAGCCATACAAGTGAAATGTTGAGGTGAATTTAAGTGTAGAAGTTCACAAGAGAGAACTGAGCAGAAGATAAAAATTTGGGAGTTGACCGCATAAGGCGATACTTAAAACCATTAGAGTGGATGAGATCCTTCAGGTAAAGTGTAGGAAGAGAAGATGAGAAGTCCAGGGGCACCCTGCCAGGCAAAGAAAACCAGATGACCTTGATAACCAGGAAACCAAGTGAAAGGAGGTTGCAAGGAAGGGGAGGAAGTGCTCAACTTTTCACTCTGATAGAGTCGAGTAAAATGACCTCTAAACTTTGGATTTTGCAAGAGAGAAGTAATCTGTAACCTAGACAAAAGCAAGAACTTGACTGGGTCTGTTCAAGATCAGAATCCAAGAGGAAGAATTGGAGCATTCTTTTTCAAAGTGACTTTTTGGTATGCTCACAGAGAATGTTTTTCATCAGATTTTCCACAGTTCAGTCTAAGAATTTTTGTTATTATTATTATATCTTCATGGGATTCTTACGTGCACCAGGTTTGAGAACCCTTCTGTAGCTTGTGCTTGGTGTTTGTTAATCCTTCTTCAATGTACCAAGTACAAACAATTTAAAAATTAAATGAAACGTCTCCTTACCACTGCTGACTCTAGGGTCCCAGACTTGCAGTTGTCAGTGATTCTCATCAATCCTGTAACAAAACAGGAACCGAAAGGCCAAGGACAAAAGTAAAAGTTCTTTTTGTAATTCCTGTTTCCCAGAAAGGATGTCTAATTAGCCAAAAGGAGTTAAAAGATCTCAAAAATATTGGCATCTTGAAAATTTCCTCTTAAAAATTGTTTTATATCTAGCATTCCTTATTTTAAAGAAAATAAAATTAAAAAGCAAATTCGTTTTGAGTTAACAACTGTCAAAATTTTCTGTGAAGTATTACATGTTACAAGTTCCAGTTTGCAGGGGTGTCTTGAAACAGTGCAGAATTAAAAAAACAAAAGGTTGTATGGATTTATCTGCTCTGGAGAATTTTTTTTAAATGTATTTACTAAAATGAAGCCATTTTAGGTTAGTTTAACATTTTTAAACTTCACATCCTAAGGAAAGAACCCAGTGTGGTATAAGCATGTTTACACTCTTTGTGCTATGATACTAGGAATGAAGGACCCTCCTGAAGTTAATACAACTTAACCCAACTCAGTCTTTAGCATTAAATTATTTCAGGCCAAGAAAAGGCTGTCCTAGTTTTAAAGCTAAAGAAGGCAAATCAAACTTTCTTAAGCACTTTATTCATTTTCTCTCAAAGGGGTCCTCTTTATATATACCAAAGTATAAGCCATATTAATATGCAGTAAATAGCTGACTTTTTAAAGCCAGTTTTCCCGTATTTCATATAATTCCCATCTAAGTTGCAAATTGCAGTGTGTTAATTGTAGCTTATTAGGGCAGCCCTGAAATGAGTGGTTGGCTTCACTGCAAAATAGTGCGACCTGGGTAAGTCATTGACTTTTGTGTTGCCATTTCCTCACATTTATAATAACAGGATTCCAGAATCCTAAGAGAGGAAGGTGAAGAAAGTATTACAGGCTTCAAGTAGTACAGGTGCCACATTTAGTAATGGAAATTATTGCCCAGCTTTCATTTTGGATTCCAAAGTTCAGACCTGTTCTTCCCCAGCACTTAGCATAGTGCTTGACTTGAATAAATGATAAATTATCTGTCCACTTGCTGGTAGTCAGGGAGGTAGATAAGGGAGTAAGCATTTGAACTGAGCCTAAGGGGACTTTTGTCAGAAGAGAAACCATGTTAGAATGGGAAACTAGTGTGAGAAAAGACTGTAGGTGTGACAGACCCTGGGGGAAATAGTACGAAGTAGCCTGAAGCAGTATCCACAATGTGGAAGGCCTTGACTGCCAGGTTAAAGTATTTACATTGATCTAGTCTTAATGTCTCAGAGCCTTGGAGTAACATGTGACCTGTCTAAATTTCAAGGTTATTGTGAGGACCAAGTAAGAGAAAAATGTGTAAGTGATTTACAGCCTGTAAAGTACTGTAAAGATGTTAGTCCATGACTTTACTCTTATCTTGGGTTTATCTTACTTATCCATCTAGTCCCTAATACAGATCTTCCATCCATGGCAAATTTACTTCTTAACCTTCATTCTCTAAACACTTCATTTATTTCTGTTTTTCTAACTTTGCTCATTCTTTTACTTCTCCCCAGGATAATCTTCCTACTACTTTCCGTCTTTAACATCATACCCATCCTGCGAGGTCAAGCCAAAGTACCGCTTACTTTATCAGTTGTCCATTATTATGGATTTATTAAAGCAGCAAGTTTAATGTTTTCCACCTACTGTATTTTTGTAGTCATATTCTACTGTATTTTTAGTTCTGTATCCATAGCAAGATGATCAGCTCTCTAAAAGCAGAAATAACCTATTGACTTGTTTATCTCCCACATTGCCTGTCTGAAGGTCTTAACTAATAGGAATTATTTATGGAGCCTAAAAAATGTTGAGGTTATCTGAGGTTATCTCCCAAATAGGAAGAAATCACTGGAAATTTGAAGTAACTACCTTAGTTAGTGGCTTTCCTAGTATTTAATTATATGGGAACATATTAATATTTAAAATTCTATATGAATCCACATTAACTGAGCTCACCCGCTTACAATATCTGCCAGGACATGGTGTGTAAGTTTATTTGGAGGTGAGAGTAGAGGATTAGTAAGTAGCCCAAGATGAGAGGGAAAGCAGGAGAACAGTGTGTCAGAAAAACCAGGAATAGAAAATGTTTCACAAAGTTTAGAATGGTTTCATCTGCTGCTGAGAGATTTGATAAGATGATGCTTAAAAGTGTCTGTTGGATGTGCCCGTGTGGAGAATGCCGTTGGTGACACTGACTGAGAGCATTCCTTAAGTGAACTAATGACATAAGTGAGGTGGAGGCTGGAACATGCCAGCTCATTGCCATTAAAAGTCATGGCATATTCACATTCTCTGACCTTTTTGTGATGAAATTGAGAACCACACAGAAAAGAAATAAAGAGAAACTTCTTTCTCTCTAGAGTAATTGTGAAGAAGTGACAACTTTAAATGTGGATGCTTCTTTTGAAAAGCTTCTTTGTGAAGCAGAATAAATTATAATCGTACCTGGAAGAAACTGGAAAACAGTGTACAAAAGGCTTTTTAGTAGAATATAAGTATGATACAAATTCAGTACTCTGAGGGTTACGTTTTTCACGTATGTATATACTTATCTGTAATAGTATCTAGATCATAAAATAAGTATCTGTGCTGTGTGCTGTATTTGTACTTATTGGTGACTTAGTAGATCTTTGCAAAAGGCAAATTACAGTTGTTTCCAGCATTTTGAAACTGTGTGTTCTCTCAGACTCTGATGTGCATACAGGTCACCTGTATATAGTGCAGATTCTAATTCAGTAGGTCTGGGAGGTGCTTATAGATTCTGCGTTTCTAACGAGTTCCAGCCCATGAGTATCATAAAGGTCAGTTGGAATATAAAGTAAAAATGACTAACCCATCCAAAATTCTAAAAGATTTTACACTTACAGATTTTTGTCTTAATTTCATAGTGTGTAAGCATGAATTTTAAGGCAGGAAAGAAGAGGCAACTAGCACATTCTTTATTGACGTTTTCAGTTCTTGTAACAACCTCATGAGGTGTCCCTTTCTGAAATTCAGGTAGCAGATTCGGAGCTGGTCAAAGGGCTAAAAGGTCAGATTTCCCTGGCTGTCTGCCTAGTGTCTGTTTGTTTCTTTTAACAACTGCATCATCTTAGTTTTCCTTTTGTTTTCGTAAATGTGTTTTGTAGATTTTTACAGCCTAATTTTTTCTTCTTTGGTGGGAACAGTTGAATCTGTTGGTACTATCTTATACATTTAATTTTGGAGAATTTCATTTTGCCTAGTTCTCCCCTGTCCATTAGAGTTAACACGTTTTGCTGGAAGGACACTCCCACATTTTCATTTCACATCTTTTCTAAAATACAAAATCATAAAAGGTGACTAGGCATGTGTTTTGAGGAAGATAGCTTTTTATGGTCTGTTGAGTGCTAGACAGTTAGTAGAATCCAGTGCGGAAGACGGGGATACTTTGCCATATTCTTTCAGAGACACAACATGCAAAAATGGATTTTATTTCAGAAATACCATATAGGTTATCACAAATATATATTTTCATTGGACTTCTTCACTGCAATCTAATATTGATATAAAAATTTTCCTTCTAGAATGTGAAACACAGAAAGTATGCAAGGTGGAAGGCAACATATATTCATAACTGTTTAAAGAATGGAGAGACCCCTCAAGCAGGGCCTGTTGGAATTGAAGAAGATAATGGTATGTATTTATTTATCTAAGTAAAATGACTTAGTAGAATCATAATTGTTCAGAATATTATTCCTCAAGAGTTTTTGGAAGAAACTATACACTTTGGTTTGTTCCATCAGGTCTAAAATCTGTGAAAATTAATGTGAAATCATAAATTTAGGGAAAGTGAGAGATTAAGGCCAAACTGCTCTAATGTCTGCGTCAGCAAAATGGCCCCCCTCTCCTACCTATAATCAGATTTCATTCCAACATAGAACAGGTAATCCGTTTATAATTTATAAAATATTTCCAAGCCACAAAGGCACTTATTTTTTTTTATATATCTATAGGAGGTAGGGTTTTTGTTGTTGTTGCTGTTGTTTTTTGTTTTTGTTTTTGATTTTGTTTTTGCAGAGGGAAAGATAGTAAATTCACATGGTTCAAAATGTATGAGGATATAAAATATATGAAGTGAATTTCTTATTTCCACCACATCTCTCATTTGCCCAGATTCTACCAAACCCCAAATAAGTATTATTTTTAGTTTTCTGTTTACCTTTCTAGATGATTTTTTTATGAATTTACAAGTATGTAGAAATATATATCCTCTTCCTTTTTTTAAGGTTTTTTTTATTTTTGAGAGAGAATAGGGGAGGGGCAGAGAGAGGAAGACAGAAGATCTGAAGCAGAGCCCATAACAATTGATTTCAAAAGCCGTATGCTAAGTGAAAGCAGCCAAACACAAAAGGCTAAATACCGTATGATTGTATTTATGTAACATCTGAGAGAAGGCAGTGCCTCAGGGACAGAAATCAGGTAAGGGAGGACCTGGGGTGAGGGAGTGGATTTACTACAAAGGAACATGGGAAAGATTTGGGGATGGCAAGAGGAGGTGGTTGCACATTATATGTTTGTCCAAACAGTTTCCCCCAAAAGTAAGAATTCTAGCATATATAAATTTATACTTCAGTAAACCTACCTTTAGAAGACCAACGGGGCTCGGTGGGGGAGACAAGAAACGCTTTGGGTTCTATTTATTATTCAGAGGACTGCTTAGAATGTTACAACACCACTTGGTGAAAAAGGTATACTGCAGTTTTGTATATGATCCTCTGTGTGAATGATTTTGTCACTCGTCCCCTATGAGGGGACGCAAGCTTTCATGCATCATTTCAGGTTAACTTCCTGCTGCACTCTTCCTGCTGCTTCCTGAGGCAGTCTTCCTGCTATGCCCTTATCTAATGTTTTAAACAGTCTTTTTCACACAGAAGTCTTGCAGTTATTTTACATAATAAGTACCTTGCATTCATGTAGTGCCTGAAAGCTTACAGATTATTTTTACAGATCTGAAACCCTCAGCAATCCCTCAGGAATTGTTATTACTATTTTACAAAGGAGGAAGTTGAAGGGTTTGGGCCTAAGGACATAGAACCTCACAGAGAACTAGAACTTAAGTCCTAGCCTGTGTACTCAGAGTCCTGTGTTTTTTACATTCTTCCTTTCCTCCTTTAATATCGACTGTAGTCCGAATGTTTTATGTCAGTACAGTGTTAACAAGAGTCCGTGAGGAAATATCCAAGATCTTCAGGCTACAAAGCAAGAGTTAGCACAGTGTGGCATCAACCTACTTTCCTATTTCTCCCTCCTCAAATGCTCATCTTTCTTTACTTATCTGAATCCTGTCTGTGATATTTTCTCCATTGAATTTCTGCAGAGCTATTTTGTTTATGTATGTAAAGTCTGTATAAAATATGTAGCATTTAATAAAGTATCATAATTTTTGTGAATATTTATAACTTATGGGGCACTTGTTAGGTATTAGGCACTGTGCTAAATATTTTACATGTGTAATTAATTCTCATAGCTTCTGAAGGTAGCTGCACATCTCTGTTCAAGCTCTAATAACTAGTTAATGAAACTCATTATTTGAACCCAAATCTATAATTCTGAAGTCTATACTCTTGTTCTACATTTAAGCAGATGCATTTTATCCTTCAACCAGTTCGACATTAGATACCAAGACTTAATATATACTGGTCTTCCCCATTCAGTGTTACAAGAAAATTTCTAAGTCAAGCCGGTCAACATAATTGTTAATTTAACATTCTCTAGAGAGCATAGCACCAACATTATGAGGAACACTTCTGTGCTTTAGACATGATGTAGAGCCCTAAATTTGGAATGAACTCTCACTTCCCAGGACATACCTTGGTGCTTGGATTTTTTAAATGTAATTTTTTTCATTCATTTTTAAATGTCGCTTGGTCAGCATTAGCTGGGTAACAGGGATTAATAAGAGACATGGTCCTTTACTTACAAGAGCTTATGTCCTCATGGGGAGCAGTAGGTTTAATAAGCAGTCATAATATCTGATAGTAAGTAGTTGTGCTTATTGAGTCTCAAAGCATAAGTTGAATTAAGTCAGGTAAACAAAAAGGAAGGATGAAAAAAGCATCTTCCAAAAGCAACAGGGAGGCAGATTGAGAACTAGTTGGACTATAAATACTGTTTGGGGGAGGAGCATTTTGGGGAATGAATTGGAGAAAGATAATTCTGCATATTGTGAGATGAATCCACTGGCTGTTAGTGACCTAAATTATAAATAACAAAAGCCTGGTTGAGATATTGGCCATGGAGATAAACAGAAGGAAGTGTGATCAATAGAATATGGAATACTTCAGTGACGGAAGAAATTGAAGATGATCCCTAAGTTTCCAGCCTTTCAAAGAAATACAACATGAGCAGGTTTAGTGGAGAAAATTATAAGACACTGAGACGCTCATGTGAGTACTACTTGGAGAAGTCCCAGCTGGCAATTAGATCTTCCAAAGATGGCAGGAGAAAGTTCTGGGCTAAAAGTAGAACTTTGGAGTTGTCAGCCTGAAAGCAAGAGATGAAGCGAAAGTAAAAGGTTGCATCACCCAGGGAGGATGGATAGCTTAAGAACTAAGGCCAGAGATGTAACCTTTCTTCACATTTAGTAATTACATTAAATTGGAAACTGAGGCTGAACCACCTCTATTATCTGATTATGTCTAAGGTGCCTTTTAAACATTATTTGTAGTAAGTTTAATCATGTTATATTTCTCATTACCTTCAAACTTTTGTTTTGAGAGATACTTCTTGTATATGGTCTACATGTATTCTTAAATATACCATGAAAATACCGTTTTTGTTTTAAACGTATTTTACTTTTCAGTAGTATTTCAGATGTGTCATATTAGGTACATCAAAATGCCTAATAAATATTTTTTAGACATCCTTCCAGTTATCAGTGACTTTGCTAATATTAACAGTTTTACTTTTGCCCTTGAAAGTATTACATTCTGATTGTGATCATGATCACTTTTGTTCAGAAATGGTTGTTTTAGGTTCTGTAATACTAACTTAATAGATTAGATGTATATAATTTTTGTTTTGTTTTCCGAAAGTTGGCTTAAGTGGAGCTTGTAATTTCTATTCATTATTTTTATTCAGTTTTTATGGAGCTTCTAGATAGTAGAAAATTGGGAGTTACAGAATGCTAGTAGTAAATCCTTTAAAATATAAAGAATTTTTTCACTGTACGCTTTTTCAAAATAACTTAAAATGCAGCCTGGTGGCATAATCAGTTTTACTGTCATAAACTCTTAACAATATCTGTCAGAAGTGGTTTATGGCTCTGCCAGAGATGATATCTTTAAATCTGAATGTGGAAGAGAAAAGTCTTCCTTAAAACTGATTTTTCTTTTCTCAATATAACATTATATCCTCTTGTGTTCTCAAATTATCTCCTGGCGTAAAAAGTATTATATTTAATAAATGTCTAATTCTCTAGAATTTAATTTCTAGTAAAAACATTTAAAAAATAGACAGCACACCTTAGTTCATTTAGATTAAGAAAAAAGAGAAATATACTTACTCCCAAAAATAGTACTGTATGGAATTAAGCCCATAAAGAAGTCACATGATTAGTACAAAAAGAGTATTCTAGGAAAAGGTTCAACTGAAGAGAATTCTGTTAAGATTCAAACTCTAGGTTCGTTCTCCTGTCCATTTGAATTCGGTATCTGCAAAATGGTATTACTGCTAATTGGTTATTATTAACCTATACTCCAGCAATAAAAGCTAAAGAACATAATTACATATTTCATATTTCTAGTGATTTAAACTTTCTCTCTTTTAGCAAACTCTTAAGGTACAGTTAACCTCAGCCTTTTTTAGCCTTGATAAATATTTGCTGTTAAGACCTGTAGTTGAAGAGTATGAGAGAGATAAAATAAGCTAGTTTCTTCTCATAAATGGCTTATGGCTCTACAAAGGGATATGATTTTACAAATATACATTTTTTGAAGAATTTGAAAATAAATTGGAGATACATTCTTTTACTTCTAAATATTCCAAATATTAAATTTGATCAGTTGATTCAGTAATCTCCTTTGTGGCTTTTTGTCTTTCATCCAAGGTCCAGTGCAGGATCAACCAGTCACATCTAGTTTTCATGTCTCCTTAGTTCCTTTAACCTAGAGTGGTTCTTCAGCCTTTCTAGGTGTTTTTTTAGCCTGACGTTTTTGAAGAGCACAGGCTAGTTAGTTACAGACTGTCCCTCGGGTTGGGTTTGTCTAATGTTGCCTCATAATTAGATTACTGTTATGCATTTTTAGCAGAAGTACCCTAGAATGAGATTGTGTTCTTTACCTCACATTGGAAGTGAAATAATGGTGACATTAATTGATCACTCAGATAATGTGGTATCTTCTGGGCTATTACTCTTTAAAATAATTTTCTCTTTGTTATTAGTAAGTTGTTTGCGGGAGATACTTTGAGACTATGTAAATACCCTATTTTTAATGAAACATTACCCCACCGTCTTTAGCATCTACTGATGATTTTCTAACACCAAGTTGGCATTATACTTTAGGAGTGTTCTGGTCTCCATCTGTGCATTTACTCATTTAATTATTTATGTCAGTATGGGCTCATGAATTTATAGTCTGTGATTATAATCTATTACTATCATTCCTTTTTATGATGGTCAGAATTGTCCCAGATTCATACAGTGGGAGTTTTTCAATCTGGCTCCTGTGTCCTTTCTGTGTTTCTGTCATTCTTGGTGATTTGCACTTCCTTGCTTTCTGACACGTCAGAGTGCGCCGAGTGCATCTAGTTCTTTTTTTTGACCCAACACTAGAATCAGCCTTTTCTTTAAAGAGCTCTTGGTCCTTTTCACTAGAGGATGATATTTAGAAGTCAAGACCCTGGCACCTGGGCATGTGGGCACTAGGTGTTTGCATTGCTGCTGGCATATCATTGCTTCTAGGCCTTCTCCAAACACAGAGCAAGTGGGACACACACAATATTATTTTCATTCCTCAACACTAAGTATCCTAGTTTTCATTAGCTTCAATTTAGTCATTCCTTTATTCATGTCTGGAAAACAAATGATAGAGTCAGAATTGGCAATTTGTAGCACTGTAAAAAAAAAAAGCAAAGATACAAATTAAAGTTTACCTGTTTACTTAGGGTAATTCAGTGACTCGGTGACTTTTGACACACATCCCCCTAAATAACATTTCTGTTACCCCTTTAAAATTACCTCTTACTCTTTCCCAGTCCATTCCTGCCTTGAGAAGCAACTGATTTAGTTTGTGTAATCAAAATTTGGTTTTACCTGACTTAGACCATTGTGTAAATGGAGTCCTACACTTTTCCTTTGCACCCAGCTTCTTTCTCTCAGCATCACATCTGTAAGGTTCATCTCTGTCTTGTGTATGAGTAATCCATTCTTTTTTATGACTGAGTAGTACTTCATTTTGTGGATACCAATAATTTATCCGTTCATCTGCTAACGAATATTATATCTGTTTCTGGTTTGAGGTTATGAAGAATTAAGCTTCTTGACATTTAAATACATGTGGTTTTTGACATACTTCACACTGTGCCTGAACACATGGCATGTATCCCATTGCTCTAGGTCAGTAGTGAGAACAGAATTGCTAGGTTATATATGTTTAACTTTTAAGGAATTCCCAAACCATTTTCTGAAGTCATTGTACTTATACTTTCATCAGCCATGTATTAGAGTTTCTGTTGTTCTATGTCATTGCTAACTAACACTTGGTATTATTAGTATTTTTAAGTTTGGCCATTGTATAGTGGTTCTTCATTGTGATTTAATCTGCATTTTCCCAATGACTAAATGATATTGAACTCTGTTAAATGTGTTTATTAGCTTTTCCTATATCTTTATTGGTAAAGTGTCCTTGAATCTTTTGCCCTTTCTTTTTTGTTGTGGCAAAATCTACAAAAAATTTACCATTTTACTTATTTAATTGTGTGGTTCAGTGGCACTAAATATATTCATATTCTTCAGTTTATCATTACCATGTATCTCCAAAACATCTTTCATCTTTTTAAATTGAAACTCTGTACCCATTAAACTGTAAGTCCCCTTTCCCCTGGGGGTCCCCATCCCCAGGTCACCACCATTCTGTCGTCTGTCTCTGGGAATTTGACTACTCTAGGTACCTCATACTTGTGGAATCATAAAGTATCTGTCCTTTTGTGACGGGCTTATTTAGTTTACTGTAATGTATTCAAGGTTCATCCATGTTATAGAATGTTTTGGAATTTCACTCCAAAGGCTGAATAATACTCCTTTGTGTGCATGTACACGTTGTATTTATTCATCTATTGGTGTACATTGTGCTTGTTTCCACATTTTGGTGGTTGGGAATGATGCATGAACATTAGTATACTTGCCTGTTTTTAATGGATTGTCATTTTATTATTGATTTTTTAATAAATTATGAACAGAAGTCCTTTGTCGCATACGTTTTACAGTATTTACTCCCAGTCTGTTGCTTACCTTGTTCTTTTAACTGTCTTTTAATTACCAAGAAACTTTCATCCTGATGAAGTATAATTTATCATTTTAAAAAATTTATGGCTGTTTCTTGTGTCCTGCGAAGACTTTATTTCTTCCTCAAAAATTATTTTATGTATATTTAGTCTTGAAGATGTGTCGTTTGAGCTTTTACTTTTAGGCTTGTGAGAGACCTTAAATTTTTTTGTGCGTGTGGTGTGAGGTAGGCATTCAGGATTTTTTTCCCCCGTGAGGGTATCCTGTTATTTCATCACCACTTGTTATAGATTGTCAGAAATTTAGTTAAATATGTGTGATTCTATTTCTAGATTCTGTTTAATTACATTGATATGTATATTTTTTTGTTTATGCTAATAGCACACTGCCTTCTGACTTTTTATAGTAAATCTTGAGGTCAGATGGCATAAATCCTCCAACTCTTCTCTTATCAAAATGCTCTTAGCTGTTCTGTGGCATTTGAGTTCCACATAAATTTTAAAGTAGGTTTTTTTCAGTTTCTATTAAAAAAAAAAGACTGCTGGAATTAGGATTGATATTACATTGAATTTATAGATCAATTTAGAGAGAATTGATACCTTAACAAAGCTGAGTCTTTAATTACATGAATATGGTACATCTTTCCATTTATTAAGCCTGCATTAACTTCTATAGCAGTATTTTGTATTTTTTCAGAGTATATTTTTGTACCTACTAATTTCCAAGAAATTTGTTTTTTCATTCTCTTGTTCTAATATGAAATACAATTAATTTTTGTCTAATGATGTTGTATCAGGCCACCTTGCTAAATTTACCTGTTAGTTCGGTGGTTTGCTTTGTAGGAGTTTCTGTGTAGGTAATCATGTTATCTGTAGGGAGAGACAGTTTTGCTTCTTTCTTTCCAATCTTTATGGTTTTTCTTTCTTTTTCTTGTTTGTTGCACCAGCAATGATATTTCTGTGCGTGGTTTTGTTTTGTTTTGTTTATGGCCCTTTCTTATCTAAGGAATTCCCCGCATCCCACCCCACCCTGTCTCACTCTGGGAACTGATAAGTTTTGTCTGAAATGGAGGTTAAACTTTACCAAATGCTTTTTAAGCATTTGTTGAAATTATCATATGGTTTTTCTTTCTTTACTCTGTCAATTTGTGTGACATTGATTTTTCAAACAATAAATCAATTCTGCACTCCTTGGTAAACTCCATTTGGTCGTGATATGTAGTATCCTTATAATATATGGCTGGGTTTGGTCCTCACACTAAGAATCTTTGTACATGTGTTCAAGTTTATGAGGTTTTGCTATCGGAGTTATTCTAGCCTCATAAAATAAGTTGACAGTGATTCCTATTCCTGTTTCCTGAATGTGTTTGCCTAAGATTGGTATTATCTCTTACTTAAATGTTTGCTAGAATTTGCCACTTTATCTAGGCTAGGCATTTTCTTTAGAGAATGTTTTTTGCTATGAGTTCAATTTCTTCAATGGATATACAGCTATTCAGATCATTTCTTTCTTCTTAGGTGAGTTTTGGTAATTTGTGTCTGTGTTTCATTAACAATAGTCATACAGACATTGAAAGGATAATGACATTTCCTTTAGGATGTGTAATTCATTGGCTTTATATTTCCTTTCTGTCCTCATTATCCTTTTAAATCTGAAGAATATGTATTGATAGTGCCTCTTTAGTTACTAATATTTGTAATATCCGTTTCTTCTTTTTCTAATCTGGTTATTTTTTAGTTTTTTTCTTGTCTTAATATCTTTATTTTATGTTTGCTCTTCTATTATTTTTTTCCTTCTTTGTACTTGAGGTTTAATTTTCTTATAGTTTTTATTTTGTAGATTTTTTAGAGAAAATGTAGACTTTTTATTTGAAGCCTTTCTTCTTATTAAAATAAGCATTTAAAGCATCAGTTTCCTTCCCTCTGGGGACTGATTTAATGGCATCTCACATATTTTGATACCATTTAATTCAAAATAATTTATTTCCTTTGTGACTTCTTCGTTGAGAGATAGATCATTTAGGAATACATTGTTTAATTTAAAAATATTTGGGGCTTTTCTTATTGATTTCCAAATCAATTCTCTTTTGGTCGGGGAACATTGCAAGATTTCAGTATATCAGAGTTTATTAAGACTTATTTCATGGTCCAGAATATGATCTGTCTTGGTGACTATGCTACTTGTATTTGAAAAAAATATATTCTGCGTTTGTTTGTTGTGGTAGCCCGTGAATGTGAGTCATAGGAGCCTATTAAAATTTCAACTGTGGGTATTTTACTAGTTATATCAGCTTTTGTTTCATTTTTATTAAACACATACACCTTTATAATTGTTTAAATTTTTTTTGACGACTTGACCTTTTTATCATTATGAAACATCTCCTTGTAGCTCTGCTAATATTCTTTGAAATGAATTCTATTTTGTCTATTATTAGAATTTATCCACTTCAGCTTTTATCTGCTTAGTATTTACATTGTATATCTATTTTCATTTAGTACAAATATATGTGAGTCTTAAAGAATATAGGGTTTTGTTTATTCATTTTTAATTTTTTTCTTTTAATTTTGAGACAGAGAAAGAGCGAGCAAGCGAGAGGGGAGGGACAGAGAAAGAGGGAAAGAGAGAATCCGTAGAGGACTCTAAACTAATAGCTCAGGGCATGACTCAGGGCTCGAACTCACAAACCGTGGGATCATGACCTGAGCTGAAACCAAAACGTCGTAGAGCACTTAACTGACCGAGTCACTCAGGCACATCCCCCCGCCCCGCTGCTTTTTTTTTTTTTTTGGCTGTCACCATCAGCGTTCAAAATAATGTTTGGTTCCTTTAATTTAATGTAATGTGGTTATTGCTGTAGGTAGATTTAAGCCTATTATTTTTACCATTTGTTCTCCTTTAGTCCACCTGTTCTTGTCCCTCGTAGAGTTTCTTTTCTCTGGTGAGTTTTTCTTCTTTCATTCATTATGACTACATTTTTTTTCTGTGATTTTGAACATATTTATAGTACCTTTAATTTTTTTTGTTTTTTACTAATTTTGATATATGGGCCATTTGTGGGTCTATTTCTATGAACTCTCTTTTTTTTCTTGACTCTGGTCACATTTTCTTCCTCCCTCCCACCCATATTTCTATTAATTTTTATTATTGATCACATCATGTAGCTCCTTTGCATTTTACTATCTTCCCCTGCAAGTTCTTGCTTATTGTTTTAATAGGCAGTTAACCTGCCTGAACTCAAACAGTGGCCTTTCTTTCAGCTTAAAGGCTGGTGCAGGCCCCTCAAGAGTCTTCCTGGGCTGTGCATGCATAATTCAGGGTCATACAGAGCCATTTGAAGGCTCACTTCTCCGGCTCACTCTTTTGCTCAGACTGTTGAGTACCTGCAGGTGAAAAGCCACATGAGAGCAAACCTTGCCTGGTGAGATTTCCTCTCCCAGGGGCCGTCTTCACTTTAGTTTCTGCCAGCTTTGTCACTTTCTAGTGCCTTTAAAACACTGGATGGAGGGGTCCCTTCCATTCAGTTAGGATGAATAAATGTTACAGTCCTCTGATAGAGAAAATTATCTTAGTGTATATAAAGTATAAATACATCTACACGGTTACTTAGTAACATGTATCTCAGAGTAGGTAGATTTTTTGGTTGCTTAAAATTATCTACATTGGATATATAATGTGGTTATAATCAGACAAAAAGGTTATTTAAAAAGTTGATAGGAAATAAATTGATTTCTGAAATGTTACTTTAGCTTGCATTTCAAATTACTAAGAGTCCCAAAAGTGGCTATTTGTCTTTTTTTTTTTTCATGTTTGTTTATGAGAGAGAGAGAGAGAGAGAGCGAGCATGGGCAGTGGGAGGGGCAGAAAGAGAAGCCGACAGAGGATCTGAAGCAGGCTCTGTGCTGCCACCAGAGAACCTGATGTGGGGCTCAAAGCCATGAGCTGAGCCAAAGTCCGAGCTTAACTGACTTAGCCATCCTGGCGCCCCGCTAATTGTCCTTTTTAAATAGACTATACAACACTTAATTGTCTCAAGGTAGTTATCAAATTCAGCTAATAATGTAGTATATTTTAAGTCCATATCTCAAAACTTCTCAACACAAGTCTCTTACTACTCCTTTCTGTGCAGGTAGCTCAATGTGAAATTTCATTGCTTTGTTTTTGTTGATTAATCTAATACCTGACCAACAAACACACAGGTAATCATTTTATAGCTGGTTTAAGCAACAAATACTGAGTAAAAGGCAGCTGTCAGAAAAATAAAGTTCTTATCGATAGCATTAAATGTGACACGTTTTACCAAAAGTATCCTGTTTAAAGAGCTGAGTTTAAGGAAAATTGATTTTTAAGAAAAAATACTATATGCAATGATTTTATATAGTTATAAAAAGTATTAACCTAAAAAAAGTGACAATCATATTGTCCGGCACAATTAAGTGTTTCAAAAAAGATAACAGTTAAAACTAGTATTTTAAGAGATAAACCTGCTATCGACTGCATTAAATAGAATTGCAGCTGAAGGTCTGTCATATCTGTGTAGCAAAATAAGAATATTTGGCATATTTATTTCGAAATACCTGATTTCACTTCACACGTATATTACGTAATAGATGTCGAAGACACGGAAGACGCTGGAGCAGCGCCCCTGCCCACGCCGCCGCCCCCGGCGTCGTCCTCCGCCTCCGACCCCGGCAGCTTCTCGGGGGTCCAGATCCCGCCCGGGGCGCACGCGCCCGCCAACACGCCCGCCGAAGTGCCGCCCAGCGCAGGTGAGCGTTCAAAACGCCTTTCCTCAGTAAGAACCGCACTGGTGCTCGTGTTTATGCCTCACAATGAAGGTCATGAGACACGGTAAGATCTTTCAGTTCTGTTTGAACCCACCAAAAATGTTGGATCCTTTGAGTTGAGGTTTTAATGGTTATTGTCTTTCGTTTTTTGAGAAATGGCAAAGCATTTACTCATGTTACTATTAACTTTGTATCTTTCATTACTAAGAATTGTTTTGCTTTTTCCACGTATGGTGTTCTTTTCTTTTTTCCCCTCCCTTTCTTTGACCTTCATTGCTGTTCAAGATTAGCAGGGAGGTGAGCCTGGTCTGTTGTAGGAAGTGCTGGTCAGTGGCCCACGGTATGAGCAAGATTTCATTTTTCTCACTTTATTTCCTCAGGACCTGACCTCTGCCCTCAGCATAGACAGTATTAAGGGAGGGAGCAGGCACTGAGGCACAGAATCTCCATAGCAGTGGAATCACAGAAAACTGAAAAGAGGGGATTTGCGTTGTTTCTTTTAATATGACAGTTGACTGAAGGAGGAAAAAGGGAAATGATAACAGCTGTTCTTGAATAAATCAGAAACATAGGTCTGTGCTTTCATGGAAAAGATCTGACAACACTAGTCTCTAGTAATGTCAATGTCAGTAAATGAAAGACAGTTTTTAAAATTGCAGGCATTTACTTGCATTGTTGACAAAATGTCACCTTTTCAAGTAGAAGGGCATTTAAAACCATCATTTACATCGTGAATTTTTTCCAAAAATTATGCTTATAGTATTTCTTTTATCTCAGTGTAAATATATAGTGATAACTATAAAAACATTTCAAAATATATTTTTAATGTTTATTTTTTTGAGAGAGAGCATGTGTGCAAGGAAGGGAGGGGCAGAGAGAGAATCCCAAGCAGGCTCCCTGCTCTCAACACCAGTTTTAGAAAATAAAATGCATTTCGAAATCAAATTGTATAGGTTATTGGCTCCTACCCCTTGCTGAACCGCAAACTCAACTGGTAAACAGCTTCTCCCCACCTAGGTTTTTGCCTCTTTCTAAAATGAAATTTATCATACCTCTCATTGTGATTTTAATTATGAAAGGGGAAAAAGTTTGAAAATTCACTACTATGCCTAACACAAAATCAGTAGTCAGCAAATTCGTTTCCTTTTCCTTTTTTTTTTTCCTCTTCCTTCCTATTTCTGTGCCAAAGACTGAGTATTTAAGAGCAAGCTAATGAACACTTAAAATCATTTTGTGAATCAAGGGAAGTGTCACCTTGGGGTGGGGGTAGGATATTGACCTTCAAAAGAAGTTGCATGATGGTGTTGGTTTAGACAACACATCTTTGGGCAGAATTCTGGTATAGGCGTATATGTAGTCCTACAGGGCATATGTAGAAGAGGGAAAGCTTATTTCTAGTGGGCGGGCTGAATTAGGCTTTGTACGGCAGAAGTGATCAAATATTAGTAGTTTCCCATGTTTAGACTACCAGTATCTCCTGCTTCGAATATCCATGACATACAGAAACATAGATATCAAGGTAGTTTTCTATTAGGAAGTTTTCTGGCATAAACACTCATTTTCATCCCGTTAACTCTGGCATGAGCCTTATTTTTTTTCCCCTCTGTTGTTCCTCAGAATGAGCACATAAAACCAAAAACCTTGGAACTTTTTTAGTTGAGGTTCAATTGTGCTACGTTATATACACTCTTACGGACTTAGCATTTAAATGATTACCGTAGCCATTTTATAAATTAATTCTTACAGCACTATATTAGAAATTGCTGGCCTTAATTTATATACCATAAAGAAATTAAGCAGTTGTCCCAAGAAAATAAATGTACAGGCACACCTGTCAGCGACAGAACTAGAATTGGAGCCATGTCTTTCTGATTTTCTGTTTTTTGGCACCTTCTTTCTCTTCCTCCTAGGAACTAAATCCCTGTTAAATCAAAACGTACTTTTCCCATGTAATATTTTGCCCCTTAATATTGGCTTGAGATTTTGGAATCTCCTCTTAGCTGGCAGATATCTTTTCTATTATATTTAAAACAGTAACACAAGAAAACAAAACAAAAAAAAAAGTCGACAGTTGCCTAATGGCAAATGAAATAACATTCTAGTTTATAAATATAGCAGATGTTTCCCCTCTTACTCACTTTAAGAGTGATTTATTTTCCCTCATATAAAGATCCAGGATGTACTTTTATCAAAGGGAAATCCTTAAGATAGCTAAAAAGAATAGTATTTACTAATATAGGGTTTTTAGTTCTTCCACGAAAACGCACCGGGTGCAAGGAGGGCAGCGATAGCGACTGTTTAGGCAGGGGGTGTTAGCCTCTGCGCACTGCCCGATGCCGGGGATGGAGCGGGCGGTTTTTTCTTTCTCTCGAAAGGACTGTAAATACTAAGGAAGAGGATCTCAGTAATAAATCTAGATTGATTAAATATTAGAATTATTTTATAGTTAATGCCAGCCTTTTGATTATAAATGTAGCTCAGCACATACATAGATCAGAAATTTAGGTCTTTTATGGTTGGCCTTTTAAGTATCAGTACTGCATTTGAGTTCTCCTACACAGTTCTCAGGGCTGTTAGTATTTTGTCCTAACCATTTCTCTCAATGCCGTTTTCCATGATTCTACTGAGGTCTCACTTAACACAATCCTCCTGTTCTGTTACCTTTGCTCATAGTGTTCCTTGTAGGTAGCGTGTCTTTCTCCAAATCCTACTCTTCAGGGTTCTGTTTAACTGTACTTTTTGGAGAATCTTCTAGTTTTCTAACCAATACCTATTTCTCCCTTTTCAGCTTCCCCACATCATCTAGGCAATAGAACAATTTAGTACCTAATTAGAAATTTTTAAATGTTTAATTCTTGAATGTATATTAATGCCATTTAATAGGCTATGTAAACATCGACTTAAAAATTAACAAGAAGTCACTTGTTAATGCTTTTTCTTGTTAAATTACAGAAGGAAAGGTATTTCCAACACAGTTCTGATTTCCCTATGAATGTTTTTATGCTCACATCACTCCAACATGCTGCAGTCTTGGGGGCTGTAATGCATTTGTGAATTGACAAATGAGAACTTTCCAAATCCCGAAAGAAAGAAAAATAGATTTGGGCATCTCAAAAAAAAATAATAAGTAACATAAACCACAAGCCATTTTTACAATTTTAACAAGTATTTATGAGCTTGTGCTGGACCTGTACACTAGGTCCCCATGGGAACATGTAGTGATGGCTGCCGAAGGGACAGGCCTTGGCTCGGGCATCACAGCAAATGGAAGCAGCAGCATCTTGCTGCTGCATGAGGCCTGCTAAGCAGCCTGTGTTGTCAGTTCAAGTCTTAGTTGAAGGACTGTGACCAGAAGTTCTTAATAAAATACAGACTACATATTTTTTTTAGTATTGCTTAAATAAAACTTCACTACATAACTAAATTTTCTGTGTAATTTCTGTTTTGTTCTTGTTAATTAATGTTGTCTACTTCGTCATGTGAAGATGTATAAATAAGTATCAAAAGTTAATAATAAGATGCTGTTTGGGGCTCCTGGGTGGCTTAGTCAGTTAGGTGTCTGACTTCGGCTCACATCATGATCTTAAAGTTCCTAGGTTCGAGGCCCACATTGGAGCCTACTTTGGATTCTGTGTCTCCCTCTCTGTCTGCCCTACCCCATGCATGCTCTGTCTGTCTGTCTCTCTCAAAAATTAACAAACATTAAAAATTTTTTTTAAAAAAACAAGATGGTGATTAATAAAAATATTCCTTCTCCATAGAGAAAGGGATTTGCTTGGAGGATTTCATTTAGGCAGAAACACACTTAACAAGGAATGGCAATGATATCTAGATTGATCTCATTTTTTTAAACATTAATATGAAAAATATGTAATCATGTCCCTATGCTTTAGATACTTCACAGCACTACGCTTGAGTAGGTAGTCTCTGAAGGTCCCTCCCAAACATTGCATTCCTTTGTTTTTGTTAGTGTTATTTATTATGTGCCTTTAAAAATTAGCAAGTTTTGTGGGAACAGTTATGTCAGATGTCATTAGTTTAATATATTTGTTTAGCAGTTATTAAAATCAAGCAAGAGATAGTCATTAAATTGGTCAATTTAAAATTTGTATGTCACCTGACTTTGCAGTTACACTTTTTAAAATCTTCCCTATAAATAAATTCATACACATATATGTATACATACATAATGTATAAGAATGTTCACTGTAGTGTTATCTATAGTAGCAAAAGAATGAAAGCAACCTAAATGTCCATCAGTAAAGGACTGCTTTATAAATTCTGACTCATACATGCGTTGGAACACTTATGTAGCCATGTAAATGAATAAGGTAAATTGCTAAAACATATTAAGTGAAAAATGCACAAAATAGTATAGAATGCAGACATACTACCATTTGTAATACATAACTGTGTATGTAAGCACTCAAAATGTATTTTCCTGCATATTTTCCATTGCAGCTTCCAACATCAAATAAGTATGGCAAATTATAATTCATTATGGTTTCAGAATACTAATTAAGAAATGAAATTCCTTCATGATCTTTTAAATGCTTTCATAGGGTATAATTAAGAGGTGTGACTTTCATACCCATTTGTGCTTTTCTGATATGCAGGTGTAACAAGTAATACTATCCAGCCTACTCCACAGACGATTCCGGCTATTGATTCCACACTTTTCAATACAGTGTCCCAGGGTAAGTGAGCTGCTTTTTTGTGATGTATTATATATATCTCTTGTTTTGGGTGTTGTTTTGTAATTTTATCTTGAGAGTGTCATATATTTGAATGCCTAGATAATTTGAAACACATTAATTTGAATGCTATGTTCACTAGGCTCTCCAGTGAGCCAAGGTTGTTTCATATTACCCAAACTTTGAAGTCATTCCCTTTTTTTTTTTTTTTTTTTTTTTAGTTTTACTCTTCCTTTTTTTATATACTGCTGGATATAGTGGCACAAACATATAGCCAAAGGTATAATGAAAGCTTACACTAGATTCCCTTAGTTCAGAATTACCATGGGTTATGATTACAATCTTCCTTATCTACATTAAGTTATTAGATTACCCAAAAAGAGAACTGACCATAGTTGAAAACAAAAACAAAGAAGAACATGTAACAGCTGGCAGATTACCCAAGAACATAATGGAAAACGTTTATCTATTATTAGATATATCGCCTGCCAATAAATACCATATTTCTCTGTTAAACTTGGTTTCCAGACTCCCCTCTATATTCCCACTCAATTTTAAAAGTTCTGTCTAAAATCTGCTGTGAAAATATCTGAGAAGATAGATCAATGACACAGTAGGGAATCTGGAAACCAGGCCCCATAGTATGGAAATTACAGAGATGGCATTTGGATCAATGTTGTGAGAATATATATTCAAAAGTGATGTTACAACAGTTGGTTATCAGGAAAAAATACTTGTTAGATACTGTCTCCCAGTTCTCGTATCTGATTTAGTTGTGTCTTAATAGGCTTGACTAATGAAAAATAATTAATTCCGTATCACAGAAGACTCCCTCTTCCTTATTATGTTCTTAAAATGCAATTAATGGGCCAGGAGGAAATTGAAACTTAAAAATAAAGAATTAATGTCCAGAGCATATATAAAGAGCTTCTCCAAATGAATATCTAAAACTCAGTAAACAAAAAAAAACAGAGAATGTAGCCAGTAATGCAGACGAGCAGTGAACACATGAAAGGATGCCCGGCCATGCTAATAACCAGGGAGACTGAGAATCAGAAGGTGTTTGGATTTATGTCAATAGATAAAAAATCTTTTAAGGGATTGATAATCTGCAGTCTCCATGAAGACCTAGGGAATGACTCTTGGCATGCCGTTGCTGGGAAGTATACATTAGTAAAGTTTTTTTGCAGCAGTATTAAGTCACTATCAGAATTACAAATTAATTTTTTTGACCTCGCTATACTCCACTTTTAGGAATCTGTCTTAAAGAAATACTGAGACATGAGCACTAAACAGATTTACAAGGATATGTTACTTTAACATCATTGTAATAATAGAAAATAATCTTATTGGATTATTCAATATAATGGGAAATTATGGTCCATTTGTCCTTTGGACTACTGAGCACATGTTAAAAAAGAGTCTACTAACTCTGACATCAAAAGATCTCCTAGACATAAATTTAAAAAGCAGGTTGTAGAACATTCTGTATAGTATGACCATGTTTAGGGAAAAAAATTAAAACTCTGTCTCCCTGCATGTCCATATGTGTTTCAGTACATAGAAAACCATCACCACCACCTCTAATACTCCCTAAACCCCTTTGCTGCCACATTTTTCTCTTTAGTGCTCGTACTTACCACTTTTTAATACCCATATTATATGTGTGTTAATATTAATTTATTAAATATTTTTTAGTGAGTTTGTGGCTGACTGGAGAAGAGAATGGGATTGGAAAGGTGGTAGATACACAAAGCAGAGCATCTCCCTTTTTCCCTTGTTTATATAGTATTAGAATGTGAATTAAAGCTTACCTCATAAATTGTTTTTGAGGATTGAATGGGATATCTGAAAAGTAGTTAGCACAGTGCCTGATACAATCAAATTCTACCTCAAATAATTACTGCTATTGCCATTTTTAAGTGACGTATCTTGGCCTTGCCTGGATATAAGGGTTCAGTACTGAGCTGTATCCTTACCCTTACGGTTTACAGGACATCAGATGGTTCCCATATGATTCTGCCTGTGCTGCCCATTCCCATCAGAGGATAATAGAGTCCACCAGGGTGAGATTATCCAAAGTCCCTGACATGAATTTCTAAGATTACCAAGTTAGATAGGAAAGATTCTCTAAAGACCCATTTTAGAAATTTTTACTATTAAATATTCTATGCTCTGTCATGATATGAGATAAATCAACCTTGGAAACGGATTCTTATATCAGTTGAGCATGTAGGGATTTCTTTACACCAAAAATAACCTCTTTGATCCAGCGCTGGCCCGGGTTCTTCCCGCAGCAGTAGGGAACTTCACTTAAAGCTCTAGCTGCCTTCTGCCTTCTTGTCCTGCCCTGTAAAGGGGAAGAGCAGCCCTGGGACAGGACTGTCCTGCCCAAAGCCATCTGGACCGTCTTAAGCGTAGAGTCCAGAAAAGAGATACTGGCTAGACAACCTCTTTGATCCTTTAAGCATCTTTTACGTCCACAGTAGGCTCTCTCTCTGGTCTGACTATGGCCTCTAGTAAATTTGAGTCATTGGAAAAACAGCCTCTGTATGAGTGCATTAAGCAGTATTTACAGTTTTGAAAATATAATATCAGATACTGAAATTGAACAGTTGTTCTCTTCTTATGTATTTTCCACTTCAGTTTTCAACTACTAATTTAAAAGAATCATAATTAAGGAGATTTTATTTTTTTTAATTTGAAAACTTAATGACATGTTTTATTATTGATGACTCTTAGATGGTATTTGTTAAATGAAGGAAAGCCTGAAATGTTACAAAATAACAAAAGTAACTATTTGACATGGCTTTTTAAGTTCTTTTATCTGTTGAAAATAGTCACAAAGTTCTTGCCACTACAGACATCTGATTAATAAATTAAGTGGTATGTCAGTCAACAGTGCTAAAGCTAATGCTATAAAAATACTCATTCTGTGCATTGGGGCTTTCCAGCAAGTCCAGTAAATTCTAGATGGATGCTCTACATATTTAAAAATTGCCCTGAGATTAGAGGACAGGCTCAAAGTACAAAATGGTTAGTGCGGTAAACTCAGCCAAAGGTGTTCCGCTCACCTCGTGTGTCTCCTCTAGATGACCAGAGCCTCTTAATATATTTGGAAAAAACTGAAAAATCTGGTAGGTACTTTAAAGAAAAAAATACAACCTAAAGTATCCTGACTAAATTGTCAGTAGAACTGCAGGATAATTATTTTTTAGGTTTAAGAGGTAACAAATACCAAGTCATTACATACTAAAAGCATTAAGGAGAACTTGTTTTTATGTATATTTGCATTTTACTAGTTTATTGATTAGTATTTCTTGCTTTTTAAGTAAGATTGAAACTTAAAAAAACAAGTAAGTTCTGTCACAATTGGAATATGTTATCTCTTATTCACAACAGTAGGATCAACCGTTCTACTTTAATAATATTCAACAAGTATTTGAAGAATTTACATGTAGCATACTGGCCAGTTACCATATGTAGATATATGTATATTCTCTTAAAATCTGAAATTAATGTTTAATTCTGTGTGAACTTGATTCATTTTAAAATGTAGGAAATAATATAAAGTAGAAAGATATTCATTAAAGTTATTCAGCCCTGCCCTAGAAACTTTGGGATCCAGTATTTCAGAAGTCTTTTGAAAATTTTAAAGAAAATAATAGTTTGGATCAGAACTTAGTGTTCGGATACCTGGAGTTGTTACCTACTTCGAAGTCCTTACCTGGATAATGTCAAGTTTTCGTTGTATGCCAAATACACACACACACACACACACACACACACACACACACACACACACACACCTATGGCAAAATGAAAGGTAACTAAACAGAGATAGTCTGTTTGTAAGTACAAACTTATAAATAGAATTTTAAATATATTATTTGTTCATTATATTCTGTGCCCCAGCTTCCTTTCAGTTCTTTTTAGAATCTCATTAAAAAATTTAAAGAAAATGGTATTTCAAAAGATAATACATAAAGTCAGTTTTTAATTTCATCTTTAGAAATATATATTCAGGGGGCGCCTGGGTGGCTCAGGTCATAATCTCGCCGTCTATGAGTTTGAGCCCTAGTTGGGCTCTGTGCTGACAGCTCAGAGCCTGGAGCCTGCTTCGGATTCTATGTCTCCCTCTCTCTCTGCGCCACACCTGCTCATGCTCTCTCTCTTTGTCTCTCAAAAATGAATAAATGTTAAAAATATATATATATATATATTCAAATCTTAGGTTAAATGAAATGTTTTTAGCACTTTGGTTTTTTTTATACCCAGATTATTTAGTTGGGCACTACCCATATTAATCATTATGTGTAACTGGAAAACATGCTGAGAATAAATTTTGGACATGATTTTGTAAAGGTTGTTCACATGTTGAATTTTGTAGTTTAATAATAGTATCTTAGTTAAACCTTAGAGTTTTATATATGGATAACACAAAAATGCAAAATATTTTCATGCTAAAATAAAAGTTAAACAGGTTATGTAAATTTTAAAATAATGTTTGTTATTTATTTTTTCATTGAGAATTATATTCTAGTTCAAATGAGGGTTGAATGGTTTAGTCTGTGTGTATTGTTCCATGAAAAGAGAGGCTCAGCAATTCTAGCCAAAACACCAAAGCTTTTCTTGCATTTAACTTACCAAAATATAAAGGCCTCTAGTTTATTACTTTGGGAAAAAATATTTTCGTGGTAGTTATTGTGTAGTGGCATGTGTATAGTTATGAGTAAGAAAAAACTGAAAAGCATGGAAAAGACATTTAAATCCACCTGGGGTGAAAAAAGCCTTCATGTTTTTATGTAACATTAAATATTTTTTTTATAATTTTAAAATGTAAGTATTTACCTAACCTAACAGAATACATGTTCTATTCTTACAGCTGTCTTAATTACTCTGTCTTTCCTCCAGCGGATGTCCGTCTAACACCGGAGGACTTTGCCAGGGCTCAGAAATACTGCAAGTACGCGGGCAGCGCCCTGCAGTACGAAGACGTCAGCACAGCCGTGCAGAATCTGCAGAAGGCCCTCAAGTTGCTAACTACAGGCAGAGAATGAAGCCTTTGTGCCGCACGTCGGTGCATTTTTGGCTTAAAGAACTAACAGTCCATTACTCTCTCTTCAGCCTATCAGGAGCACAGCTTTAAGGAAGACTCCAGTTGCAATGACTGTAACAATGAAATCTGTGTCCGTGTATCAGATTCCCGCGGAAGCATTCAGCAGCAGCCTCAGCCAGTCCTCACTGTCCATTTAGTGGACCCAGTAATCTCCGGGTATATCGGGCTGATGTTAGCAAGATCCTGAAAACGCCCATTGAACCCTGCTTCAGAGAATGAAGTCACATTTCTGTAAAATGTATGGGGATTCACATTGTATCTTGATATACGTAACTTAGAGATTTTTAACAATGTTATGATTTGGACACACGGGCTATATTACTTTGCAATAAAATACTAAATTTAACTTTCAATAGAAATTCCCAGAATATTCTAGATTAGAGATCATGTGTCCTCCTCCCCCCTCTGCCCCCAGATTTATAAAACAGATATGGACATCCTAAACTGTTAGGTGAATTTGAAAGGGATTGTGTTCAAAATTAAATTTATGTTCACATTTAAAAGAACTACATTAACAGTAAAAGTTGTTATGGAAGAAAACAAGGTAAAGAGATAGAATCACTTTTGGACGTAAGAATAATGTTGGTTTCCCAGCAGCTTTCCCTTCTCCATTGAAGCTTCAAGTGGATCGGTATTTATTCATAGGCAGCTTGACTGCATGTGTTAGGGAATGAGAAGGAGACATTTGTAGTAATGCCTGGAAACTTGGTGCTTTAAGTTAAGGTTCTCCTCTGCTGCTATGGAATGGATTCCATAAAGCGTAGAGCTCTGAGTGCTGCAGAAGACTAAATATTGGGGAATTATGGACTTCCTGTGTGTTGCCTACATTTGTGCTGTGTAAAAAATAAATACAAGGATTCTTTTAACTTGTTCAGCTTATTACAGAGCCAAATGTCTGTTTTAGTTTGCATGCTAGAGTTGTCATTTTAAGTCCGTATTTTTAGTAACAGGGATATGGATGTTTCTATAGTAAAGGCGAACAATTTTTAAAAAGAGGGAGGTAAATTTGCCAAATTCACCTGAAATTTATCTCGTCCATTTTATTCATCCCACTGAGATTGGAGTCATTTAATGTAGGGGTCCACAAACTATGTATGGTCAATGGGCAGACCACCTGATGTGTAAATAAAGTTTTATTGAACTAAAACGTTACCGATATTTATGTTTAATCTGTGGTTGCTTTCCTGACTACAGAATTACATGGCCTGCAAGTCTAAAATATTTACTCTTTGGCTCTTTAAGAAAACATTTGCTGAACCTGTTCTAACAATCTGTTTCAAAGAAAATGAATCATTGACTCATAACCACCTGTTTTCCAGTTTTTCTTTGCATGAGTATAATGCTGCTGTATAGGGTTTGATAGGATGAATACTCAGAATACTAACTATTGTAAGTCATTGCAAAAACAAGCCCCACAGACGATGCCTCCTGAAAGATGTTTTCATACCTTTCACAACTAAATTCCTGTAGCATTTGCCTGTAGAACTCCAATGTTGTAAAACATTCCTCTAGCACTTTATTATAGTAGAAGAGTATTAGGGTAATCTTTAGTGTTATAAGAAGTAGATAAATTCAGTGAATTTTAATTCAGATTCTAACGTGTGTGGATACTAGAAAGAAAACTGGCACCTCCCATCTCACACCCTACTTTCTTGCTCCCAATTGGGAGAGCACATGGAGGGGAAAGATAACGTGAAAACCCTGGAGTCTGCTGATAAGTGGGCTGGCCGGCTTGTAACAGCCCTTATCTGTCAAATGGAAGCGGTATCACTAGCTTCCTCAGAATTTGGTAGAGGAGATACTTTACATGAAGTGCTCAGCAACTAGTAGCTTACCGTAAATGTTTATTGTTGATGTTAATAATGAAAATTATTAATAATTTATTTTCCAAATGTCAGGAAATCCCAATTGTCTCTGGCAATGATTTCTTGCCTGAGAGGATTGAACTATAAAGATGTTTAGCCTTGTATACAAGTCTTTAAAATCTGGCAAGATAAGGTTAAATTTTTTTGATGTAGCACTAGAATAAGTGATTTTCATTTAGTCACTCAGCATGTATTTATTGAGCAGCAGCGATTGTGGACCTACTATTGTCTTTTGCACGAGAAAACAGCAAAAAAACCCAAAAAAAATTTGCCTCTTAGAGTATATATTCTAACGGAAAGAAACAAACTTAACAAAAGGTTTATATTCAACCAGTGGTCTTCAAAGGATACTCGTTAAAAGTGCAAATCTCAGGGCTGCCCCAGTCCTGTCCAATCAGAAACTTGTAAGAGTGGGGCCCAGCATTCTGAGCAGCACTGTAGTCTGATGGCTCCTAAAGTTTTAAGTAACCCAGCCTGACGCAAATCACAAAGTAAGAATCTGGGAGGAGAGATCTCCTGAAGCTGTAGCTCACAGTGTGTGGTTCCTGGACCCTTAGCCTTCAGTACCACTTGGGAACTTGCCAGAAAGTTCTGGGGATCATACTTGAGGAATTTATGTATTGGTGAGAAATTCAGTCGGGAAAACTAGAGGATGGGAGAGGAGATGCTTCGGTGGGGGTAGACATGTGCCCGTAAGTAGGATGGATGGGCCTCACTGAGCGACTGCCGGAGGGAGGGCGAGGGGGAGGAGCATTTCTGGCCGAGGGTAAGTGGCAAAGGGAGCCACAGGCTTAGGAACATACGTGCTTTTTATAAGAGAGCGGACTTTGAACAACGGGAACTGCTGAGAGGTTTTGAACAGAAGAGTGGCCTGATTGTGGATTCACTTTTAAAAGGATCTGTATTGGCTGCTGAGTGGAGACTGGACCATAGGGTCGACAAGAACGGAAGCAGAGAGACCAGTCAAAAGAGTATTGCAGTCATGAAGGTGAGAAAAGACAGCTTAGATCAAGGGTAGTGGTGGAGGTAATAAGATGTCTGGTTTCTTTTTGGCTGTCCTTTAAGCAGAGACATAGCATTTCTGATAAACTGGCTATGAGGTCTGAGCAGAGGAGGAATGAAGATTGACTCCCCACGTTTGTAACCTGAACGCCTGGACAGAAGAGTAGTTGTTAACAGCAATATGGATAGTGGCCAAATTCTGCTGACATTTAGGCTGAAGTACAGTGTTCCCAAGTTCTGGTGACTATCTCAAGTAAAGCTGTGTGATAACATTGTTTTGCCCACGCAGACAAGAGGGGGCAGAAAAAAGATTAAGTTCGGTCTACAGTGATTGTCCCCGATACCTCACCCAATCACTGCTGAACTGGAGCTAGAAGCCAAGGACAGTTCCCATGCTTAGCACGGCCAAGGAAGTGTGGAGCCTTCAAGATTACGCTAAGAAAAAGAGGTCTTGAAAATTAACAGCGTATGGTGTCCATTGATCTGTCTATATATATATACATACATATGACTTGTACTTGAAATGTAAGGTTACTGTGTATGCATTAGAAGGTTATATGCTGTTCCTTCTAAAGAAACTTACACCCTTTTAGCAGCATCGTTATAAATATCTTCAACTGAATAGTAACTGATGGGGGTTGAGGAGTTTTGGTTATCTGCACAGCTTCCTTTAGCCATCCCCATTTAAAAAGATATGCATTCATTTCATATATCTGAGCAAATGGAGCAGATCATCTACTTTGGACCCAAAGTAAACCTCCATCAGTAGAAAAGTTCTGTTCTGTAGAAAAGTCCTGTTCACAAAATTTTAAGACACCCCTCACATGGAGGTATGCTTACCTGGTTGGTTATAATCTCTGATGCATGTATGGAATTCTGAGACTGAAACCTCATTCACTGGACTTCATTTAAGTAGGAGTAATTCCAAGTAAGCAATACTTTGTAATAATAAATATAATAGCTAACATTTAGGTGCATACTAGGGACCAGGCACTACTTGTTTTACATGTATTAACTCACTTAATCCTGCCAGCGATCCTGGGAGAGGGTCCTCTCATTGTCCCTGTTTTATAGGTGAGGAAACAGCCAGGTAATAGGTAATAAATGTGCCTGAAGCTGTATATCTAATACTGAAAGTTTCTCAGCTCAGTTTACCTAAATGTATGATCCATTTAGGTAAATCATCAGTTAAATTACTGTGAGTAGAGTGTGATATTGTAAGTGAACTCCATATTATCAAGGTCATGGGTCCCAACTAAGGTCACAGTTTCTGTTAGTAGTAAGAGGTGTTATCAGCTTGATTTTTCTGTTCTCTAGGCTCCATGTTCCAACTAACTGGGGGCCAGGCAGTGACTAAAGAACATGGAAACACACTCTGGAACCGATGGTCCGGTAGCAAGTGGACTGAGTCCAGGGAGAAAATACCCAGGATACAAATGGATTAATATATTCTCTTGAAGAGAGTGTCCCACATTGCTAGGGAGACCTGAGTTTCTCATCCTTTGTTTTAAATAACATTACTATCTTCATTTCAAATACATAATATCTATTTTAAATATTTTTAATGACACATTAGACTTAACTTTCAGGAAATGAGAGTGGATATGAAAATACAGAATTAACAATATCTTTATAATTAGTTATTTCCTCAAACTTCTGACAGTCTGAAGGAAGAGCACCTGTCTTTTCAGAAATACTCTAACATCTGGAGATGGGGGTGGGCAGAGGTTATTGTATTACAGTAGCCCACGATAGAACCTTCTAGAGAATTAGCCCTGTAGTTCAGCAATATGGACTGATGAGCTTATGAGAAGAGGAAGAGATACCAAATATCTCTCTCACTTGCCTCTCTCCTCTGCCCTCCTCTCTCTCCCCCTTTTTCTTTCTCTTTTCCTCTTTCTTTTCATGCACACAGAGACAAGGCCATGTGCGGACACAGCAAGAAGGCAGCCATCTTCAAGCCGGAAAAGAGAGGCCTCCCCAGAAACCAGCCCTGACTGGCACCTTGACTTTGAACTTCTAGCCACCAGAACTGTGAAAAAAAGTTTTCATCACTTGAGCCACCTAATCTGTGGAATTTTGTGATGGCAGCCCAGGCTGACTCAAACAGGGGCAAGGGATAAAGGCACTGAGGATCCTGCCAAAGAATTGACATTTTCATCTTGAAAGTGATGGACAGTATGATTTCCAATTCTCAGTTTCCTCTAAAATCTGTAGCTCAATTTGCACTTTCAAAAATAGTCTTTATCTACCATTATCTACATATCTCTATGAAGGCATCATATTGCTTCCTTTGTTGGGTAACCCATAGAATTGTTCTTGGCTCTTTGTCCCTTCAGTTATGATATTTGTGTTGTGTTGCAGTATGGGAGACATTGAGAGTTTCTTAAGAAGGAAGGAGGTTTAGATGTGTCTGTTGTGCCGTGCTTCTACGCTTTCTGTATAAAACTGACTATACTTGTCTGACTGTAACTTAGCAACATTAAGGTTTACGTCTTCACTTTATATATCCTGTAGGTTAAGCTTTATTTTGTCAAATATTCTTTCATTAGATGCTAAGTTCCTTAATGGCGAGAGCTATTTAAATCTGTAAATCCCTAGTACTTTGTGTGGTGCCTGATGCAGACTAAGTATCTCTAACTGGTAAAATCTTTAAAAAATTTTTTAATGTTTATTTTTAAGAGAGACAGCAGGTGGGAGGGGGGGAGAGAGAAAAAGACACAATCTGAGCAGGCTCCCTCTTGATGGAGGCCTCAAACTCACAAACCACGAGATCATGACCTGACTAAAGTCGGCCACTTAATGAACTGAGCCACGCAGGACTGAAGAAATTATACTGAAATCATCAAATGAAGGTTAATTATGTTCAGAAAACTCTGTTCCCTGCTATTGTAATGTGAGATAAAACTATAAGAAGAATTGCATTGAAAAATTCTGAAATTACTCATTAATCATTGTCATCTAAAAAATCCTCATTCAGTAACATCAGAATAGTGGGATATTGAGTGGAGTTCATCCATGCCTCCCAGAAATTCTTGATTCCTAATTCAAATGCATGGTTCTTTATCTTTTGACATCATGAAGAGTAACGCTGAATTGGATGTTCTCAGAACGTTCGTATCGTATACGCTAATAACATCCTAATAACAGCACCCATGTTCTCTGCAGATAGCTTCTGTTCTCTTGATCTATCCACACTCTTGGATAGATTAATATGCTCAAAGCCATCGGAATTATTTAACAGAAAAACCTACATGTGTTAAAAATAGGGAAAAAATACATGGACTACATTGAAATTGAAAATAATTATTGTGTCTGAGGGTATTGTGACTGAAAAATTATTCTTACAGGTGAATGGACAAATAAGCAGACGTTTAAAACTATAGAAACTGCCCCTGAAACCTGAGCACTTTTGGGGAAATGAGAACTCATTTGAATATATCATATATATATACACACACTCTCTTCTGTCCATTGTTCCAAAGACAAACAACTGGAAACAGGCGTGAAGATTATAAAGGCATGAGCATAGGATAACATAACGTAGAGCGTATTCTTTTCCAAGTTAGGAAATGGTTTCTGGTCCCCCTGTTGCCATAGTCTGTTCAGTCAACTAAGAGAATTTTCCCTTCTTGACCCTCTGAGCTAATATTAGTCCTGCCACAGCACAAGTGGGCGGGGCTGGATACCTAACATCCTCTGAAGATCTAAGAGTCTTCAACACTAAATAATTCTTAGACTTCTGTAGACAAAATTTTAGGTCTGCAGTCCTTGAGTCCCCTCTTCTTTGAACTAGATGCATTGTTACATTATGTTTGCAAAATTCAAATCCTGACATCCATTCTATTTCATAAATAAATATCCCCTGAATGTCTTATGTTAATATGTCAAAAGTTCAGTAAATGCATCCCTTTGAATAAAGTTGAAACCAAGAATCAGGATGGCTAAAGAAATACTGTTCTTTTGGGTAGGGAATTTTCTTCTGCCAATGTGAAGATTGTCAGTGAGCAGAAATCAGACAGCAAAGATTTCAGAGCAAAGAATATTCCCAGGGATGGAGAGTCATCTCAAAATGATAAAGTAGTCAATTAAGAGAACATAACAATCCTAAAGGTTTATGTGCCTACCAAGAGAAGTTCAAAATACATAAGGTAAAAACTAATGCAATTGCAAGGAGAAATTACAAAGCCACAATTATAACCAGAGATTTTAATATCCATCTCAATAATTGACAGGAAATGGTAAGAAAATATGACTGGTATCCTGGACCCTTAGATTTGTCCTTATGACCCTGTTTTTCTCATGAAAAAGATTTCACAAAGTCATGTAGACTTTATTTCTACATGTGTGGAGATTGCAAACATGTCTGCCTTTTTTGGTGACGAATTAAAATGGGTGTGTTTAGTTATCTATAAATGAGTGTATATATATGTATTGAGTGTATATGCTTATTCTTCTTTTAATACTCTCTTGCGATGCTGCTTGTAAACATCCCCTGATAGGGGCAGCTGGGTGGCTCAGTTGGTTGGGCATCAGACTCTTGATTTCAGCTCAGGTACTGATCTCACATTTTATGAGTTCAAGCCCTGCAAGGGGCTCCATGCTGACAGAATGGAGCCTGCTTGGGATTCCCCTTGCCCCAGTTCACATGTGTACTCTCTGTCCTCAAAATAAACAAAAACTTTGAAAAAATAATTTTAAAATCCCTAATATTCTAAGTATTTTCAAAATGAATTAGTTTGAGAGCTTTTGCTGTAAGACTGTAGCTTGGAACAAACTTTATTCCAAGTCACTATAGCAACAACTGTCAGATTAACGTTATAATGTTTTGGTATCATTTTGAGAAAACTCCCAGTACTGCAGGCAGAATAACATAGAGAATCCCATTAAATATTTTTTGTGTGTGTTTATAACATATTATATATCATATATATCTGATGTATGTATATGTATTTGATGTTTATGTATCAGATAATAGTAATCATTTTGAATATAATCTTTAAAATTATGTGGAGTAAAAAGCAAAGAATATTAGGAAATAACTTGTTTTCCATTATTGTAACCTGAGGGCATGAAGTTTTATCAGAAGTCTCTGCTGCTCAGGAGCGTAAAATCGATGTTGGGATGTAGATGTGCACAAGAAAACATAACTGGGGGCGTACTTTTAACTGTCATAGAGAGAACATTCATGAATTGCTGTTAAAACTTATAATTGGTTTTTTTTCCCCGGGGTGCCTGGGTGACTCAATCGGCTGACCATCCGATTTTGGTTCAGGTCATGATCTCACCATCCATGGGTTCGAGCTCTGCATTGGTCTCTGTGCTGACAGCTCAGAGCCTGGTGCCTGCTTTGGATTCTGTGTCTTCCTCTCTCTCTCTTGCCCTTCCCCATTCATGCTCTGTGTCTCTCTCAAAGTAATGTAAAATAATAAAATAAAATGAAATAAGATAAAATTATGAGGTAAGATGATAAGAGAAAATAAGATAAAATATTTTCTCCCAAATTAGAGAAGCTGAACAGGACATTTTCCTGGGATGGTGACATTTTAGTTGCACCTTATTTCTTTTTTTTTTTTTTGAAATTTTATTTTATCTTATTTTTTTTACTTTATAAAGTTGCACCTTATTTCAATAAAATGAAGTGGGCAATTAAGATAAAGAGGAAAGCATAAAAAGTGAAATACCGTGCTGGGAAAGTGCATGCAAACTTTTCTTCCATGGTACCAAAATAGCCATAAAGAGAAACTACCTAACAGAATGAGTATAGTCACGTTGTCTGAAAGAGATAGGCAGCAAAATCTCTTAATGATAGAACAGTTTTGACTCTAAACCCTTCCCTTCTGTATTAATCCTAAGTAAATTCTAAATCCTCCTAAATAAAGTATTTTTATTCTTTCTGAAGCTGAACGTGTATCTACTTGTAGATACCAGCTTTATATAAGCCCCAGTTCTCTTGACAATCTTCATCCACCCTGCTCTGTGCCTTACATCTCAGAGACCAGAATGGAAGCAAGAACAGGGTCACCATAAGGAGGAGAGTCCTGTGGGGCAGATAAGACAGAACAGGGCTGGGGGAGAGCAGGGTGGGGAGGAGAATGGGAAGCAGGTGAAGGGGTAGATATTTTAAGATCTTTAGAAGACAAAAATAAGGGGCAATTCGTTTACAGGAAAAGTCACTGCGGTCCTGCTTGGAGACTCGATAGTGATTAGTGCAGCCCTACTGTCTGTTCAAGGAGTGCTTAAGATACATTATCTGGATGCTTACATTTTGGGGAGAATATTGTAGAAAAATCCACAGCATGCTTTCGTAAAATACTGCTGAAGACCTTACCAACGAATCCCTCATTCATCTGGTAGGAAGGAACTTGAGTAGTATTGGAGACAGCATGTCACTTCAAATGAGTCTTTTGACAAGAAGGAATAAATTGTATTTAGGAGTGTGTTTGATAGAGTCACAATTTACCTTCTCAGGAAAGTCTCGACCTTTAGACATTTAAATTGTTAAACTGCTTGGAGAAATGGAATCATCCTGGAAACTTGAACTCAGTCCTAATGAAGTGTTAAAAATGTTAGTGATGTGACATAAACTCTTTGATTCCCAAACTCTTAAAGATGGAAGGGCCCTTAGCAATGATCTCATCTAATCCTTCCATTTTACAAAGATTGGACTTGAGGCCCAGGAGAGATGAAGTTACTTGCTTAGGAGCACAAGCCGGTTAACCAGTAGAACAGACAAGAAAAATAAATTTTTTTAATAAAATAATATAATAAAAAACCAGTTTTCAGACCAAGGATCTTTTTGTAGAATATATCTTGTCCTGAGGGCTAGTTCAAAAAGACTCTCAGCTAACTCTCAATATTTGCACATTTTCACCACAGTATATATGTAAGTTCAGTGGGGATTATTAATTGATCGGTCAGTCGCCTCATAAATCTTGACTCATTATTACCCTAAAAAGCCCTATTGCTGCACTAAAGAATGAAGATCTGCATCACCTTTACTTACAGAGATTCCAAGCTCCTCAGGGTGGTAAAAATTATACACGTGAAAAGATATCGCTCACACAAGGCAATCTACAGCAAAATGCCAAATTAATGAGAGAGAAAAGAGCAAGGTCTGTTGCTGTGGATGGAAACAACGGAAATGTGCTGTGGAAAACCGAAGTCGAGAGAGACCAAGAGGAGCTACACGTGTCCAGGAAGCCATTATGGAGAAAGCAGAGCTTGAAGATAATTGTTCTGGCATTACCGAAACTCCCACTCACCTGCCGTCTTTACTCAGCCCCACTGTCCAGGATACTTTCCATGACTATATAAGGCTCTGTGGTCTTCCTGCTTCTGTCAGAGCGACAGTGGGGTATCATTTCTTGATGTCTCTTTAGAACAGAGGTTTTTTATCCCGAAAAAGGATCTGTGGTTTTGGATGAGAAAAAAAATACATCATTCTTAATCTCTAGCTGACATTTGACCTTTCCACAGTTCTGAATACAAACAAAAAACCACAGTAGAATTAGCACTGTGACTGCTACCAAGAAAAATCACAGAGACTTTCCTACTTCATTATAGCCATTGCAGTTGTTACTGATATATTGAAAAGTCATTTATGGTTACCATTATTTTGAGTTCACAGGCAATATTTGACCTGTTCTAGGTATTATTAGTGTGTTAGTAAAGACGAACATATTATACTGCACATTTGGATTTTAATATATCTTTATTACTTATTTCCACATAATGATTTCATCCATAATCCTAATTAGGTAGAATAATGGGCTTCAGGGATGCCCACACCCTATTCCCCAGGATCTGTAAAATATATTACCTTACATGGCAAAAGGGACTTTGCAGTTGTAAATAAGGTGAAGGACCTTGATGTGGGGAAATGATCCTGGACTACCCCAGTGAGCTCAACCTGATCTCAAGCAGAGAACCTTTCCCAAAGTAGTCAGGAGAATGTGAAAAGGACTTGATTAGCCTTTGCAGATTTTGAAAGTGGAAAAAGGAAGCCAGAAGCCAAGGCATGTGGGTGGCCTTTAGAAACTGGACAAGACAAGGAACGCAGATTCTCCCTAGATCTTCCAAAAAGATGTGCAGCCCTGTCAACACCTTAATTTTAGGCCCCTGAGACCTTTATCGGACCCCTGACCTTAACAACTTGAAGATAATTTATTTGTGCTGTTTAAGCCAGCTACATGTGTGGATATTTGTTCTGGCAACAATAGAAAGCTAGTACACTATTTATTTTATACATTTAAAAATAATTCTCTGAGAAACTTTTTCAAGGGTGTTCATGCACAAAAATAAGTTGAAAGCTCCTGCTCACTTCTGTCTGTTGCTGCAGTTCAGAAAAGCCTTAGGTTAATTCCACAGTGACACCGCTCAGTACGTAGTGAGGCCCCAAAGGTAAATCGTATTTTTTTTGGCAACCGTTCAAATGTCCCCATAGAAATTTTTGTAGCAAAATCACAACTATAGTTCTTATTCAAGCTTTACTTTTTCTCCCCACCTTCTTTCTCATCAGTGCTGCTTATTTTTTCTGGCTTCCACCATTTCCAAATCTGGATTACATTCATGTATGCAATTCATTCATGCGGGAATGAGAGTCAAGGGAGGAGTGATTTTAATCCTTTTAATCGGCATTATTACTTTATGAGCTTCCAAATGAACCCAGCAGCCTCTAAAATATCATGCGAGGGCACTGTTGTAGGGAAATGAAAACCCAGGAAAGAGGACCTGTGCCAGAGAAGATGTGTTTTCCATTCCCAGTGGTGATAGAGTCTCTGGCGATTCTTTACTGAAATTCTTGGGATCAATTCCTAACTTGTTATAACATGTTAATGCAAAAATGGTTTTAAAAAAAGAGTTTCCATTTCCCTCTTTGTTAAATGTAAATGGCACTTTTTGAAGTATCTGGATGTTGGGGCGCTTGGATGGCTCCGTCAGTTGAACGTCAGGCTTCAGCTCAGGTCATGATCTCGTGGTTCGCAGGTTCAAGCCCTGCATCAGGCTCTGTGCTGACAGCTAGCTCAGAGCCTGGAGCCTGCTTCAAATTCTGTGTCTCCCTCTCTCTCTGACCCTCCCCTGTTCACGCTCTCTCTCTCTCTCTCTCTCTCTCAAAAATAAATAAAACATTAAAAAATACATGAAATATCTGAAGTATCTGATTAATAAAAATTGGTAATGATATTTGAGTTCTATAAAGTTCTAGGGAAGCACCTGATAGAATGCTACCAGTGCATTCTTATCTATTATCTTGTAGTCTATCAGGAAAAAAATCTTTCTTTGTAATTCCAAAAGAGATGTTTCTTCCTCCATAGAAAACCACAATCATGAGGTCACATCAATAAGCCTTTGTCAACAGCAGTGGAATCTGTCTGTTCTTAGGCACAACTTACAACACACTTTTCTGCATGTCCGCATTCTCCTGTTACCAGCAGTCTTGCTAAATGTGTGTGTTTGGATCTTAAGAAAATAAAAAAAAATTTTTAAGTGCCAACACAAACATTATACAGTTCTAAATTATTGATCAGTCCGCTTTGGAAAATATGCATAAAATAATCTAACCTTTCTTTCCCAGGACTGGCTTCTCTGGGTAATTAAAGACAGACATGCTAGTTTTGCTGAGGTCAAGTACATATGGTATATAATAAAGTATGCTATCTGGACCTTGGACAAAGTGGAATGCCAGACTTAGAATACTGCCAGCTTTCCACTGTGCAAGGTCTCATTTAGTTGATACATCTGCTTTCCATACTTCGTGAACCCCCAAAGCATTTTCAGGAATCCAAAGCTAATATTTCTCATTACTAAAGATGCATAGTCATTCTGGCCTCAGGAATATAAAATTGTGTTAAATGACATGTATTTTTACATGGAAGAATTTTTAAATGCGTTACAGAGCGTTTTCTAAAGTGTAAGAAAGTGTGGGGTGTCTGGGTGGCACACAGTGGTGTGTTAAGCGCCTGACTCTTTATCTCGGCTCAGGTCATGATCTCACAGTTCATGAGATTATGCTGACAGCACAGAGCCTGGCTGGGATTCTTTGTCTCCCTCTCTCTCTACGCACCCCCCACATGTGTGCATGCTCTCTCTCTCAAAATAAATAAACATTAAAAAAGATTAAATAAAATATAAAAACATGATGCTAAAATCTAGCTTAAAATCCACAAATATTTAACTTGCATTTCATAAGAAGTTTTTTCATTAAAGCAGTTGCATACTTTCACACCTGAAAAACATCTCATCTTTCTAATAGCAACCCTCCCCGAGACTAGCATTTTATTGATATTTTCATATAACCACATACTTCCTAAATGCTTGTGCGTTGTACGGTAACTGGTGTTAAAAGGCAGAAAATGCATATTGGTGATGCAAACAGTTCGCACCTCGCAGCTTTGATTTTTTAAAATTATTTTTATCTCATGGAAACTAATTTGACAATAAACTATTATAAAAAAATTATTTTTATCTCATAGAAAGTAGCATACTACCAAAACCAGACAAGGATGCCCTAAGGAAAGAAAATCACAGGACAGAATACCTGATGAACATGGATGGAAAAATCCTCAACAAAATATTAGCAAACTTAATTCACCAGAAGTGAAGAGTTTGAAAAAGAAGAGTCCCCCCCAAGAAATACTGATAGCTCTCTCCTCCCCTCACCCATGCATCTCTTAGCATCTCTGTGTGTAAAAAGAGATCCCAATGTCTGTTGTATTTTTTAAGCTATATCTATGTAGAAATAGCATCTGGCCTGCTTTCCTTAGTGAAATTCCTTTTGTCTGTGCTGTCTCTCTTCCACTCTCTCTGGCCCCCTGACACTGTGGATAGATGAGAATCATCTATGCATCCTCATCCACCCACTGCACTGAGCTTGGAGGATGACACCCACCCCCACCCCCATCATGGCTGGTGACTACTTTCTGCGATGATGGGGAACTGAGATCTCTAACAGGACACATAAGAAGAAAAACCAACTGGAGGAAGAGGAGGGCACTCTTGTGGCCTCAAGAAGCAATGCTGGCTGAGCAGAGGGAGAGAGGTCTACCTTTTCTACTTAGTTAGGACTTCTGTTCACCATTTCTTGTCCAATGCTTTTTCACTCCATCAAGGCAGACTATTTCCTTCACTGCTGTATCCCCAGGCCCGAGACTGGTGCCTAATACACTGTATGCACTCAGTACATACTTGGTGAATTACTTAGATTGTCTGAAAGAAAATCAGGAACCCTCAATGGATCATCCTCTCCTAGCCATTAAAAGTGGAGTCCCTCACACTGCTGCTCCTGGTTCTTCTACATCTCTCCATACTCTGTCTCATCTGCTCAGACTAAGTTCTTTCTTCTGTATTCCAGATTTTTCTTGACATTTCTGTTGGGATGATCCTAAAGGCACACAAATTTAACCTGTCAAACTAAACATTCTGTTACATCCTCCATCATCTGACCCCTCACCAAAGTCTTAAGGAATGCCCACACTTTCTACTCAGCTTATTCAACTGTATAATCTAAAAGTCGTATTTGACCCATAGTGTCCCTTATTGCCCACATTCAATCCATTAAACACTATATATTTGAATATATGCCCAATCTGTGAATAGCATGTTCTTCGACCCCACTCCCACGACTCTAAGCTACCAGTCTCTCTCACCTGAATTCACCTGGAGAGTCCACTGATTCTTCCTGGATATGTTCCCTCCCTCTCCAGTCTACTTTTCACTGCCACTGAGTCACTTTTCACAACCTTAAACTCATTCTTCTGCACCACTGTTTACACACCCTCAGTCTGATCTCATTGCTTTCTTGATAAAGACCAGAATCTTTCACTGTCCCTCTCTGATGCTCTATCATCTGTTCCACACTTACCTCTCTGGTTGGCCTCATATCACTCTCTGCGTTGCTGTTTGGGTTAAGCCACCCTAGGCTTCTTCTTGGTCCCCCAAAGTCATTGCTTTATCCTGCCCCAGAGCTTTCACATATACTGAAGCTCTGCCTAGAAATATTCTCTCCCTCAACTTCATTCCATACTTAATCTCATTCAACCCCACTCATTTTTGATGTCAGATAGGTTGAATATGGAAACACTTGTGTCTTAACACACTTTTTTTTCTTTCCCTCTCCTCAACTATTTTCCCCCTTTCCCTCCCCCATGATCTTCTGTTAAATTTCTCCTGTTACACTTATGAGCGAAAACATATAGTATCTGTCCTTCTCTGCCTGACTTATTTTATTTCACTTAGCATGACACCCTCAAGTTCCATCCATGTAGCTACAAATGGCCAGAGTTCATTCTTTCTCATTGCCATGTAGTATTCCATTGTGTACATAAACCACATCTTCTTGATCCATTCATCAGTTCATGGACATTGAGGCCATTTCCATGATTTGGCTATTGTTGAAAGTGCCGCTATGAACATTGGGGTACATGTGCCCCTATGCATCAGCACTCCTGTATCCTTTGGGTAAATCCCTAGCAGTGCTATTGCTGGGTCATAGGGGAGTTCTGTTGTTAACTTTTGAGGAACCTCTGCATGTTTTCCAAAGCAGTTGAACCAGTTTGCATTCCCACCAACAGTGGAGGAGGGTGCCCGTCTGTCCACACCCTCGCCAGCGTCCATAGTCTCCTGATTTGTTCATTTGAGCCACTCTGACCGGCGTGAGGTGGTTATCGCAGTCTGTTAACACACTTTTGCAAGACGATATCCTTAAGCTCTAAATTTTATGGTTATTTGAAAAAATTCTAATGAATATATATTTTATTAGTAGTTTAAGTGTTTCTCATACTTCACTGTGTATTCAAGTAAAGTTGACATTTCATCCTAAGAACTAAGAACACCAAGAGTGTATTTGCCTGGAGGGGATGCATCCCTTCACTGGGGCAAATTCGCACTGATTCTGTCAAGGTATTAACAGTGCTACCCAGAGGAAGGGCCCTCAGGACTCTCTATCAGAGAACAGAGGTCAGCAAAGTATGATCTATAAGATGAATCTGGCCTGCCACTAGTTTTTATCAATAAAGTTTTATTGAAACATAATCACCCTCATTCATTTATGTACTGTCTGTGGCTACTTTCATGATGCAAGTAGTTGAAGAGTCATGACCAAAATTGGATAGTCCAAAAAGAAAATGAAACTATTTCCTTTTTAGCCCTTGAGAGAAGGTTTCCTGACTCCTTTCATAAAATATAATGACTAAGATTTTAATCTAGAGTGTTCAATGCCAGGAAATACCAGTAATCCTGAAAGATATTAAGCATGAATTTCTTAGAAAATCTAGTATAAATTATACTCTGCTCTGATGGACCTGATAGGAAAAGTTGTTCTCAAAATTTGTCAAAGTAACATAATCAGGTAACTTGTCTGAACAATGACTAGGAACTGTAGTTTTTGAATGTTAGATATGTATACCACAGTGTGTGTGTGTGTGTGTGTGTGTGTGTGTGTGTGTGTGTGTCTGTGTGTGTTTGTAGAAGTTAATGTTATAATGTTGAGCTATTCTATTGGGAGTAACTAGTCACCAGACCCTACTCTTAAGAATGTCTCGGTTTATGATAGGAAAAATCTTCATTCAAGAAAACGATTTTTCTTATTGTGCATATGTCCAACTTCTCTAAAAACCAAATCCTTTAGATATATTAATAAGAGGTAGGCAATGGCTTTCACCCTCTTTTCTTTCACTTAGCATGGAATTCTGATCTGCCAAGAGAATATTTCTTTTATTTCCAATTATAACTGTAACATTTCAATTCTTCCTTTGAAGCAGTTGTTAAAAATATGTCTTCCACTCTCTCAACCTCAGGAGAATCAGTAAGTACATGCTTATGTACATGGACTAAGCTCTCATTTTGTATTTCTGGGTATATGATCAATGTCTATAATTATCTTCTCATGGAGAAAAATAAACAAATAATAAAAATACAGACCCCCAATTCCAGTAACCAGAATAAATTCAAGCTCAGCAACTTACTGACCATGTTGCCATGGAGCAGTTACTTAAACCTACAAAACTTCTATTTCCTTATTTATCAAATGGTGGATATAATAGTACCTACCACATAAGGTTTGTGTGAATAAAAATGGAGTATATTTGATGCACTTATGTGGTGTCTTCTTTGTAGAGTAAAACATACATGGAAGCACTTCAGGGCATGCTAGTGATGAATCATGCAGGTGGGTCTATCAGCTTTTCCCATCTTTGGACACTCATGTTGATGATAAATCAACACAAGATGTAAAGAGTCTTAATCCATGATGATGAAAAAGGCATTGCATCTTCTGAATCTTCTTCGCAGGGAGAAGAAAAAGCACAGCAGTGAACAATAGTGGAAAAGCCATCCCTAAAATACACTTCTTCCTTTTTGAGCTATAAAATTGACATATCCAAAACTCTAGTATCTTAAGAAAAATATGTTAAAATATGAAAAAAATCTAAATAAAGTGGGAGACATCATTTGTAAAGGGCAGGGAATTGCTTTTTTGAAAACAGAGTAAGTAGGTGCTTCTCCGATGTTCTCCTCTAGAAGGCAGAGGAGAATGAATGGACACGCACCAAGTGTTGTAAAGTAGAGCAAAAGAACATGACATCTCCGAAATCATGAAGTGTCACTTATGATGCATAGAAATGTTATATTCTTATTTTTTTATTTGTTAGTTTAAAAAATTCCTTGAAATCTCAATGAAAAAGTACATCTTAAACTTTTGAGGTCTTCCCAGCACTCTGGTACTTACCCAGTATGAAGCACTATTTGAACAAGGCTTTGTCTATGGTGTATATACCAGTCGAGGGAATTTTCTTTAAGAAATAAATTAATCTAGGAAGAGAAAAACTCTATCACCTTGAATAGCATCTAAACTGTTATAATGATTAAAAAAAAATTCCCTCAAGTCCTATGAGGTTAAAAGTGACAGTAGAGAGTCACCATTGAAACAATCCTTTGGGGAAATGGTTAGATTTTTATTCAAGGGAAGCCAAGGCAACCTTGATCTTAGGCAGCTAATTATGTAATGGGAAGAATGAGGATTTTGTAGTCAATGTATTACAAATGCCATTTGTTATGTGAAGGAGAGTTATTTAACTTCTCTGAGCCTCAATTTCTTGACCTGCAAAGGGAAATAACAATGAAGAGTTGTTTAAACAACCAGAAATAATGGGTATGAAATGTATAGATTGCTTACTACATAGAGCTGATGTTCAATGTGATAGATACAGTAATATTTTACGAAGTTCTTATTAATTCATCTTTTCATCTTGGTAGAACAGTGTGTCACTGAGACAGGTGAAAAGTAGTAATCTGAATACTCTTCTTGACGAACGTTTTATTGATGTCTGCATGCAGGGGCTTCTCCAGGTACAAGCAGAGATCACAGGGGGCACTAGGGCTAAGCAGCTGAGAGCAGTTTGAACAATCCGTCTGCAAAGCAATAAGGTTATAAGTCCATAAGGGTGGGTTTGCATATAGGGTCACCTAAAAAATAGTTATTGAGCTCTGACGATGCAAAAAAGCATCATACTAGCCATAAAGTGCAAAAGACTGGCATAAAACGGAAGGATAAATTATAAAGAGAGCAAAAATTGTTCTTCCTAACTTCTAAGGAACTCACCTCTAAAGGAGGGTAAAATGATGAACATGTAATAAGCCCAATGTGTTTGTTCTTGGAAAAACACAATGAATCTAGGCTCTGGGAAAATACATTCTCAAAGCTCATGAATAAAATTTTCACATAAATGGAATGCTTGCTGGAGCAGAAAGCACTCAAATAAAACTCAGCACAGTCAGCTCCAAAACTTCTATTTAGTTGGGCCTAGAGGCCATCTACTTGGAAGGAGAACCAGACATATCATCTTTGAAGCTTGGTTGACCTGTACTCTGACTTTATTTAGGGTGCCTTGGGTGGTGGTAAAGATCATGAAGAATGTTTAACCACAACTTCTACCCACCACTCAGACCCAGTGACCCCTTATCACCATCTCCGAAATTTGGGTTTCAGAACTGGTTTTAGCCTTACATTTGGAGCTTAGGGATAATGCCTGTTCTTTGACTATATATTGGGTACCTCATATCTACTCCACCAAGTGCCAAGCAAAGACACAATGTCCCAAAGGGTTCAGGGTTGAATTCAAGGGACAGAGACCTGAAAATAAATACAGCAGTGTGATAAGCTTCAGCTGGACTTAATTCTTTTCAGGGTAGAAACACATGGAATACATGGATACATAAAAGAAATGGAAATCAGATTTCCATTCCAGAATAGGCAGGGCAATCTTTCCACAATTGAGGTTGTTGGACATAAATCCAACAAGATCCAGGAAATCTTTCCTCACAGCCCAATTTCAAAAAAAAAAGTTTATTTTCAAAACTTGTGTTTCCTGTATTATCTTCACTGATGAATTTTATAAATGGCTCAAAATATAAAAGATTTATACATAACCCTCCTAAGAAAGTCAAAAATTGAAAAAAATTCATTAGCGCCTTAATGTTGCATTAGGAGAAAAAGAAAGGTATTTTGGCTCCCCATTGCTAATCCAGCTAATTAGCACCCAATGAAAATTAAGCCTTGTTATAAAAAGTTGGATATAGGGGGCACCTGGGTGGCTCAGTCAATTGAGCAACAAACTTTGGCTCAGGTGATAATCTCGCAGTTGGTGAGATCAAGCCCCACATCAGACTCGCTGCTGTAACCGCAGAGCCAGCTTCAGATCCTCTGTCTCATTCTCTTTCTGCCACTCCCCTGCTCACACACACTCTCTCTCAAAAATAAATAAACATTAAAAAAAAAAAGTTGGATATATGGAGTTACTATCATGAGCCAGAGATGATGCTGGCTGATTTACATATATATGTTTGTCAGAATTCCTCAGAATAGTCTTCTCTTTCTTTTTCCTCTTAATTGTCTTCTGAGACAAATTTTTATCCTTGAGCCCTGAATTAGCCTTGCCAACAATATTTTGATTTCTAGGAACATCTTTCCCTTCATCTACCAAATACCACTTCAAGGGCAGAGTTTGAAAAGCAAGGCCCTTAAAAGGCTTAATTTCCTTTGGTTTTCATTTATGTGGGATCACAGTTATTTGGTTTAGAATTGGCCATTTCTACAGTAAGCCTTAAGTGAGCCAAGTTCCAATGTGGCTCTTCCTGAAATATTTGCCAAAGTCCTGAGACTGTCAGGATAGTATTGATGTTATATTTTTATTTTTAAGTTTTTTTAATGTTTGCTTGTTTGAGAGAGAGAGAGAGAGAGAGAGAGAGAGCGAGCGAGCAAGCCCATGAATAGGGGAAGAGCAGAGAGGGAGAGGAAGAATCCCAAGCAAGCTCCATGCTATCAGTGCACAGCCCAATGTGGAGCTCCATCTCACGAACCATGAGATCATGACTTGAGCCAAAATCAACAGTCAGATGCTTAACTGACTGAGCCACCCTGGTGCCCCTGGACAGAATTGGCTTTATAAAGAAACGGATCTCACTGAAGTATAAATATGTTCTCCTTTGCCTAGAAGTAGTTAGTTTAGGAGAAAGATATTTACTAATATATATAGAATAAAATATTTCCTATATCTCAAGTTTATTCAATACCAAATCACGTACACTTCAGATCACATGAAGTAATGACAGACATGTAGGGTGCTGTGACCCCAGTCTGCTCACCTTATAGGAGACGAAACCAACTCAAACATGAGGAGTCTCCCTTCGACATCATCGGCTTGAAGAGAAATGCAATCAAGATACCGTATAGCTCTCCTCACTTCATCTCCCTGCCTCTCCCACTGCACCTCTGCATCTCTTGTTGAAGGCATGTGTGCTCTTTGTATGCAGAGTTCCCAAGGATTGTTCTCCCAGTGTATCATTTTGGTACACTATCTCTCTAATCACCCATTAGTTTTCTCAAGTACCGCAGAACTTAAAAGACATCTCTCTCTTTTTTTTTTTTTTAAAAGACATCTCTCAAGAAAAGTCTTTCATGAGACAATACCCAACTGTAATATAAAAGTATACCGACACTTTGTTACATCAGGAACCCCTGCCTTCCATTGGTTTGTGGAATGCCAATTTGTAATAACAAATAAATAATTCATTGGAAAACCAAGATAACACATGGCCAGAGTTTAGTGGAGAGGTAGGCATGTCAACTGTCGGAATGGCTAAGTTGATATAAACTCAAAAGACATGTTCTAGTTTCTGTTCATTGATGGGTCCCCAAAACTTCTTATCTTTTGTGCAGTATTTAGAATCTTTTCTCCTTTCAAAACTGTTTTCCACTGGCTTCCAGTGCGTTGTTCTGTCTTAGTGCTCCCTTCTCCCTCTATCTGTCTCATCTTCTAGATATCTGCTGAATATCATCCTTCTACGACACTGATGTCTTTTTCTCTCTCTAACCATTATTTTTCCATGGAGCTACAACCTTGCATTTTCAAAACCCAGAGAGTATCCACTGTTTATTTCTATGGCATCTCAAACTCTGTCAGAAATGAATTCATTTTTTCATACTCACTTCTCTTTCAAAGGAGTGAAGCATATTTCTCCATTCCTTTAAGGGTGAGCTGTGCACAGTGACTGCCTTATAAAGAGTCTAACATGAACAGGAGAGGGAAATGATAGTTTCACAGGTGGAGAAGCCTGGAAAACACCCCGGTCAGATAATCAAGATCACCCAGAATATTGATAGTACACACCCCCAATATGATGTGATGAAAGTGGTACTGTTCCTCAGTGATCTTCCTTCCAAAATTCATAACTCTAGTCTAATCATAAAAAAAATATCAGACAAATCCCAATTGAGGGACATTCTACAAAATACTTGGCCAGCATTCCTCAAAACAGACAAAATCATCAAAAACAAGACAAGTCTGAGCCCATGGAGACATAGGAACTAAATACAATGTAGTAACCTGGAAGGGATCCTGGAACAGAAAAAAAAGACATTAAAAGTAAGAAAATCTGAATAAAGTATGGACGTTAGTCAGCAGTAATGTATTAATATATGAATTGTGACAAATGTACCACACTAAGAGGTTAAGAATAGGGAAACTGGGTGTGAGTAGATGGAAATCCTCTGTGTGATCTTTACAATTTTTTAGTAAATCTAAAACCATCTTAAAATAAAAATTTTGTTAAAATAATGAATTCAGACATTTCCCTCCCAAGCCTTTTTGTTTTCTCTTACATTGTCTATTTTTATCAGTGTAATTGTGGGGGGACAACCAGAACTTTTATACATTTATAAGTCTCATGGATTTTAATAAACAATGTTTTATTAATTCTGAAATTTAATATCTGAGTTGAGCACCTAAATATTGAGAAAAAAATGGTTAAAATGAGAAGCTTCCAAACAGCCTCCAATAGTTAATGACACAAATCTGGGTACCACACCACAAAGTACAGAGTGGATTTGAGGCCTTTTGTAGTGGAGAGGTCAGAATGGACCCACTTTAACTCAGATTCAGAAAACTTTAAATTTTTTTCTTTTAAATCTTCTTTTCAGCATTGATTTATTATTGAGAGAGAGAGAGAGAGAGGGAGAGAGAGAGAGAGAGAGTGCATGCACATGAGTGAGGGAGGGGCCAAAAGAGGGGGGAAAGGGTCCAAAGGGAACTCTGTGCTGAAAACGGACCATCTGATGGGATGCAGGGCTCCAGCTCTCTGTGAGATCATGACCTGAACCAAAGTCAGATGCTTTACCTGCTGAGCTACCCACAAGCCCCAAGAAAACTTTAAACTTCTTTTCCTATAAATTATCTAAACTACTTCGTCTTGGGGCCCCCGGGTGGCTCAGTCGGTTAAGCCTCCAACTTCGGCTCAGGTTAGATCTCACATTCATGGGTTCGAGCCCCGCGTCAGGCTCTGTGCGTTAGCTGTGCCGACAGCTCAGAGCCTGGAACCTGCTTCCGGTTCTGTGTCTCCTTCTCTCTCTGTCCCTCCCTCTCTCATGCTCTGTCTCTCTCTGTATCAAAAATAAATAAAACATTTTAAAAAAAATGTTAAACTACTTCGTCTGAAGATAACCCCACATGATGTTCTGCCTTTTCTTCCTGCCAATTTAAATTCATTAATGTCTTTCCTGTTTAAATCCTAGAATAAGTTTTATGCTCATCCCTCAACTGCTTCTGCATCTTCCCTTTCTGCTTGTCTGACCAGAGGTGACTTAATGTCCCCTGTAGCCTCCATGCTCTGCTGCATGAGGAGGAAAGGACCACCTAGTCTGCTGCCACCCCCTGCCCTCGTGGCCTCTTCTATGCTCTAGGTTGACCTCATCGGTCACTAACCTCGTGCGTGGGCTGCCGTCCACACCAGGTGGCATAGGTAGGCCCAACCTGTTCTTTCAGTTTCGAGCATTGAGCAGTGACCACTAGTGCTGTGTTCACTCTTTAGCCCCTGTTTCCTGACCTTTGGCTTCTTCTAGTCCTATTACCACTTCTGAGGTCCTTCCCAAGACTTACAGAAAGTCCTGGATACCTTGCAATCCACACACAGGCCCTGGGGACGAGGAGTGACATGGAAAACCCATCCACCCAAACCCCTTCTTTGTCACTGATAATTACTGTGTGGTTCACGGCTCTATTCTTGGGATGTCATTCTGCTCTGGGATGATGCTGAATGCAGGCCTTTTCAAAGGGGTCATGCCATCAGAAAGAAGAACAGTCCTCTTCTTTGGGAGTTTCTCTAACTGACTGGGGCTTTTCCACCACAGGGCCTGGCACCAGATGCTCTACTCCCTCAGCTGCTGAGACGGCAGTGGAGCATGGACTGGGCCCCCGGTCAGCTCATCTCCTGCTCTGCCCTTCATGCTTCAAGGTGTTCATGAGTCCCCTCTTCTGCCCTCTCTCTCCCCACACACCCCCGCTCCTCTCCTCAGGCTTGGAAAGAAGTTTTATTTCCTTTTCCTCCCTATCAGGAACCACCTTCATATCACAGCCACATCCTTCTTTGTTCTATCATTTAATATTAAGACTTTATGCTACACTCCTGTTTATGACTCTTAATATTCAAAGCCTAGCTTTGGAAATTCTAAGAACACTCTTTCTCTCCCACAAAGAAAGGCTCTGACAAATCAAAAGACTTTTTTCAAACTGTCATCTCACCATGGACTTCAAAAATTTCTCTTTGAACTTCAAAGCAGAACAATGATTATTGTTTAAAAATTTCTTTGTTTGGGTCTGGGCACTGGTTTAGGTCTTAGCCTTCTTGGCAGAAAGGCTGCCAGGGACTAACCTTAGTTACTCAGAGAAAAAAATGCAACAGCTTATATTTAAGATATTATCTCAAAGAAAATGTTTTTGCTCTGCTTGGTTTCAATTCCAGCTGCGCAGAATGCTTAGCATGGTGATTGGCTGATACAAAACAGCTAATAACAATTATTATTGTTGTTATTCTAAAAGGCCTAATATGTTTTAAGAGGTTCATGGATAAGACATACATTGAAGGCAGAGTAGGCTTCAGGACAATGCAGCTGTGGGGAAAGATCATGAACACAGGTGGGAAGGGAGGAAATCACAAAGCAGTAAGAAGGCAGCAAGATGGAATCAGATGGTCGCAGGAAGGTAGGCAGAAAAAGGTTGGAGAAGTAAGTGATAGAAAAGTTACAGATGACCATAATTACTAAGACTAAGAATTTGTATTTTATTTCACAGGCACATAAAGTTTTTTCTTTATCCTAACAGTAAAGTCATGTGTGTGTAGTGTGAGCACATGTGTTCATCTGTGAATTCTACAAACTAAAATCTTCATCCAAAGGATAGTAAAAACTAATGGATCTGCCTGTTGAAGTAAAAATGCTCACATTTTCTGAGAAGTTAATTCAGAGTTTTTTAAAGAGATAAATATTTATACATGAAGTTGAGGTATCATAATCTTTTATTCCCATTTTATTTGCCAAATACATCATCAAGTTTGTATATAGTACCTGTTAAATATTAGTGTGTGTGTTTTAAGTTTATTTATTTTTGAGAGAGAGAGAGAGAGAAAGCAAGGGAGGGGCAGATAGAGAGAAAGAGAGACTGAATCCAAAGCAGGATCTAGGCTCTGAGCTGCCAGCACAGAGCCCCATGCAGAGCTTGAACACATGAACCATGACGTCATGACCTGAGCTGAAGTCAGAGGCTTACCTGGCTGAGCCTCCCAGGTGCCCCTCTATCTGTTAAACATCTTAGTAATTTTTATCCTTCATTTTAGCTTTGCAGTAAGATTTTGCCTTCTGTCTTTGGTTTATTCTTAACAAAAGAAAGGGAGCAAGAAAAGTGTCAGGACCAGGGATAAATAAAGAAGGAAATTAATAATATAAGGTTTAGAAAAACCCAGGGATAAATCTCAAGGGTAAGAGGATCATGGAAAGCAAACTTGGCTAAGTGAAATAGCAATAAATTAACCTATATATCTAGAATAACTATTCAATAACCATTCCCCCCAACAAATAACCCAAATAAAGGAACAAGACATATCATTAAGGAGACAAGAAACGGAATCTGTTTTATCTTTGGACGCAAAAGCTCCGCATGAACCCTGGGTTGCACTGATAGTCAAGTTGGGAAGAATTCAGGGTTCAGTTCATCAGGTAATCAATTGCCAAGCTCTTAGCAGGAAGAAAACATGCCTTATCAACTGTATCAGCCCCCGTCACGAACACACACCTGGCCTTCAGGAAGTTTATTGAACTGAAAACTAAACTGAATACTTGAGCATTGGAGAATACAAACTCTGGCACTTGGATTGGGCTGACTCTTCCCAGCCATTCCAAGGAGTTCTGTATTATCCTCCGTTGGCTATACGATGCTGGGCTGTAGAACTTGTTGACTCAAGTCTTGTTTAATGTTACATTCTTACTGAGAAATGCGTTATACGGTTGTTTATTCTCTTATTGGCCCTTCAGTATAAAGAGAATTTACTTATTGTGATTTCAAACACATTCAAGGACCTAATTGTTTCCTTCTACCAAGTTCTCTGGAGCTGCACAGAATGGACCAGCACTTGCCCAAAAGGACAGTGTTCTGAATCCACTCCTGATTCACTCCATCTTGCTTCCTATTGGGTCCTTCCTAAAAGACCATGAGACGTTCTGCAGAGACTTCAGAATTACTAATGATAACTAAGGAAAAGGAGAGAGGTTAAGAATGCTAGGATTGGTGAATTAATAAAAAAATAAAAACTTGAAATACTGTTATTTTTTTTATCCCATGTCTTTCAGCCTCTTAATTAACCTTTTCGATGTATAAGAAAAATAGGACCTTAACTCCCAATGGATCAACATTCTTTGAACCTTTATGGTGCACTTGAATTACAGCTATTAATAGTGAGATCATGGAAGAATGAATAAGATGTTCCTACTCATTAAAGAGCTCCCAAAAGATACATTCAAAACTTTAAGTCCCTTAAGTGGATGTAAGTTTCCATTAATAATGAAGAAAAGCTCCTTATTTTAAAATGTCTATAAATTGGAGCCTTGAAATACATCTAACATAAAAAAGGTCAATTCATTTGTTATACAATATCCTTTTCTCGTCTCTTTCTTGTTATTGGGAAGCAGGGGTAGAGTCTTAGCCTTTGTTGCTAGGCCTCTCCAGGAAGTTACATGTGGATCAGTGAAGATTATGTTAAAGATTCTAAAAGTCTAAAGATGTCAAAAAAAAATGCAGATACTATTATTATTGATATTTTGCTCTTGCTATCACTCCGCTAACTTCCATTTCACCTGTTAACTTTCTATTCCCAGTCTGTGGTTTTATCCTGCTCAAAAAAGTCTTAATTTTTAATTAATGTTCACTTTTAAATATCAGTTAAGTAACAAAATACTTTCCCCATGAATTTAGGTGGAAACAAAACTAATACAGTTTTTTGAAAAGCCGGGGAGAAGGAGGTCTGTTTCTTGCAGTTATCAGACACATCTTGGGGACATCTCTGTTCCAGAGCAGCGCTGGTCACCCAGATCTTTCGCACACCGAGTCCTCTTCATTTGAAAAGCAGTTGCAGAGTTTTTAACATTATTACTCAGTTTGAAAACTTGCATGAATCTTCTCAAAAGGACCAAAATGTGTGCGCGCGCATGTGTGTGTGTGTGCGTGTGTTTTGAAGACAAAGAAAATCCACAATTAAAAAAATTCTTATCTGCGCAGGCCTGAAAATAGCCCCAATTCAATTTCTTTTTTCCCACACAGCTGAGGTGCTCCAAAGTTCTAGTGGGAATAAAGTTGAAATGAACTGAGAAGGATTTTGACTGTAAGGAAGAACTTTCCAGTTTTACTTTTGTTCAATTTCCTGACGGATGAGGCGGTACTGCACCCTGACAGGAGAGGAGGTGAGGTGGGCCTCTGTGCGGGCCGGAATACTCCTGCAGGGGCACCGAGTAAAAATCACAGACCGAGCCAGAGCCACGTTTCTGCTAGACACTGCTTCCCGGGAGCCTCACAAATCTAAAACACGTGAAGAAAGTAATTGAGTAGCTATAAATTCCATCATAAAACTTTCCTACTGGGAATAGGCAATAAGTCCATTAAAAATAAACCACAACAGGCGTTCTTGATGGTGGAAAACATTACAAATAACTCACATGCTGGCAAGAAATTACAACCAATGTGTTCTAAAAATAGTGGACCAGAGGAGGGAAACTACCTACAATAAATGATTTCCAAAGGAAATGCCAATTATTAGAAAAAGGCCAACAAAAATGGTGAGGATGGCCCGGGCTCCAGCCTCAGGGCTCTGTCTCTCTCCACTGGCTGCAGTTAAGAGGAAGGATTTTTTTTTTAATTATTTCCCCATTATGAGTAGTGCCCATGCTTTAATATAGTCAGAAGATTTAAATGTTTTTTCCCACAATGTAAAAGGGGCCTTGTTCTTAAAGAATAGGAATTGCAAACAAGTCTAACCATTACTGTGCCTAGAGATGTTCATATTTCTGTAATCTCAAAGATCCATCTGCAGAGCTTACAAATGAAGCCTGATGGCCATAAGAACTAGTCATTTAAGAAATGTAGGCGTATAAAGAGCACATGTGTGTTGATTGCCTACTGAGAGGCAATGGGGATTGGGAGTCAGACAAGACCTTGGCCTGTCTCCTCAATGATTAGGCTTGAATAAAGGAGATGGACAAATACGAAGGTTACATATAATTTGTGCACTAAGAAAATTTTACAAAGAAGCCCCAACCAGTGAGGGACATCTAACATAGTGGGAGGCCAACTGCTTAAACTCTGAAACCTGATTTCCTCACCTGAAAAATGGCAACAAGAATAGCTATAGCACATGTGTATTGAAAGGATCAGATAAATTATCATGAAGGTTTTTAAAGGTTAAGAATGTGATACAGAGCCAATCTATTATTAATTTACTTCTAAAATGAAGACTTTTACTATGTGCTAAGCAATGCTATTAGCTATTTATATATATGAACTGATTCTCTCAATGACCCTCTGCGGTAGGTAGTATTATTATTGCCGCTTCACAAATGAGGAAACTGAGGCTTGGAGTCACCAGATAGGTAACTTAGGAACGGTTACACAGCGAGGATTCAAACCCGGTCATTTGGCTCTAAACTGAGAATTTACCGTGAGCTAACGAAGCCTAAACTTTGGGACTTCTCATCTGCATGGACCACTCCCTGGTGGCCCTGGATGGAACCCCGGTATCATATTCACATGGTCATATGTTCTTACAAATTTCCAAAAATAAGATATTTTATTCAACTGGTTAAGTATACTCTCCCTCTCCCTTTCCACTCCAACCTGAGATCGCTCAAGCCGGGTGGAGCTTTTGAAATCTAGCAAAGGGGTTGGTGAGTTGTTGATTCATTTAGTTTAGGTTTAGCAAAATCTATTTATATAGTTTTCAGTCACTCCTATGTCTGGCAAGGCTATTGCTAGGGACGCATCACAGACTAATGGAGGTGAGATTTAGTGATTTGTCTGACTTTATTGATAATGCTCCCGAGCCTTCACGGCTCTCCATGTGCTTAGTGATCCACACACGAGTGTTTACTTTCTTCACTTAAGAGCATGGTAGTCTGTCCTCAGCCACCATACACTGTGCGACACTACTTTCCACGTCCTACCTGGCTGAAACACACCTTTCTGGTTGATGTGCCCTTCCCGTTCTATGTACCACCCTCCATCCAAGCTTCGCTCCTTCCTTTGCTGGACCATGCTTTTTGCTTTCTGACAAACGGGTTAATGAGTGTTGGCAATTCAATGAGCATTTAAAGTAAGTCAATAGAAAAGAAAATGTTAATGTCAAAAATTCTATAACTTGTAAATGTAAAAAGAGACTTGATAGAGGTTCTCTAGATTTGGTAAGAGTCCTAAAAATTGGGGGGCCAGGGTGGCTCAGTTAAGTTTCCAGCTCAGTTAAGTTTCTGTTCAGGTCATGATCTCAGGGCTCCTGGGTTCAAGCCCCACATCAGGCTCTGTGCTGACAACATGGAGCCTGCTTGGAATTCTCTCTCTCTGCCTCTTTCTGCCCATCCCCTCCCAAAATGAGTAAATATATATATTTTTTTAAATCCTAAAAATTAATAACATTATCAGTATTGGGTTTTGAACCTGAAAGTCTTCTAAGATATCAAAAACCAAAAATTGACTAATAATTTTAGCCTCTCATGATGTTGGGAAGATTGAACTTTCTTCTCTTTCTTGTCAAAAGAGTAAAATAACAGTTGTTATATACAGCAAAAAAATAGATAGTAAAAAAGTATTATAAGGTGGATCAGCAGTTAATTAATAAAATACCTTTTCTGTATTTTCAGGTTTGTGGTATCGGTTTTTGGAAATTAGAGTTATTATTTCTTTTTATTTTTAAATATTTGTTTTCCTACCTAATGCATTCTTCATAAGGAGAGTCCCACAAATTGTAAAATGTTGGAAACCCACAAAACATAGATTTTTCTCTATCACCCGCCCATACTTTTGAAGAAGTCATTCCCACGGTTAAATATTGTTTTGTAATATGGATTACACGTTGCTTGTTTTGCTTTTTTTTTTTTAATTTTTGTTTGTTTATTTACTTTTGAGAGGCAGAGAGAGAGACAGCATGAGCATGGGAGGGTTAGAGAGAGAGGGAGACACGGAATGTGAAGCAGGCTCCAGGCTCTGAGCTAGCTGTCAGCACAGAGCCCGACGCGGGGCTCGAACCCACGAACCATGCAATCAAGCCCTGAGCCGAAGCCGGACGCTTAACCAGACGCTTAACCGAATGAGCCACCCAGGCGCCCCCGGTTCTGCTTTAAATGAATGTTTATTTGAAGCGAGACGGCGGCGCTCTGCCTGCGGGCGACAAGAGCTGAACTCTCGGTTCTTCCTCTGGACAGCAGCGCGTCCGGACAGGATTTCCGCATCTCAGCATCTCTTCATGCTGCTTGTACCTTAGACTGCATGTCTCCAGTGGTCCTTCTATGGCTCTGGGTTCTGGGTTCTCTGACAACTCTGTGAAAAATAGTCTCTCTCTCAACTGAATTTTCGTTTGGCGAATACAAAACGAACAGGAGAAATCAAATAACCAACGACTCCCTGTCTTACTGTGTAAATTCACTTTATCAGCATCACTGAAACTTCTTTATCAGTATCAGTTAGACCGAAACTCTAACAATTGCTGTGAAGTAAGGAAAAATAAGCAGGTCACTGGGGCCAAAGCAGAGTTTGAGATACAGCAGAATCTGCTGGTGGAAGGAAATGGCCGGGCTAGGGTATGGCTGTAAATCATAAGTCCAGAAGCAGGTGCTTGAGACGGGAGGGCTGGCAGGTGACCCTGACAGAGAAGGGAGGCAGCAGTAAGAGCTGCTAAATCAGCAAGGTCACAGATCAGACCAGGCCTGGCCACCACTTAGCTCTGCGGTTCCCAGTGCCTGTTGAGTATAAGAATCACCTGCAGAGCTTTCAAAACCGATAGTCCCACCGAATCCACACTATTATTTATGTTTCTTAGGTGATGCTACTGTGAAGTAAGTTCTGGGAGCCATGGGCCTCAGTGCTGTGCTCAGGGGGCAGCCTGGAGCCTGGATGCGTATAGCTCCTGTTTAAACAAAGGCTAAGAAAAATAAATTGAAAAATAAAAAACAAAGGCTAACCTCAGAGCTGGATTTATTTAGTAAATGAATTTAAATACAAATCTTCATGAAGGAAAAATATTTTAAGTGTCTATGATGATAGAAATGTTCTATATATAGTGTGCAGTCCCATTCAATGGTCTGCTACCACATGTGGCTATTGATAATTTGAAATGGGGTTAGACAAATTGATCAACTAAGTTTTTAGTTTATTTTTTTTAAAGAAATACTGTTTCAATATTTATATATTTTTGAGAGGGAGGGAGGGAGGGAGGGAGAGAGAGAGAGAGAGAGAGAGAGAGAGAGAGAGAGAGAGAAAGAGAAAGAGAGAGAGAGAAAGAGGGAGAGAGTGAGAGAATCTGAAGCAGGCTCTCCAGGCTCTGAACTGTCAGGACAGAGGCTTGAACCTATGAACTGTGAGATCATGACCTGAGCCAAAGTTTGACACTTAACTGAGCCACCCTGGTGCCCCTTAATTTAATTAAATTTAAACTAATTTATATGTAAATAGCTACATGCAGTTGGTAGCTCCCATATTGTAGGTCAGTGGGGTTCTAGAGTAAATGGCTGAGGAACAAAAGGTAGAGAGAATAAGGTTCTGGAAGACCCAGGGAAGGGCGCAAGAGGGCAGATTAGTAGGGAAGCAAGGCTATTTCGTAAATGGCTTTGGGGCAAAATACTGTGGGAGACAGGGATGAAATCAGATCTGTAGTACATACCAAATATTTCTTTAAATCCTCGAATGATAATCAAGTGCTTTCTTCATTTAAAATTATTTATGTGGTCATTAAATTCAAAAACTCCTATACAGATCAACATAGATAAACTAAAACATAAAACATTGAGAAGCAGATAAAGTTGCAGGAGTGTGTTTGGCATGCCACCAGTTATTCAACACTTCAAAGTAGAAAAAGAAAACCAACATTGCCTATTGTTTGCAGAGACATGAAAATGTGCTACACACATGAAAATGTGCAGACAGAAAACTCCCAACTTTCAGATACGGGTTGCCTCAGGCAAGTGAGTTGGGGAAATGGAAGGAGGTGGAGGAAATTTTAGTTTACAGCCTGTAAACAAATATGGCCCACTACAAATGTTTCCTATCAGCATTGGGTACACGTGTGTTCTTGTATCTTCTGTGCTCTTCTCTGTGTTTCAAGTGGAAATTGTGAAATGTGCAAAATTGAAATTTTACTTCTTGTTAATGAAATAAAGGTTTGGGGCAGACTTCTGGGAAGACTTGGTGGGCAAAATTCTTGCAGTCCAAAATCAGTTTATAAAATACCAGCTATCTTTAGATATTTTTATAGGTAATTGAAGACATTCAACATGATTTTGTAAAGGAACGTATTCTCTGTTACTTCCAGGCACCGTTCTCCTCTACTCTGTGCTATACTCTGTAGTACTACCAATTCCACCAAGCTACCAAAACTTTCCCATAATTCAAGGCTTATGTATAGGGATCCCTGGTCATTGCCATAGAAAACATCAAAGACAAAAGTTTGATCTTTTAAAATATAGGACCATGAATAAAAATAAATGAAACTACTGCCATATATCAACAAAATGGTTCATATCTATATTTCATGTTCATCTTTAAATATACTGAGAAAATCTTTACGTTTTAGCAAAAATACACGGCAGCAATTTGTATTCTTACCACTAACTCTTCACATTACTAATTAAGCAACAACTAATAAATGGTGAAAGTCACATTTGAATCCAAGGTTATCTGTTTCTAATAGTTTCTATGAAATTCTAAGCCACATTCTCTTAGTCTCCTTATCCCTAACACAGAGAAGTATTAAAATTTTACAAAATCATTGAAAAGACACATCACAACTTGCAAAGGTGGGTAATCGCCTTTGTTCTCATTGGCCAGTTTGTAGTGATTGTTCTTGCCCACAGTCTTCATAAAGTGCAGTCATGGGCTCACTTCAATCTCAGTACAAAAATACCAGTTTTTTATTAAAAATTTGTATTTAAGCTATTTTGTGTGTGAAGTTCCCGGCTCAACTTCCCTTCTTCCCAATCCTAATCTTAATATTAATAAACAGAATTAAAATGCTAATGGAAGTATAATGAAAATATTAACAAAGAATTATTATAGCATGCTAGAAAGAAAACCTTTCTTCATATAACTTTAAATTATATTCTGTCCTGTTCATTTGACTAAAGAAACCACCCCCATCATCCTGGCATTCTTCACATGTATGTTTAATCTTACAGATAGTGTCCTGTTCTTCTATCAAGTGCATCTATCAAGGAGAATAGTTAATGAAGAAAAATTATAATTTGGAAAAAATTATGATCAATAAAATATGATAGAGCAGTCAGAGCATTGCTATGAGAAGGCTGAAGATATTAACATGAGTGGTTTTATATGTGAAAATTGAGTATCTAAAAAGAGGTCATCACTGTTCACTGCCTCTTGATAAATTTCCAGTTCCATGTAAAGAGGAATACACTAAACTTTGGAAAATTCAGAATAAACTAATTTTTCTTCATTACAGGACATCTCAGAGCCTTTGTTTTGTTAATTGGATTGATTGTTCTGTAAGAGAAAGGTTTACTCTGCCTGACTATGTGATCCTCCACTTCTTTCAGACTCTTACTTGACAAGTGTTTCCAGGAACATACATCGAGTACTGCTGTCCCTAAAAGCTGTCTTTCCATATCCTGCCTTGCTTTTGCTTAGTATACATTTGTTTATCGGATTCCTTTTAGGTACCTTGTACTATGTTGGAGTCTGGAGACCTCATGAAGTTCAAAGTGTACTTGGAAAAGCAGATATCCAAACAAAATTGTTACAAAACAGGATTGGCTCAAGGTTGGCTCTGGGTTAGATAGATACTAGCAGATAGAGAAGAAAAATCTTTTGCACTAACTGTGCAGAGGAGAGTAAAACATCCCAACGCAGGCAGTCAGAGAAGCGAAATTTAGGGTTGTCCCCACACCAGACTGAGAAGTGCGAAGTTCACGTGTAGTGCCCACAATAACACTGCAACTCCACCAGGAAGGAACCATGATTTTTGTTTTTCTTTTCAGCAATATATTCAATGTATCTTGCATAGAGTAGATATTCGAATATTTGTTGGTTAATTACTGAATGAAAGTACGGCCCCCACCTTATAGGCCCACATCCCTGACAGTAAGTAATTCACTTAGAATACTCTCCTCTGGTGCGTGTGATTCTAATTCTTTGTTTCCAACTCACTCTTACATTCAGGGCTGCACACCTCCTGAAACTCTGGTCCCCTTATCCGTAGTTGAAGATCTCTTTCCTGAACCAAATGAATAGGACTTCCTGTAATTTCTCCAGAAATGTATTTTCATATCTGACCTCTCAAAACTGGATTTTTTTCTATCTTCTAAGGAAACAGCTACTCTATCTGATGTACTGATTCTCACAAATGTGCTAATGGGAGTGTGCTTGTTTTACACCTCTGAGAAGCAGATGGCAAAATGGGATAAGGTGTGCAAGAGAGTTACTGGGGGATATGCTTCTGAAGGTTAAAGGGAAGGGAGTAGGAGAGGACGTGAGAACCCTCCTCTGACCTCTGTGGAAGAAAGGTGAGGGCAGGAGGACTAAGGTAGGGGGAGTGTCAGACTACAGCACAGCTCAGAGATTTCAACCAGGCCAGTGGAGGAAATCTTGGGACAAAGTTACCCATCACAGGAGACTCAGCCAGGTAGGAATGGCTGGCCCTGATGCCCCGGCAGTGCTCAGCCATTGGCTGGGAGGGGAACAGGAGTAGGGTGGGGGGTGGGGGGGTATGCAGGGTGGGATGGGAGGGGTAGCTGGAGCCCTTGGTCAACTAGGCTCCCCACTGCAGGATTGTTTTTTAGTGATCACCACAGGGAAAGAATAGAGACCTGCCCTTTCTGTGTCTCTCTCCTTGCCCTGGTAACAAACGGGCATTTTTCTAGTGCTCTCTGGAAACAAGGCTCTGCTCTCATTTACATTCACACTTCCCAGGCCTTGTGTGTGTGTGTGTGTGTGTGTGTGTGTTTGGGCACACACAGAAAAGGATAATATATTGACAGTACATCATGGAAAATAGTAGAAGCGGCTCTAGGCAAAGGCTCAGGGGCCCAAGCAATTCAGAGGACTCAGGGAATCAGTATCTCAAACTCTCTTAATCCCTGTGAAGAACATTGTAGGGAATCTGCTTTAACCCATTAGTTATTTTGCAGAGGGATTTTCTCTGTACAGTGGTTCTCAACTCTGTCTGTACATTCAAATTTACCTGGAGAACTTTTTAAAAAATGAATACCCTAATCTCACCGCAGACCACAGGCAAATCACAAGCGCTGGTGGATTCCCGACACTGACATACTGATTTTTGTGTACAAAGTTGAGAACCATTCTTCTGGTGTCTTCTAAAATGCCAGGGTAATAGACCAGAGGACAGGCAGGTCCTACGGCGCACATCCTTTTCTCTAAGGTTAGGTGGTCTGAGAAGAATGATAGTGTGTGAAGAGTATTAAGATAGTCATTGCCTTCATCATCTTTTTTTCACCATTCTTCTGGGTTTTCTAGTAGCTGGGAAACCTATGCAAGGCTGAGTTTCATCACTTGCTATCCAAATCTGATTTTTAATAGTGCATTGGTACTGAGTTCATACAGAAAGGCAAAAGGCTCAGAAAAGTCAACATATACTGAAGACGTTCTGTAGTTTTTGAATTTTTATACCTGGAAAATTGGCAACTATAATGAGTTAGTGACTTTTCTTTTCCCCAGAGTCAGTTTTACCATATACCACTGTTTTTAAGTATTTTTTTATATTTAGATTTCTCTAGTTCTATCCATTTTGTTGTTGTTGTCCAATTTATTTATTGCAGGTACCTGGTTATTTTTGCAGATTGTAATGCACTGTGATGTGGTTTAACACGTATTTCTTATAAGCAAGCAAGCAGCCTGACCAGATTCATGTTGATAGGTTTGAAGACCATTACATTGGTGTCATGCTTTTTTCATAAGGAGGCACATAATTAGTTCTTCTCCATCTTTTTGTGATGTTTACAGCCATTAGTGCTCAAAGACCTGACTCATTATGCCATTGCAGGTTCTAATGTCATTCTTACTTTCATTGCTTGACTGGAACCCATCTATAAAGAGAAACTCCTCTTGACTATGATTTGGTTGTGCAGGTTCATCTATTTTATAGGAAAAGCAGAGCACACATTTATTTTTTGCCCTTTATTTACCATCCTTGTAATAACCAATCAGTTCCACAGCATCTTCTAGTGACAAACATTAGGTTGTTTCTGATTCCCAGTATTATTAGAACTTATAAATATAAGCATCTATGATATGCTTTCATCCACTGTAGTCATCACCTAATAGATGTCCCACCTTTGATTGGTGGGACCATTTTAGATTGGAGCCTGAGCCTTTCTGACTCAATTCTAGTCCAGTAGGTTCACTCATCTGGGAAGATAACAGGTTCTAGGTTCATCTTACACACTTCCTGTCCCAGACCTTGGAAGTATACATATCTTTAAGACAAGATATGTTTTTTAGTGAAAAATAGCACTCAGGGACCATAACTCAGGGCCTGGGTGCTTTTCTACTACTCACTATTTCTAGGCCTTTTCAGTGAACAGAGCTACAAAAAAATATAAATTAATTCTCGTACAATTATTTCAATACAGTTTCAGAACTGTATGGTTTTTAAGGATCCTCAACTATCTTAAATTTTTGTCTCTTTTCTCCAATGCCAAGAATTCTGGTTTTCCAGGATAACAAAATGCTGAAATTTGAGTATTGCATACTTACTCATCTAATTTAATTCATGTGATTCACAGAGCACTCTCAGAATAATGACATCATTCCTACTAACAATGTAATTACTGAAAGAACTAAGTATTTTAGCAGTTCTTCTGTCCCTTGATAACCTACTGAAACTACATGAATTCTTGGAATTTAAGGTAATTTGAAATAGTTCTACTTGGTATACTTGTGGGATTAATAAATACAAAGTAGATTTACTTGTTTTTTTATTTTAAAAAAACTTTTTTAAGTTTATTTTTGATAGAGAGAGAGAAAGAGAGGGGCAGAGAGATAGAGACATGCACAGAATCTGAAGCAGTCTCCAGGCTCTGAGCTGCCAGCAGAGAGCCTGATGCGGGGCTCAAACTCACAAATGGAGAAATCATGACCTGAGCTGAAGTAGGATGCTCAATAGACTGAGCCACCAAGGCACCCCTATTTATTTGTTTTTTTAAAATGATTTTGATATTTAGAAACACTTTAAACCTAAGTTTTGTTTTAAAATTATGTAACATACATATATTCTTCACCATGCAAATCTACAAAGACAAGAAGTATACAACTTCAAAATTAAAATTTCCAAAGTATTTAATGTGAGACTTAAACTTGCTTTTGTGAATGTAACTTTTTAAAGTCAGTTTGAAATAGCAGCATGGAGTTTCTAATCTTCGATGAAGAAACACTTTGTTCACAAAGAGGAGTGATAAAAATATTACAACCTCTTGTTTTACCCATCCAAAAAACTTTAAAAAGTTGAAATTTTACTAAAGAACCTAATGTCTCTTTTTCTTATTTTATTGCTAACTGAACTATTATGATTAGTACCACATAAATGTGTATTATGATTAGTGACCACACAGGTTTGGAGCCACCACCGGGTGCCACTGCTGCCAGGGGACCTGGCCAAGCTTCCTCAGATCAGCAGACCTTGGTTTGTCACCTGTTCCTGGGGCACCTGGAACATGAGGTCCTCCAATGGTGTCCCCACTGGAGGATCATGATAGGCAGTGGCAGTCTGAGAAGCTGGTTGCTCACAGAGTTGTCCAAGTGGTATGTCACCTTCTTGATGATCTTGTTTTAGCGGTCATGTCACTGAGGGATGGTGAGTGGTGGTTGCTTGTCAACCTTCAGGGACAGAGAGATGTACCACTGAGCCCTGTGTCACCACTTACCATTTGACAAGATCCAGACAAATCTGCTCTTGGTCAGAAATGGCCATCCCTGGGGCACCAGCCCTCCTGAGGACTGAAGGAATCACTATCTCCTGGTACACAAGTATCTCATGCCAGTTGAGAAGAGCTGCTTTCATGTACTTTGAATAAAACGCATCTGGGAGCAAATATTGTTTTTAAGCCCTTCCTCACCACTCCATGAGGCACCTTTATGGGTGCCATCACGGGAACATGGCTCAAATATCTATTTTTAAATGGAATGTTTGAAAATATTTTAAAATCTGAGAAACAACCCTACTGTAGATTTTATCTTACTTGAGTAAAAAAAAAAAAAGAGAGAGTTTTTAAGTAAGAAAAAAACCTATGAGCATATGAGTTGTTTTTCCTAGATTACCTCTCACATTGTCAACAACTGTCCTTAAATACTTATGACCATCTCAACTGGGTCCCTCACATCAGCAAACTCATCATGGCTTTGCCTTAATGTTCCATTCACTACAACTAAATCAGAGAATTACAAAAATTATAGAGAAAGAATATTAACTACATTGTTCTACTTTTCAAAGAAGACAGCCTATAAAATCATCAATTCCATGTATATTGAAACCCATTAGCTTAAGGGCACTCAAATTCTGCCAACTGACTGAGGATAACAGCAAATTTCTCACTTCTCCAGACAGATCTAGGGAATAGTGTAAAGGAATGTGTGTGTGTGTGCGCGCATGCGTGTGTGTATGCGTGTGTGTGTGTGTGTGTGTGTGTGTGTGTGTGTGTGTTGGATGGCATAGGATAGGCAGTAAAGTGAAAATATGGTGGGGTGAGAGGGAAAGTAAGGACTTAGGGAAAGGCTGGAGATGGAACAGATTTGGTCACAAGGATAGAGGAATAGAAGGAAATATGTGGTCAGAGATAGAGGTTGTGATTATAGGCACAGAAGTGCCCTTTTGTAAATTGTTGGTTAATTCCATAAAAACTTTGTAAGTGCCGACTGCCCTGGCTGCTGGGATACTACAAAGGACAAAACCAGGGAACCCCCTGTCGTTCACAGTTTACATTCTGGCAGATTTGGGGGAGCTGCCAAACCTAGGTGAATGATCATTTTATAATATATTTAGGAAAAATCCTTATTAGTCCTGTGTCATGAAGGGAAGATGTACATTCAATCTGATTTCTCATCTTGAGAAATGTAGCAAAAGACAAAGTAGTATACAGCTGCCTTCATTTCAAGAAATACAAGGACTTTTAAAAATGCATAAAATGTCACAAATGGTTTCGTGAAAAGTTATAAAAGCAAAGTGTAAATTGCACTATTACTATAAATGTGACGTATATTTTCCTTCTTATATTTTTAACAGAAATTTTGTGAAGTCTGTATTTTCAGGAAGTTTACCCTCTGATTGCCCATCGATCCCAAGATGCAAAATCATCTCATAAACTGTCTAATTATATACAGAGGAGACAGGAGGAATTCTATACCCCACTTGTCATATTTCAGGGAGCCTCCCTACCCTCCTCTGGGACTCTTACCTACCCCAGGTTGGGGTAAGCAAGACAGGCCATTTTATCACACTGTAGCAAATGGAACACTAGTGCCAGAGGTCTTGGCGTAGTGATGTACCAGAAAAGCCATAGAGGCCAAAGAGACATACATCTGAAGACATACTGTTACGCCCAAGTTTTCAATATCATCCCCCAAACCAGAGACCACCAGGGAGACTGAGTCATGCATGCAAAAGCAAAAGGCTTTATTATTATTACGGGCTTATAAGCTCAGGTTCACAGACTTCACCAGCGCAGTGGATCCATGCTGAGAGCCCCGAACAAAGGCGGGGTAAGGCCTTCTTTGGGGTCTGGGAAGGGGGAGTTATAGGAAATTGTGACACAGGTAGTGATCCAATCACAACATTTAGAGTGTTAACCAATTACAGAGTGGACCCAGGACCCTCACGTAGGGCATAGCTTCTATCTCTAGGCCTTTCCTTAGAAATGTTAAAGGCCTTTTCTGATTGGGTGTTACAAGGGTGGTCTCTCCTGCCTTGGGCAATGTGTGCCCTTCTATTGTCTAATGATTCTGAGAACAACACCTAGGCCTTCAAGGTCAGAGGGAAACTTGAAACCTGTCGTAGAGTCAGTTTGGTTCAGACCTGTGTCCTTACAATACGTCTGTTTTGTGTAGAGTATTTCAGGAAGGATCAGTTTCTGTCACCCCTTCCAGACACACACAGGACCTGAAAGTACCCACTCTTCCAGCTCCATCAAAGGGAAAACCAGACGGAATTGGCCAATTCTTAGGTCAAACCTAGAGAAAGAAGTGAACCACTCACTGGAGACAAGAAAGAAAAGGGAGTATGGCCAGAGAAAGACAATGGACACTCTGATGCCCTTACAAATTTATCAATTTGGCCCATGCTTGAGAATCCAAAATAAGATTTTCAACTAGTAAGAATATGACTAAAGAATTTCACAGATACTTTATTGTTATTATACTTGTCGCTGTTGTTGTTACCATAGAGACAGACTCTAAACAGGCCTCTCGTCACACCTCCCATGATTCAGACAACAGGGGTCACAATGGATGTCAGCCAGAGCAGACCACTCCCACTACACCATGTCCAGGGAATTGAGGGTGAAAGAGCAAAGCTGTACACATTGAAGGACCCTACACTCATCTTTCTCTTCTTTGGATTCTCAGCAATCCCTTTATGTCTGTTCTGTTTTTGGATTAGAAGTTGACTGTAAACTGTGGACTGTTGTAAAATACAGACTACCCGATGGAAAAAACCAGAGTCATTGCAAAAGTGTTAGATGCCTGAAGCTTTGCTTTTTTCATTTAATTCTAACAACAATGCCACATATTATTATTTATATTACTGTTATTTTGCAAATGAGCCGACAAGCTCAGAAAAGTTAAGTGAATTGTAACATATCACTTTGACCAATAAGTGGGAAAAGCAGAATCTATCCCTAAATCTATCCAATGTCAGAGACTATATATTTTGCATGATGCATGATTGTCATTTTAATTTAAGGGGCTCTGTGAATTTGCTTTATGTTCCTACAGTTGCACTGAGTGCTGTGAGGGCCACAAATGAGTTACTATTTTGTATACTTGGTAAGTAGCATTGACCTGTGGGCTTACATGGTAGACTTGTTTCACTCAGAGTAGACATCCAGCCTTCTGAGGAAAGGATTCTAAGTGTTTATCTCTTCTTGTGCTATGAAGATTATTTCCTGAGGAAAATATTCTTTGGATCCCTTCTTTCCAGGGCCTGCTCTTATTTCTTTGGTATGGACGTAAAGTATATGGGTCAAAAAATGCCCTTTAGACGAGATTTGGGTTCAAAGGCTGGTTCCATCACTTTCTAGTTATGTGATTGTGACATAAATTTTCTCATCTGCACGGTGGAGATAATGGTAATATCTACTTATGGAGTAGCTGAGAATTAATGAAATAACGTACCTAAAATCATAGCACAGTGTTCCATAGTAATCCAGGCAGCTGAGTGAGTCTACTTGGAACAGTATATGCCTAGGTCAAGATGTTATTATTTAACTTTCATTGCCAAGGGCACTCATTCTGACTCTTTTTAAGACCTGCTCCCTACTCCTTTTTCTGTCTAAAAGGTCATAATTTCTCTGTAGATGGTTCTATTTCTTCTGGAAAAAATAATTTCTTCATAAATAACAGCCCTGTAATGATTTGGTGCTATTCTAATCTTAGCCTTGCGGAAAAGGCATGTTTGCAGACAGTGATGATGACTCTCCATCTCAGTTTTCCATGGTGAAATTTGTTGTTCCTTTTCTTCTTCAGCCAGGCCACCAAAACATAAAAGCCCTTAGCTATATGAGTGGATCAAATATGTGTCAGACATCTCTGAAAAGCATGCTTGTCTAAGAAAACATGGCTCCCTCCTCAATGCCAAGGCACGAGAAGAACTCAATTGTTAATCAGGAGAGTGTTTGGTGTAACATTTTTAACCAGCCACATCCTTCTTTTCTAAATATTTTGGTAAGCTTGAGTGGATTTGCAATTTCACTTAATTCAGAGATTTTTCAATTATAAATTGCAAAGTTCATCCCCAAAGATGCCTTTCTTGGGCGGGAACTGAGACCCAGACATCAGTATTTCCATGGGATATACACAAATCTGGGGAAAGGAGAAGGTGGCTGCCAGATGTTAAGAAAGTCAGCCTGATGTGGGAGGAAAACAGATCAAAGGGCTGCCTGCAACTAGTTTGCTCCAAAAAGCTGGAGGAATCTCTTTTAAGTAGCTTCTGATTCATGTATGTTATATTCTGATGGACATGTCCTTTCTTAGCTCTTCAGCTGTACAGATGGAGTCCATAATGCACATACTGAACAGATTGTATTGATTGCCCTAGTGTTCCTAGCAGGCTGCTAGTAGGTGCTCAGGAGTTCACAAAGAGAAGAGGAAGGCATGCATTCTGCCTTAGGAGCTTATACTTCAGTTGAATAGACCTGAAATGACTCTTCCCTAAGATAAACTTGCAAGGCTTGTCCTGACTTAATGTAAAGTCGAATGCATCTAGACTCCTAGATGATGAAGTGTGGCCATGAGACAGAAGTGGAAGGATCACTTGGATTTGAAGTTGAGAGATCTAGTCATTTAGGCCAAGTTTGTCTTGAATTTTCTAGATCATCTAGGCCAATCACTTTAGGTAGTCTAGCCTTTGATTTCTTTGCTAATAAAGCCCAGATAAAATAATCTTTAAATTTCTTTCAGTAATCTATTTCTACAATTCCAAGTGGAGACTATGTAATTCTAGGTAACAATATTATATGTAGGAACCTCTAAGTGCTCTGCCCCCTGTCTTTTGGAATGGAAGACTGAGGGATGAGTGAGTCGTAGATCCTACGGACAAGGGCTTACTTTCTATGAGCAAACTCTATGTGCATCCAGTGTGGACCTGTGACTATAGAACAAAGGAGCTACATGCTCTAACAGAGGCCCCCCAAAAATGGAAGATAAGAGTGTCTAGCTATATTAATTGATTTTATATTTTTTACTTTCTTGGGAACTGGAAGAAGCCAAAAGATCACCCATACCAGATTGGTAACTCCTCCCTGATCTGAACCTCTGTTACTATTTCAGTCTATATACAGATATTTCTTATACACATACACACACACACACACACACACACACACACACACCCCACATCACATCACATTGTACATGATGAGCAAGATGTGTTTAAATCGTGTTTTGCTTTGTTTTTATATTAACCAATATTCTAGCTGCACAGGGAAAAATGGTACATTCATGAGGGTCCTTCAGTTGCAAGCAAACAGACTCTTGATAATTTCAGCAAAAAGGGAATTTATTGTAAGTTGCTGAGTGAGAGCAGAGAATTGAAGAAGTCCAAGACCCAAAGTAAGAAAGTTCAGGAAGCAGTTAGCTCCAGGGGTCCTTGTGGCAATAAAACCCCTATTGCCTTTATCAGTGAGCCACCCAAACTAGAAGGTATAAGTTGCAACAATCTTTTCTGATTTTAGGCTCAAGAATCAAACGCCTTAGATGACAAAACCTTGTTGTAGGTTCTCCTTTGTGAGGAGGGGTCCTGGGGAGACACGAGCGAGATGCAACTGACGTTTCCAGAAGCTAATGGCAACAGCATCATTCTCAAACCTTGCGAATGGGAACGCAAACAAGGGACGCTCCTCAATGGAAGTGTTAAGGGTCCCGGAGAGACTGGGTACCGTGGATGTCCCTGAAAGAGATGGAGACGGACCAAGAGCTGAGGGCTAATGGCAAACTTTATTAGGAACAGCATCTTATTTTATACCCTCCTTTCAGAGCACAGTAAACATTTAGTCACCAGTAAATGTTGGCCCAGAACAATAGATACAGATACAGAGCGGGCAGGACAGGAATGTCTTCCAACTGTGTGTGGGTATATCCCTGGTGCCGCAGCTTCTTGACGCAGTTGGGTGACCAGGAAGGCTCTGTCCTGCACGTTCTCCTGGGACTTCATCAAGTCCTCGGTTCCCAGCGTTCTGGGAACATAAGTCCAATAAGGATGTTTCATACGCAAGGACAGTGCTGAGGACAGAGGTCCAGTGCCGAGAACTGAGGTCCGATAAGGACAGTTCGTCCTATTTCCCAATAAAATCTCATTAACATAGCTGTGGCTTTCTGCTTACCTCTTGGCAAGTCAGGGAAGGTACATGGTCTGGTGATAGCTCCAAGACTGCAAACAGTAAAAGGCAACAGGAACATGGGAGATGTAAATATCCAAAGGAAAGAAAGAATGAGTAGAAGCTGAGTAGTGGCAGCAGCATCCATTCACTGTAGTCAGCAGTTTGAAGAAAACCTGAATTTTTCTTTAATGACCAATCACCCTTGAAATCTTCCTCTGCCAATGCAAAATGAACAATACTTTTATTTCTTTATTTCTTTATTTAATTTTTAAATGTTTTTTATTTCTTTTTGAGAGACAGAGAGAGACAGCACAAGCAGGGGAAAATCAGAGAGAGAGGGAGATACAGAATCTGAAACAGGCTCCAGGCTTTGAGCTAGCTGTCAGCACAGAGCCTGACGCGGGGCTCAAACCCATGAACTGTGAGATCATGACCTGAGCCAAAGCCGGACGCTTAACTGACTGAGCCACGCAGGCACCCTGAATGATACTTTTAGAGATTCCAAAAGAGAGCGTTATTCTAGCCCAAATTAGGATAGCTGCTCAGGAAACACAATCTTCACAGGAAAGAACGTGCCCTGGAGAATGAACAGTTTTGACAGAACTGTATACATTTTTACATGTTGTAAAACCTCAAAAGATTATAGATTATCATACGGGCAGGAATCATAAGATTTAAATCAAGGAATGCAGGGACTGGGAATATTGATCAATATCTTAAGACCAAGACAGTTTCCCTTTAGGCTGCTCATTTACAAAGCAGGTGCACAATATATGCTTGGTGGCCATAAATCAGACTTATGGTTTAAATAAACTTTATGTACAGTCATGTTGACTTAGAAAGAAATCTAAAATGGCCACTTTTATTTGTCAGGCCTTTGGGAAACTTTGTCTCATCCACTTAAAGACCAATGTTTGGTTAATTTTTATTTAATTTTAAAATTAATGTATTTTTAATAGATATGTGATTTTTTGTTCAGGGTCTGTGTGTGTGTGTGTGTGTGTGTGTGTGTGTGTGTGTGTGTGGTTAAAATGGATATTCCAGAAATATATACCTTGTTTATTTGGCTATAAGTAACCCCTAATACATCCTGTGAAGCACCTGAGAACAATGATGCTTATCTAGGAAAAAGAAACATTGTTAAGAGCTGCCGCTCCTGTCAGAGAATCTACGTTTGAATCTTCACTATGTACTTGGTGTATAACTTCAGATAAATCATTTGACTTCTTTGAGTCTCAAATTTCTAAAGTATAAATAATCTCTGACTAGGGTATAATGAGTATAAAACACGTAGAATGTTTTCTGGTAGATACAACATGTTAGTTATCTTGTAGTTGTTACTGCATAGATCGATGATAGGTCAAAGGAGAGAGGTTAAATGTGTATTTTATTTTCTAAGGAACTGGAAGAAGTCAAAATGCCTCTCCGGAAAGACTGATAATAAAAAGTTTTAAAAAGCTCCATAAAATGCAAGTATCACCATTTTCTATTCTTCTTAGAATGTGCCATCTAGCCAGGTATATCTCATTTTTCTACTTAGATCAACTACTTTTTTGATGATAGTATCCTTGCCTTTAATATATTTCCTCCCACATTCCCTTTTCACATTTATCCCATTCATACATGCACATGAATCACAGCTTTCCATAGAAGCTGGCCATCTGCTAAGTACATTCATGGGATGTCAATCACTAACAATTGAATTTCATAGAAAGAAGGGAAGAAATGGGAGAAGAATCATATTTGAGGAGTCAGAGGACTCCATATCGTTCTGGGCTTTTTCTTTTCTAAACTGTCAAACTTGAATATGTATCCAACTGTTTTAGCTCATGGAACAGAGATCAGGGTGGTCCTTACTTGTCATTCGTGTTCCGTTCTAGGAACCCCGGGACCTGCATGAACTCCCTTTATAACTTCCCAGTATGAGAAGGTTTGAGATCCTGTATCTTTAGTAGCTCTGGGATCATTTATATCTTGTTTTGTTTTGTTTTGTTTCGTTAGGAGCTTCTGAGGTAGCAGAAGTCAGAGCTTTGACTCCTTACTTTAACTCAGCAGTAAACATAGATCATCAATCACAAAAGAACAAAAAGTCAACAGGTGGTCAGGGATTTCACATCTTTGTATCCAAGTAGAATTCTCCTTGGATGATGATTTATACCCATATCAGCATTGTTTTTTTTTTAACAAAGTACATCATTCCCCTTTTATCAGTAATTTAATTTTTCACTGATTTGCAGATTTAGCTCAATGACATTTTACACCTTTTTTCTATCACCTTTTATTGTTATTTAGTTTTTAAGCCAAACCACTAAAAACTCCATTCTGAGACAACACTAAATTTACTTAATAGGATATTTAAAATATATTTTTTAAAGTTTACTTATTTATTTTGAGAAAGCGAGAACATACATGAGCAGAGGAGGGTCAGAAAGAAGGGAAAGAGAGAGAATCTCAAGCAGGCTCCACACTGTCAGCATAGAGCCCCATGTGGGGTTCAAACTCACAACTGTGAGATCATGACCTGAAAGGAAACCAAGAGTTGGACGCTCAACCAACTGAGCCACCCAGGCAAATCTAAATTTACTTTATATGTTCTGTAGAAGTTCCCTGCCCAACCAGGGTTTTTGCATATTAAAAAAATTTTTTTTACATTTATTTATTTTTGAGAGACAGAGTGAGACGGAGCAGGAGTGGAGGAGGGACAGAGAGAAGGAGACACAGAATCGGAAGCAGGCTCCAGGCTCTGAGCAAACGTTCAACACAGAGCCCGATGCGGGGCCTGAACCCATGAACTGTGAAATCATGACCTGAGCTGAAGTCCAATGCTTAACCAACTGAGCCACTCGGGCACCCTGGGTCTTTATATATTTTTATCTCTAAGTATACTATTGTGTTTACTCCAAGATGCTTTTCAGATTGCTCTGGTTTCCATTGTGACCACTGAATTGTACTGACCACCCACCAGGTCCTTGTTTTTCATGCATAATAAATTTTAAAGCCACATGTTTCAGCGAACATTTCTGGTAGAAACTCCTACCTTGAGGGAGAGGAAATTAGGTATTCTTTTGATTTATTAATTAACCATTAGGCATACGCATTTACAGGAATGCAGAGAAACACATGCTGCTATGAAGTCCAGGTGGCTAAAGAATAAAGTTTCCTGTAAACAAAATAAAAGGAAACAAAAGGAAACCCCATAGAAAACACATTTAGGGAAGTTACAGAGGGCATTTCTTTATTGGCCTCAAGTACAGAGACAGTATACACATTTCTAGGGGAATTCTGGGCACTTGTCAAAATATTTCCCTCATGCAACCCATGTGATATTTTAAGGAGGAATTTTAATAATGACTTGGCAGTAAACAACCGTGGGGCATAGCTGCCAAGTTAACATTCAGGTTTGTCAACAGTTCAAAAAGCAAGTGTCCATGATGTGCGTTTCTACACGCCTGGGAGTTTTTGTCTTGTTTTTACCTCGTATTGCTCCAGACACAATCCAATGAAAGCCCTCCAGTCATTTTTTTCCACATCCTCTTACAAACTGTTTGGCTCCTGGTTTGACATTGGCATGTTGTAAATAATAATAAGGCGCTGTTCTCTTTTGATCTTTTTAAAGATGACTCCCCAAAATGCCACATTCCAGTTGGCATTGTGATATTTTTCTGACTCATACCAGTTGAATAGATTGTGGGTCACTTAAAATTGATAGAACTAATTTCCCAGGTGCTGGCAAAAGCCTTCTCTTCAAAATGATCTTTGCTAATATTATAAATTTCTGAAATGTTACCGTTAGATATTTATCAGTGTTGTTCCCTACGTGTTAAACGATAAGTACCCGGGAAGAAGGCCGCTGTCACACTTCACGTTTTAACACTTATTTATGGTTCTCTCAACTTTCTAGTTGGCAGCGGATTTTGACGAAGGTAGAGAGAGAACAGAGAGACCATGAGGTACCCTGGATCAGAGACATGGGGCAGATGCTGTAAGAGAAAAAGAAGAAAAAGAGAGTATGAATGTTCACATTTTTAAGAGCTATTTTAATGCCACTTTCTCCCTGAAGTCTTCCTCGTGTGTCTGAGAAGCAAAATGGCGCCCCTCTCCTATCAAATTCAGGATTCGGCAACCATTGTCATGATATCACACATACTCCCTTGCATAGCGGTAGTTTTTGCAAATGTTTAATTTCCTGATTTGTGTACATATATATTTTGTAAATCTCTCTCATTCTCTTTCCCTCACCCCCTGCTTCTGATTCATAAGGAGTTTGCCTAAACCTGGAGCAAGTCATTTTTACAGTAGTTAGTTCTGGAGTCAAGAGATGAGGAGAGAGCACACAGTGTTCTCTTCCACGTGAACAAAGGATGTTCCCTGAACATGACTTTAGAGTACCCCGTCAACACAGTCTGTCTTTGGCTACGGGAAAAGCACGCTCTACACCAGATAACAGCCTGGCTTAAGTAAATACGCTCTATGACTAGATTATGTGCTATTTGAGTAATAACAGTAATATTCATGTCGACATAGGTCTTTATCTTCACTGCAATATAGCAATTCCGTGACGAGGTCTAGGGTTTGTTAATTCCTCTCTCTCTTTTTACATTTTCTGTAATCGAGATATGAGTCATCTGAAGCTTAGACATGTTAAATGACTTGTTTAAAGAGCAGAAAGGTCCCATGTCTGCAAAGCATACTATATCCAGAAAGGGAGATTTGGATGACTTTAATATCATGTCTTACTGAACTTTTTTTGTTTTGTTTTGTTTTGTTTTTGCCTACACTTCTTTCTCTATCTCATTTTGTAATTACCATCTTTTTGTTTATCCAGATACAAGCTCAGAGCCATTTTGTCACTTTCTTTGTCCCTAGAATACAAGATCCCTCTCTTCTATTTAATGTCAGTTTTCTCACCCAAACTATTGAAGTATACACACACAAGTATTTTAAATATGCAATCTATTTTCTACACTTGTCAGACTATTCTTAAAGTTTTGAATATTTCACAACCTGCTTCAACTACCCATTGACAGATGTAGGATAAAATGCACATTCTACTTAGCAAAATCTTCCAAATATGGCCTCTTTATTTCCCATCTTAAGAGTTGATTTCCGGGGCGCCTGGGTGGCTCAGCTGGTTAAGCGTCCGGCTTTGGCTCAGATCATGATCTCACGGTTCGTGGGGTCAAGCCCCGTGTTGGGCTCTGTGCTGACAGCTCAGAGCCTGGAGCCTTTTTTGGATTCTGTGTCTCCCTCTCTCTCTGTCCCTCCCCAGCTTATGCTGTCTCTCTCTCTGTCTCTCAAAAGTAAATTTAAAAAAACATAAGAAAAAAGAAAAAGAGTTGACTCCCTTACTTTACATCGAGTCATCCAGGAGAAGAAGAATCTTGGTCTTTTCTAAAACATGTCTGTGTTGTTCTAATTCTGTGCTCCTCACGCTCTTCTAAGCCTGATTTCTATATCTAAAACTTACTGAGCTCATTTCATTTCCCGAGGTCTGTTTAGATAATGTTTATGTATCTATCGCTTATTTCTCACAATAATCCCACGACACGAGTTTTTCTTCTCCCCATTTTAGAGTTGGTACACAGAGTTTTAGTGACCTTCCAGAGTTATAAAGCAAGCAGAATGTGAACCCACATCTACCTGACTTTTAAGTGATGCTCTTCATGCTTCTTCCTTTTGTTTGGAATTTTCCTAACTTACACGTTCCATCATCGCAAATACAAACACTTTGTTACCCTTTTGCACTCTTTGTGCCACATTGTATTTAATTGGCTAATGTCATTAAGGAGTTTTGCAGGAATATTTCTGAGGAATATTTGTAGTTTTTTTGTCTTGTAATTTTTTTCTTTCTGATTTTTCTGTCAGAAGAATAATCCAAGTTGGTAAATATCCCCCCTTTTCATTTTCTGATAGCATTTGTGTAGGATTGGTATTATTTCTTTAAAGTTTGGTAGGATTTATCAGCCAGGCTTGGAATTTTTTTATAGAAAGATTTTTAATTATGAATTCAATACTTGAATTGGTATAAGGACACTCAGATTTTCTGTTCCTTCTTTGAGGCAGATTTTAGTAGTTTCTTTTGGGGAACTTGACCATTTAATGTAAGTGTTAGTTTATTGGCAGACAGTTTCTCATAAATGTTCCTTTTAATATGTATAGAAAACTCTCTTTCATCTTTCATTCCTGTTACTGATAATTTGTGTCTCTCTGTTTTGATTGATCAGGTGAGCTAGAGTTTTACTGATTTTATCAAAATTTTTAAATGCCACCTTTCTGTTTCACATATTTTCCTTATTGAAAATAAGGAAATGGACTATCTCCTATTCCATTAATTTCCACTCTTTTTTAATTTCATTTATTCTATTTAGATAAGGTTTGATATTAGCTTTTTAAGTTAAAATTTATATCATTGATTCTAGATCTTTTATCTTTTCTAAAGTAAGCAAGGGTTGCTATAAGTTTCCCTTTAGCCCTGCTTTATTTTCACCCTACAATTTTGCTATTATGTGTGTTTACTATCATTCATCTCAAAATATTTTCAAATTCTCTTTTTGATTTAGTTTTTTATTTTGATTAATTGGTTAATTTGATTTCCAAAAACTTATTTAGTTTCCAAATTATTTATTATGATAATATTTGGGGAAATTTCCACATTGGTTTATGTTTGAATTCAGGTTTCATTTTGTTGTTAGATAATACACTTTGCATGATTTCAATCCTTTAAATTTATTGACAATTGCCATATGGTATATGGTGTGTGCTCGCAAATGCTTCATGTTTGCTTAAAAAGACTGTGGATCTTCTTGGCTTATGTGGTGTCTTCTGTGTGTGGCAATGAGTTGTTCAAGCCTTCTATATTCTTCTCGATTTTTCTGTCTAACTAATACTGAGAGAAGAAGATGAAAATTTTACACTATGGTTTTAAATTTATTTCTCCTATGTCTCCTTTTATTTCTGCCAGTTTGGAGAGATCTGGTACTAGTTGCATATACATCTTTCAACTTCATGAAATGTTTCACTTTTTCTGCAGTCATATTCCTTGGCTGGAAGTTTATTTTCTCTTATATCAATATAGCAACTCCAGTTTTCTTATGCTTGCTACTTGCATGTACATTATTTTCTATCCTTTTTCTTTCAGCCTCTTTGTGTCTTTGTATTTAAGTGTACCTCTTTTAAGTCACACAAGCTAGAAAGGGTCTTGCCATTTGAATCCAGTTTCACATTCTCTGTCTTTTATTTTGTGTGTTTGGTTAATTCACATAATAAAATTATGCATATTATGGGTTTTAAGTCTGCCACTTTGTTGTTATTTTTATTTGTTTTGTTTGTTTTGTTCCTTTACCTCTCCTTCCCTCCTTGCCTCTGTGTTGAGCAAATATTTTGCATCCTATATTGACTTTTTAACTTACATCTTGCCAATTTGTTAGTGGTGGCTCTAGGGATTATAACATGCTACTTCAACTTATCAAAATTTACCTATTCCACAGTGAATGACTTCTAGTTGAATATAGGAAACTTCCAATAATATAGTTCTGTCTACCCCTCCCTTCTTTGCATGGTTTTCATCTCATCTCTATATATTATAATTTCAACAATATAGTAGTATAAATTTGGTTTTAACTATGCACATATTTTTTAAGGAAGCCAACAAAAAAGCAAAAAATACATATATTTATATTAACTCGCATGTCATATACTTATCCTTTCCAGTGCTCTTTATTTCTTCTGGTATATCTAAATTACCATCTGGTGCAATTTTCCTTCGGTCTGAAAAACTTCCCATTTTAAATAACACAGTTCTGCTAGCATTAATTTCTCTCTATTTTAACTTAGAAATGTCTTTAATATGGCTTTTGTTTTGAAAGATAATTTCTCTGACTATAGATATCTTGAATAATTTTGAATAAATTTTTCTTTCATTACTTTGAATATGCCATCCCAAGATCTAGCCTCCATTGTTTCTGATGAAAGGTTGGACATTAATCATACTGTTATTTTTATGTAATACCTCATTTTTCTCTTAGTGCTTACAAATTTTATTTTTGAAATTTATTTTTGACTTTCATTGGTCTGAATTTGATGGGGCAGGGTATGGCTTTCTCTGTTTTTATTCCAAATAGGTTTCACAGAGCATCTTGGATTTGTAAATTTATGTTTTTCAACAAATGTAAGACATTTTAAAACATTTTTTACTTAAATGTTTTTTTCTCCTGCCAGTTTCTTTCAGTCCTTTCCTTCTGGGTCTCTGATGACATGTGTGCTGTATCACTTGATATTGTCACAAACTTTTTTCATTTTCTTCAGTCTTTTCTTCTCTATTTGTCAGATGGGGTAATTTTTCAAATACATTAGTTTTTTCTCTTGCATCATCTGAAATCTGCAGTTGAGTTTATTGCTAATTTTTAAATTTCCGTTATTGTAGTTCTTAGATTTAGATTTTTCAGTTTTCAAAAAGTCTCCCTTTCTTTGTTGGTATCCCTACCTATTTACTCATTAATATGATTTTTTAGAAATTATTTGGACAAATTTCCTTTAATTTTTGAATCTATTTACAGTAGTGTTTTGAGCTTTATAACTAATAAAATTCAACCTCTGGAGTCACTTCAAATTAATGTCTATCGATACCTTTGTTCCCTGATTTATCTTTATAACACTTTTTTTATAACTAATAAATTTTAGTTGAAAATTGGTGGCAGCTATGGAGAAGACTGTTGGATTTATTGCTTGATAGTCTGTAACTTGCCTGGACCCAAATTACAAAACCTGTCTTCATGTATTGTATTGCAACTGAGGTTTCTGCTGCCTAGTTTTGTAGGTTGTTAATTGCTGTCTTGTTTTTGCTTTTGGTTTTTGGTTTTTTGGTTTGTTTTTTGTGTTATTTGGCATCCTGGAAATCACCATTGCTCAGGAGAAAAACTCAGGACAAAAGATGCGCACCTGCGTGCGTGTGTGTGAACGTGCATGCACACGTGACTTGTCTTGATTTTATCTCCAGTTTACTTAATGAAAATTGGCAGTTGTAGGATTGTAACTTTCTGAAAGTCTCTTCACTACGCTGCCATACCAATGGACTGTTTCTTTCCAAGTTGACGTGTTTTTCCATTTCCTCATTCAGTCTTGCTTCCCCTTTCAGAACATGGTGCCAAGGGAGTTCAAGGGTACTTCAGAATCCATTCAGTCTACCCCCGTCTGTCTTAAACAACAGGTAATGGGTTTTGGCCATGAGTGTTCTACTTACACTGACGAACCTCAGCTCTGCCGACTCTGTCCAAGGTCTTCTCTTTGTGTTGTCTCCTATGGCAAGATTTTATCACACTTAAGGGCCCTTTATTTACTATGGTTCAGCATTATGACAGTGTTCCATACTGTCATCAAAGATCAAGTTGTTGATGTTTTTATGACATCCTCAACTAGAAATCTGAAAATTTAAATCACATGGAAAATATTCAAATAATAACACACTTATGCAACACATTGTAGTTTTTTAAAAAATGTTTAATTCATTTTTGAGAGACAGAGAGAGACAGAGTGCAAGTGAGGGAGGGGCTGAGAGACAGGGCCACATAGAATCCAAAGCAGGCTCCAGGCTCTGAGCTCTGAGCTGTCAGCACAGAGCCCAAAGTGGGGCCCGAACTCAAGAGCCAGGAGATCATGACCTGAGTGGAAGTCAGATGCTTAGCCGACTGAGTTCCCCAAGCACTCTGACACTTTTTACTTTTTAAGGCATTGCCCCATCTCTAATTTAATGTGATCCACACCATCTGTGGAATATGTGTTGCTAGAATTCCAGTTTTACCAAACTTGAGCTAAATGTTCAGTTTTTTGATAGTTATGATGTATATTCACAGAATGAAAGAGACAATGCTTTAATAGCCCCATGGTTCATGCCATGCTCTATTCAGCTTGGCTTCTTTGAAACAATGGCAAGGGTCTATATTAATTTTCATGCCAAAATTAATGCTTTTCATTTTATACTATATTTCCTTAACTATAAATATCATAAGACTAGTAACTATATCAAAGATATTAGTCTTAGAAATCTTACAGTTAAATCTAAAGGACAAGTATTGAAAAAATATTCTTATGTTTTAAACTTAGATTACATTTGAACCAGATAAATTTATATGTAATTACAAAACTTATACCTCATACTTACATTTATGTAATATATGGTTCATCAATTTAAGCCAAAATATTAATTGTATCACATCATTAATTTGAATATGAATATTAAGGAAAACATATAATTTAAACAATTATATGCATCATAATATATGCAAAGTAAAATGTGACCAAACAGAAAAAATATGGTATAAACTTATTAATAAATTGTCTATAATGTCAGGGAGAAATTCAGGGTTAAGTTTGATTTGAAGGAAAGAAGCTTATGTTTTTAAGAATAAATTTACTTTCATAAAAGGATAAATAAAAAATTATGAAAACATTGTGGTCAATCCTTTATTTTAATGACTAGAGAGTATTTTGAAGACAAAGTAATACTAAATGTAACACTTTGTCAACAATAACAACTACTGTAATTTACTGAATCCCTCATCAGTCCAAGCTATATAATAAGTGTTTTATGTTTATGGATTTTTTTCATTAGATCTAAAAAGGAAACTTTATTATACTGTTAAAATTCGATTAATAAATTTGAAAAGTGAATTTAAATATGAGCACACACATAAAAATAATCTTGCAGTCTGGGATTATCATTCCACTTTCTATGAAATATCAAATAATATTTCTCATTAAGTTCTTCACACATGAGACACTCAAGAAATGTTGATTTGCTAATAATTAAACTTAAGAAATTCCCAATTACTTCAAGACTTTTGTTCTGAGTGTTAAATACAAATAGTTAAGCCAATTATTTTATATTTCTCATCTACTTGTATAACTCATTGAAAGGGTAATTTGTTCCTTAAAAGACAGTGACCATTTTAAATATGTTTGAAGACTAAATCTGGCCACTTCAGAATATGACTTTATATTATGTTGACTGTGTTAGTGTGATGAAAAAGATTGAAGACCAAGCAGTGTTTAACAGGAATAGATTAATAGTTCTCTTGTGCTCCATTGGAATCAGTTCCTGCCCAAAGCAATGACCTATGCCTTGATTTTAAGAGTAAAAGCTTGTTGAGTCTAGCTGAGTTGGGAAAGCAAGATCTGTGATTCAGGTTCATTTGGGGAAAATAAAAAAATGATCAGGCACTTTCAGACATGGATCTTGTTAATTTTGGCAAAGATTTCCTTCCATTTAAATCAATAGCCAGATTAAAAAAAAATAGAAATATGTAGGCTAATGGTGCAATTGCATAGATCATCAGTGGTATTTAGCAATTAAACAGTAGCAATGAGAGCGGCTGGGTGGCTCAGTTGGTTGGGCATCCAGCTTTGGCTCAGGTCATGATCTCATGTTCGTGGGTTTGAGCTCCACGTTGGGCTCTGTGCTGACAGCTAGCTCAGAGCCTGGAGCCTGCTTCAGATTCTGTGTCTCCCTCTCTCTCTGACCCTCCCTTGCTCATGCTGTCTCTCTCTGTCTCACAGAAATAAAATAAAAAACATAAAAATAAATTTAGAAAAATTTTTAAACAGCGGTCATGTTAAATTTCACATATGTATATGAGAATGCTGGCAAAATAAAAGAAACAAACAAAGAAAAACAATCTGTGGCTGTGAATGATGATATCTTTTACTCCAGCCACAATTTTTTAAATGGGTGAGGAGAAACTGATGATAAATTTATTACTATATTTATTGATTTATAAATATAATTAATTATAAATTTATTAATATTAAGACAATATCACTGTGAGTACTGTTGAATATACTGTTTAAAGTATTTTTAATAAAATACCTTAAAAATACTTTATTGGTTGAACTAGTTTGGATTCTAGACATAGTTGCCCATGCCCAAATGCACTAGCATTTTCCATGTCAAAATATTTTTTTTCCTGAAACTACCTAACTATTAGCAGCTGTCTATGTGAGAAGAGAGGGAGGATTGTTTTCACTTCACTCAAAGATTAATGATATTTTACAGTTTCAAAAGAAGTTCTTAATTCTGGCTTTCATGGCAGGCACCTCCTTCTTGTCTCCTTTAATTTTATTGCCATTTTTACTACCTAATTATTCATTTTGTGGCATATTAAAATAGTCTACAAAGCAAAAGTTTTTATTGGAAGTAAGATTCTGTTTGCTGTTAGCTCTGTAGAAGTACAGTTCCCTCTTTCTCTCATTTACCATGTAGCATTGTAATCATTCCAATCATTTTTCATTTTTAGTTTTGCTCAAATATTTAATTCTGGCTAATGGAGACAGGAAAAAGAAGTGAGAGAGAGGAGTTGAACTTTTTCTATTTTCCTCTAAATTGTCAATATTGTGGGTTCTCCGAAAAATATATAGCAACATTTCGATGATAAAAATTAAGTTCCGAAATAGTGAAATCCTTATCCACATCCACAATCTCTGTGCTGGAATCGGGGAGCAGAAGGTTCATAAACCTGTAATCAGCATGGTCTCCACCAGCCCCGTCCTGTTTATGATCACACATTTCCGTCTCCAAAGCCTGGGGTTTACTGGCCACTTTGTAATGGTAGGTGTGATTCTGGCAGGACATGCTCCAAACTTTCAAGAATTAAACTTTAAAAAATACATGTAACTATAAATCAAAATATCAGCAAGTTGCTTTGTGAATATTGATAAACTCATTCTAAATGTATACAGAGAGGCAGAAGACAGGCTGGCCAACAAAATGTTAAAGAAGATAAAGTCACAAAACTGACAAGACCTGAAGTCAAGACTTACTATGATGAGACAATAATTAAGAGTGTGGTAATAGTGAAAGAACTGAGGAAGAGATCCAGGGCACAGAATAGACAGCCCAGAAATACACCCACATAAACATAGTAACTGATCTTCAACAAAGGAGCAGATACAATGGGGACAAGACACTCTTTTCAATGAATGGTGCTGTAACGGTGTTTTGTCACATGCAAAAAAAAAAAATTCTGGACACACACCATGCACTCTTCATAGAAATTAACTCAAAATAGATCAGAGACCTAAATGTAAAACACAAATATCAGTCTCCTAGAAGATAACACAGGAGGAATCACATAGCTTTGGGGAGAAGGATGACTTTTTAGTTACAACACCAAAAGCACTATCCAGGAGAGACTTCATTACAATTAAAAACTTTTGCTCTGCAAAAGACAATGTCAAGAAATTGAGACGACAAGCCACAGACTGGGAGAAAATATTTTAAAAAGACACATCTAATAAAGGACTATTGTCCATAGTATACAAAGAACACTTAACGCCCAACAGTGAAACAAACAACTCAATTAAAAAATGGGCCAGTCCTTAACAGATACCTAAGCAAAGAAGATATACAGTTGAAAAGTTAATATATGAAAAAATGCTCAATTATATGATATCACAGAAATGCAAATTAAAGTGCACTATCACTACATCCTCACTACTCTTGCCAAAATCCAGCACGCTGACAAGACCTAATGCTGGCAAGGATGCAGAACAACAGGAATCCGCATGCACTGCTAGTGGCCATGCAATATAGTACAGCCTCTTTGAAAGGAAGTTTGGGAGTTTCTTATAAAACAAGATCCGGCAATAATGTTTTTGATATTTATGCAAAAGCGTTGTAAACTCATATCTGCACAAAATCCTGTATGTGGATATTTATAGCAGATGCTTTCATACTTGTCAAGACTTAAAAACCAGCCAAGATATCATTCAGTACGGCCAAAATCAAAAACACAAGGAACAACAAGTGTTGGCAAGAATGCAAAGAAAACTCTCTTGCACTGTTGGTGGGAATGCAAACGGGTGCAGTCACCGCGGAAAACAGTATGGAAGTCCCTCAACATGTTAAAAATAGAGCTACCTTATGATCCAGTAATTGAACTATTGGGTATTTGCCCCCAAAATACAAAAAACAGTAATTTAAGGAGATATGTATCTCTATGTTTATAATAGTATTATTTACAATAGATGAATAAAAAAGATGTGATATATATATGTAATATGTTTTATATAATAAAATATTATTCAGCCACAAAAAAATGAAATCTTGCCACTTGCAATGACGTGGATGGAACTAGAGGTATAATGCTAAGTGAAATAAGTCAGTCAGAGAGAGACAAATACTGTATGATTTCACTCATGTGGAATTTAAGAAGCAACAGAAAGAAAAAATGAGCAAAAGTAAACAAAAGGGAGATTGAAAGAGAAATCAAGAAACAGATTCAACCTCAGAGAACAAACTGATGCAGAGTGCCTGGCTGGCTCCGTCAGTAGAGCACACGCCTCTTGATGTCAGGGTTGTAAATCCAAGCCCCAAATTGAGCATAGAGCGTATTTTAAAGAAAGAAACCCACACAACAAAGTGATGGCTTCCACAAGGGAGGTGGGGGGGGTGAAATAGGTGATGGGGATTAAGGAGTGTACTTGTGATGAGCACTGGGTGATGTATGGAAGTGGTGAATCACTGTATTATACACCTGAAACTAATCTAACACTGTATCTTAACTGCCCTGGAATTAAAATTTAAAAGAAAGGTGCCCTTTAGTGCATGAATGAGTAAACTGCTCCATCCAGACAATGGAATATTATGCAGCACTAGAAAGAAATGAGCTATCAAGACATGGCAGAAATTTAAATGCATATTACTAAGCAAAAGAAACCAACATGAAAAGGCTTACACACTATATGATTCCAACTATATGGCATTCTGAAAAAAGCATAACTATGGAGACAGTAAAAAGATAAATGGTTGCTGGGGGTGAGGGAGAAGGAGGGATGAATAGATAGGGCACAGAGGATTTTTAGGACACTGAAAATACCTGTGGGATATTATATAATGGCATATCCATGTCATTATACATCAGTCCACATATGTGGCCACATATATCCATTTCTTTTTTTTAATTTTTTAAAATGTTTATTTATTTTTAAGAGACAGACACAGAACAAGAGTGAGGAAGGAGCAGAGAGAGAGGGAGACACAGAATCTGAAGCAGAATCCAGGCTCAAAGCTGTCAGCACAGAGCCTGATGCAGGGCTTGAACTCACAAACAGTGAGATCATGACCTGAGACGAAGCTGGATGCTTAACTGACTGAGCCACCCAGGCGCCCCGCACATAATCATTTTTAAATGAAATGGCATGATGTCCTTTGTGTTAAAGAGTGTTTATTGTTTTAATTGATCAGCTTTCTTTAATCAATCATTGTTCTCCAATTGTAGAAATATATTTCCGATATTAAGCTCGGTACCAGTAAAGAATATTAATATTGGTTTTACAAAGTGTTTGCTTCCTGTCCCTAGTTGTTTTTCTCCCACGAAAAATATGATTTTCCCCTCTCTCATGCCATGTGCGTGCACACACACACACACACACACACACACACATACACACACACTTTCCATTTTCTACCAAATTCCCAGAAAATTACTTTGATTTAAAAAAAATAACAGATCACAGAAAACTTGTTTAGAATCAATTCAGGAAAGCAAATACATAATAAAAACTACTACTTCCTGTCTGCTGTCTCTTTTTGGCCAGAGTTAAGAATATCATTGCAATTCAAGTGCTATATCTCTTACTCAATACTTTTTATTATTTTTGAGCAGCAGGAAAAGTTTATTAGAGTATAAAATTAGAAAGTAAGAATAGTAAGGAAGTTCTCTTTACAGAGAGGGGACATTAGAAAGTGAATGCCCCTACTGCTCAATACTTTTGAAATGAAAAGATTTTCCACATAAATTATGTTCCTTTAAATTATTTAAATACCTTGGATATTTGATTGTATAAAACTTCACCAGTTCTTTAGATAACAGTTATTATATGTCAGGATCAGCTAGATTATACCCTTGTAACAAATAACCCCAAATCTTAGTGGCCGACAGGAACAAGAGCAGATTTTACTCACTCTCTACCCTAAAGGTTTGCTAGAGGTCTAAACATACTCAGTAACCGATGGAATCAGTGGATGGAATCTCACCTATTTATAATATTGCCGGATGCTGCATCAGGAAGAGACAGTGACAAATTGCATTCTACTTTTTAAAAACTTCTGTCCCAAAGTGATATACACCACTTATGCTCATATTCTATTTCCCAAAGCAAGTCCACATTACCTTGCCTAACATCCTAGGGAAAGGAAAGAGCACATCTACGATGTTCTGAGAAAGAGAAGCACCATCCTGGTAAACAGCCCTAATGACTCCCACAGCTATAACATGTGAAAATAACAAAGGATCAGTATAATCATGTGAATTAACGAGAATACAGTCAATCCCATGTTATCTGCATGATGCCAAGCATCAAAGAGCTTAGATGTCTGTTATGTAGGTTTGGACTAGATAAGAACCACATCTCCTTGACTTCATACGTCTCTGGAACCTGTTGCTTGTTTTCCATTTCCATTTCCACAATATTTATTTTCTCACTTAGAGCTACTGCGGTCCTCCTCTGGCATAAATATTCTCTTCTATGGTCCATTCTGATTAATTCTCTATAAACATTGCTTTCATCCTGTGACTCCCTTGCCAACAAGCTAAGAAAAACAGAAGACAGTTAAAAATGAGTCAAACTCCTTAGTCTGACCCTTCAAGCCTCCCAGAATCTGCCATCAATTAGTCTTTTGCGCCTTATCAGCCTCTAGAATCTCTAACTGCAGCCAGACCATTTGCTCTCTTGCCCGCAAATATTTATCACCATTTCCTACATTGTGGGGAAACAGTTGCACTCCTTCAAATTCTCACTCTTGTCCTCTTTCGCTGAAAATCAAAGCTATTCTTTAAGACTTCACTCATCTCTGAGGGGTTATTCTACAATTGCTTAGGAAGCTCCACAGAGATCCTAAGAAAAATCTTAGAATGAAAACTTGCATTAAATAATTAACTTTTATCCAGCACCTAATATATTTCAGGCAGCGTGACAGTTACATGTGTTAGATTGTTAAACAGACATCTCAGATTTACCATGTTCAAATCTGAATTCTTGATTTTCCCTCCTAAATATGCGTCTCCCTCAGTCTCCTCCTTCAATTACTAGCAAGACCCTGCACTCATCTATATAGGAGGGATCACCGGAACACTCCTCAATTGTGTTTGTCCTCACACTCCAAATCCAGTTATCAGCAAATCACCTTCAGAATATTCCAAGTCCAATAACTTCTCACCACTCCCATTTCTGTCACCCTAGTTCAAACCATTATTGTCTCTTTCTTTGATTATGCAGCCTGCTAAATAGTCTGCTTCCATTTTTGAACTCCTTAGATTCTGTTTTCCACTCTATCAGACCATACTTTTCTCTATTAAAAATTACTCTAATATTTAATTATCCTACAAAAAAAATCCAATGCCTCTTCTATTGCCTGTAAGAAAAAATATTGGCTTTTTGCTATCTCTCAGATCTCATTCCCTCTTTTTCTTTCAAGTCCTGCCTCTCTGTTTTCCTTGCTGTGATATGCAGGCTAAGCCCATCTTACTACGGGACATTTGCACTTGCTTGTTCTCATTTGGAAACTCGCCCTTCATATAACTGCCTGCTTCTATTTTCCACTTAATTCAAGTCTCTTCTATAAGTCTCTTCTAGGATGGCCTCTTGTCCAAGAGGCTTTCCCTGACCACTCTGTAGAAAATAGCATCTGTCATCACAATCTTTTTATTGTTTTTCATTTGAGAGAGAGAGACAGGAAGAGAGAGAGGGAAAAAGAGAATCTGAAGTAGGTTCCATGCTGTCAGAGTGGAGCCCAATGTGGGGCTTGAACTCACAAACCATGAGATCATGACCTGAGCTGAAATCAAGAATCAGATGCTTAATGGATGAAGCCACCCAGGTGCCCTATCACTATCTTTTAAAATCTCTTCTTTCTTTTATTTCGTGGAACTTATCACCACGGATCTATTTTTTATTACATTACCATCTACCTCTCTTCCTACCCCAAGTGGAATTTAAGCATAACGAAAGAGACTTTATTTTTGTTGACTGCTGTAATGACAGCGCTTAAAACAATCCTTGAAATAGGTAGGTAATCATTATTTTTATTGATAAATGAATCCATGAATGAAATAAAAATTAATAATTACTTGAATGGGGCACCTGAGTGGCTCAGTTGGTTGAGCATCCAACTTTGCTCGGGTCATGATCTCACAGTTCATGGGTTCGAGCCCCATGTTGGGTTCTGTGCTGACAGCTCAGATCCTGGAACCTGCTTTGGATGCTGTGTCTCCCTCTCTCTCTGCCCCTCCCTTGCTCACATACTCTCTCTTTCTCAAAATTAAATAAACATTAAAAACATTAAACAAAATTACTTGAATAAATGTAGCTCTTCTTACTGCATTCATTTATGCCTGACATTCTTATATGATGCAGGACTGTTTCCCAGTATTTGAAACTGTGAAGTTTATATATTCAGCTGGATTCTCAGAAATACTAATTCTCACCCTGCTAGTGAAGGCCAGTTTTGGAGTGCTTTTAAAAGCAGGGTAATACAATAGCAGAAATACTTTTATGCTTGCACTTCTTGGATCTGTCTCTTTTTTCCTTCCATTTCTTCTGACCAGACGACACTCAAACCTCTATGTTAATGTTCCAGGCAAGTATAGCTGGACTTGGTTTGGTTGGGCAAAGATATAAGTGTCGACTTAGAAAAAAAATTGAGTTTAAGTTCTGGTTGCCTAGATGCTTTTAGGCCAAATGTCTGTATCTCTAGCGCTGGCATGAAGACTAAAGGAGGTGCTGCATGTAATCCTCTCAATAGAGTGTCAAGTGCCTAGGCAGCTCCAATGGTCGTAATTGCTGTCAATATGTTTTTATTATCAGTGGAAGACTACAGAGCTGCCAGTACATGAAATTAACATTAACCACCAAACTATGAGAATCACATCCAGAATGCGTGTCATGTCAGCTTTAAAACAATAACTAATTTGTTTTGATTTTATCACAGGAAAAAAAGGGTTTACAGGAAGTAAACTCTAATGAACTTTATGTTTCTCTTAGACATTGTTAAGAATGGATAATACAAAAGGTAATTTTTGAGCACTTGAACAGAATGAAGTATTACTAAGAGCCAGTAAAAGCTCACCAAGAACAAATCCTATCCTCAAACTCACGTTCAGGGTTGAAAACTAGAATGTCTAGATTGGCAAGTAGATTAGGACAATATAAAAGCTATAGGAGTTTTCTGATGTATAGTGTCCTGTAATCATCTGGAGGTTCCAGCTGGGGAAAATGTATAGGATAGAGTAAGACAAGACAGATAACAACTGGTTGAAAATGTACGTCTTCCAACATTGATTATTAGTAAATCAGTATTACTAAGTAGCAGGCCCCTCATGGAATTCCACAGGGCTTTGCTTGGGTCAGTATTGTCATTTATAACTTCAATATAGGAAACAGAATTATGAAATTTTCATGTAATAAAAACTTGGAAAATGTTGTTAACAAGATTAGTAAAGGAATCAAATTTCAAATCGATTTCTACAAACTGATACACTGGATTGAACTCCACAAACGAACATGTACTAGGCTCCCTGACATTGGTTCAGATTATTGCATTAGGGTAGGATGGATGTCTCATGTGAAAAGAAATGGGGCCAACAGTGAGGAGAGGGCGTGAGGGAAAAGTGTATCTCTGGAAGTCAGTCAGACATTGGTGTGGCCTGAGCTCTCTCTTGCTTGCTGTGTGATCTTGGGTGAATTGCTTAAAATGACTTTGAACTTTAATTCCCTATCTTTAAACAGGAATAATAATCATTCGCAAAAACACTTGAATTTGTAGAGGCATGATATTTTTGTGAGATTAACTTTCTGTTTTCTTTATTCCCTTTATTCATTTCCCCTTTTCCTTCTTCCTGTTCAAGCTTCTAGCTGCTGTAAGCTCACAGCTTCTGGAAATGATAGGGCAGGGAAAAAAAATCTGAACAGAAGTCAGTTAGGATCCCTGGATGTGTTTTCCATACTGTAGAGCAGTATACCAAGAGAACTGAGAGGATTGGAGGTACAGATGAAGAGTTGAGACACAGCAGAGAAAGAGAAGCTATTTCCCTTCTCAGGATAGAAAGAGAAGTAAGAGGGATTGTGGGTGTGTGAGAGCAGAGTTCTGAGCCATTTCTTGCACGCTGACCCTCTGATCTCTGTGAGATCCCAGAGAGGGGCCAAGGGTCTAGAATGGGAAGGGCTGCTCAAAGGTACCAGGCTCCTGGACAGTGATGGCCCATCAGGAAGTCAAGAAAAAGCCACAAACCTGGAGAGGCCCCGTTGACAAGATTGACAACCTTTGCAGACTGATGACCAAGGACCGGATAGGTTGATATCTGTTGACATAAATAAATCAAAGGCCATATTTTTCTACCTGAAGTAGCTGAAGTAACCAACTAGCCTGGTGAAAAGGAAGGAACCAAGTTGGTTAAGGCAGAATGAGCGATTAAAAGAGAAATTGGGTTGAGGAGTTACTTATAAAATAAGATATTATGTCTTGAACAACTAGATTTGTAGCATAAAATTTATATACTCCCTGCCATGTTATAAAAGACAAATATATAATAATAGGTATTCCTGTTCCTACTACAATTATGTGGCTGCTCAAGAGGCCATTAACTTTTATTTATACAAGAGTAATATCCAGTTCAGGAAAGGTAAGGATTTCACCATTATCAGGGGCGAGAAGTTAAATCCACTTTGAGTATCTTGTCAAGACGGCTGATACTAACTCCTGCTCTGATAGCAAAGGGTGAATCACATGTGTAGTGAGGAGCCAGGCACTGGATGGTTAAAATAACTGTGGCTGCGGAAACTGAATAAGGAAAAGCTGAGTAGAGAGAGATGGTAGCTGTCTTCAGATATTTGAAAGGCTTTTTGTGGAAGATAGAATGTCCTTGTTCTGAATGGAAGTTGATGGCATGAATGTTTGATTCAATCAACAGAAAGAGGAAGTTTCTCATAGCAGAGTGTTCATCAATGCTAAGGATTCAAACAGATGTTCAATATTCATTTTGTCTGGAATGTTGTCAGAGGATTCCTGTGTGCAAAGGAATGTGGTCCTGGCACTTTCAGTTTTAGGATGATGTATGAGGCAGGCAGAGGCAACTGATACTAGCAAATTCCAGGAAATGCGCTGGGTACTCTATCGTTAGCTCACTGACTCTGCCTAATGACTCCATGAGTTAAACATTATAAGTATTATTACAAATCAGAGTTATAATTTACCAGTAAACTACCAGAGTTCATAGTGCTGGTAAATTACAGGAACAAGTTTTGAACCCAGGTTGTTACATTAAAAGACCACATACTCTTCCTCTTCACATTCTATTTCCCTAACATGCTCTTTCAAAGAAAAAGAACAAGTTCTTAATTTGAAGACAGAATTATCAAAAGACACAGATTTTACTAATGTGCTGATCAATGACAGGTACTGTCTCTAGAAATATTTTACCTATGATTCATGTAAACATATAGAAATAACAAAGCATACATTTATGAACATTGTAACATATAAGAACACTTGTAAATGTACATATATTTTAGATATAGGTGCATTTGTTTCAGTTACTATGATGGTTAGGTGTTTTAACTTTATTTATTTTCAGAGAGAGAGAGACAGAGAGCATGAGCAGGGGAGTGGCAGAAAAAGAGGGAGAGAGAGAATCCCATGCGGCTCTTGAACTCACAACCGTGAGATCATGACCTGAGCCAAAATCAAGAGTTGGCTGCTTTCCTGACTGAGTTGCCCAGGCACCCCTGTGATGGTTTATTTTATATGTCCACTTGGCTGGGCCATAGGGTCCAGATATTTGATCAACATTACTCTGGATGTTTCTGTGAAGATGTTTTTTAGATGAGGTTAAAAGATCAATAGACATTGAGTAAAGCACATCTCTCTCCGTAATGTAGGTGGGCCTAATCCAATCAGTGGAAGGTGATAATAGAACAAAGACTAACCTCCTGCAAACAAGGAATTCTGCCAGCAGACTACCTTTGGACTTGGACATAACTCTTCCCTGAGTCTCCAGCATGCTAGCCTATCCTCCAGATTTTCGACTTGTACCTCCACAATCATGTGGGCAATCCTTTAAATCTCTTTATATGTACATATACATCCTGTTTGTTCTGTTCACCTAAATCACCTTAATACAGTTATGTCTATTTCCTTGTCTGCCCTTATGTTTCCTCGCTTTAAAATTCTATGAGGGAGATGCATGAGTTTGGAAGCAGCTCACTCCTCCATCAAGCCTTCAGATGAGACAGCACCCTTAGCCAGTCTTGTGAGAGGCACTGGGCTAAGCTGTCCTCAGATTCCTGAATCTGAGAACCATGAAATAATAAATGTCATTGCTAAAAAGAAAATCCTATGAGTAGAACTTAAATGTTCTTAGGACATTCCGGTGTAACAGAGATCGATTTGAATTGCGTAGACCTCACATCACTGGGTCTCATTTCCCTTTCTGTCATAAGGGAGTGTCGAACAGCAGGACATCAGTTTCCCTCAAGTGTTCAGTTCAACATCTCTATTAATTATACTGTTTATTCATCAAAATAAACACTGATAAGAGTCACAAGAAGAACACACCCTAGATTTTCAGCCCTCTGTGGCTGAACGTGGTGGCAGCGTTCCAGCTTCCTTTCCGCCAGTAGCTATCTGTGCTCAAGTCCTGTTCTGCTTCTTTTTGTTCCATCCCAACAGTTTTCTGTCACCAGACAATCAGAGTTATATAAATTTTTTGGCACTTCTGTGTGTGGCCTGCACATGTACACGTGTGGAAGCTCACAGCTCAAGTTGGGCTGAACTCTGGATGTGTATGTAAGCTGCTCTATCACCGGATGATTTGCCTCCAGCATTTCACAGATTAACTCTGGCAGTTCCCAAGGGAAGGGAACTACTTTCCAAGTGTGAGTCCTTTTCTTTTCTTCTTCTTCTTTCGCCCCCTCCCCCGCCAGCCCTTCTCATCTCCAAGGAGGTGTGTCCAGATCCTTTTGCCAGTCAGCTTAGGAGTACTGGAATCCAGACAGTGGACTTTCCCCAGGGAGTAACTGGATTTGCTACTGAAAATCAATTCTGCTGAGTGAAATGTCATGGGAACATTTTGCAGCCCCCTGTGAATATCCCATCATTTTTCTGATCTCTAAGTCCCAAAGAACTAGTAGAGAGGGTTCTGGTAGGTTTGTCTCAGTCAAAACTGCGCACCAGTTTGCCACTAGTTCTGCTAAGTTTTGCCTCACTGAAATCTCTGTGCATCCACTCTCAGTCCCCTCTCCCCCAGTCTGTTCCTACCTCATACCACACAGTACCTCCTCCCCTTCGAACACTTCTTTCCATAAGGGTTGCGGACAGTTCAAATTAAGGGCAATGCAAAGATTTTAAGTATTATCACTCTATGGGTTATTTACAGGTACTTAATGAAGAAGACAAAATTCTAAGCCAAAAGGATGAATCTCTATTTATGGAACTCTAGGCGGCAGCAAATCAGGGGGAGAAAGTAGTGGGTGTATTTGTCATGGGTGCGGTCCTGGGCACAGGTATACTGCAAGTGGCGCCTTCTGGGCCTCTTCTTAAGTCTGGCCCTCATCCTCCTGGGAGAAGGGTGCGGTGGGAGATCGTCCCCTTTCCCCGCAGAGACCAAGGGATGTGGGGATGGTAAGGGGTGGTGGAGTACACTCCGAAGACAGAGGGACTCTCCCTTCACTCTGATTATTAGAAATAAAAAGAACAAAAGAACGAAGAAAGAAAGAGGAGAGAGGTGAAAGAAAAGAAAGGAAGAGAACAGGGAAGAAAAGGACAGAGAACAAGAAAAGGAAAGAGAAGGAAGCCGACGGCCCCAGAGCCTGGCGCAGGTGACCCGGGTGGGCTGGGGGCACGGAATGCCAGCCGGCGGGCAGATGTCCTCATCGCCGCCTGCATTCCGGGCTTCTCGTTCTTCCGCGCGGAGAGTCTCCTGAAGTCAAGGCTCTTGGCTTTCTGCTGACCTCGGGTCTGCCCCGTCCCCTCCCCCGCCCGGGAGTGGAGTCGGGCCCGGCGCCAATCGCCCACCCCGGCCCGGCCCCCGCGCCGCGCTCCGGGCTGCCAGTCCGGGGAGCGCCTCTCCCGCCCCGCAGCCAGAC
>NC_043706.1:122839429-122875965 GCF_006229205.1 Suricata suricatta
GGACTCGCGGGGCGCGGTGGGGGGCGGAGGGGGCGGGGGACGAGAGCCACAACGCGGTGACCACGTGCCGTCTCCGCGGGCGGGGGCGACCGGACCCCGCCACCCGCGCCCGGCCCAGATCACTCCGAGCACCCAGCACCAGCTCAGAGGCAGCCCCGACCGCCCTCACCTTCTCGCCCTAACTTTTCTTAAACTTGCGGGTGAGGAGGAAGCTGCCGCCCCGTCCCCCCCTAGCCGCCACGATCCGCACTTGAACTCCGCCGCGCGGGCCTTCCACCTTGCGCCGCCCCGCGCGCGGGCGTGGAGTGGCTGCCGGGAAAGCCCGATGAACTCTCCAGAAAGTGCGTGAAGGAGGGTCGGGCAGCCGCGCTCGGCTCGGGGGGCGCGCGGGGTCTCCCTCGGGGAGCGCGCGGCAGCAGAGCCGGGGAGAGACTGTGGACCGTGACCGTGCGGCCCCGGCGGACCTCCGCGCAGTAATGCCAACATGTAAGTCTCACCTTTCAGCTGAGAATTCCTTCACACCTTTACCTGTGCCTCCCTCCTCCCCCCATCCCCACCTCAACTAAATGATTTTGTAAGGACTTCAACTGCATTGACAGAATAAACCGGTTTGTCTTCAGTTTGACCCCCGAGGCACCGAGGAGTGAGCTGGTATTGCCAGGCGGAGCTGTGACATGTGTGTGCGGCTTCCTTTTTTTTTTTTTTTTTCTTCCAGCCAGAGGTAAACTTCACATTGGGGCGGTGTAAAGCATAATAAAAAAGGGCAGGGCCTCAAGAATGGGGAAAACGTGTTTTCCAGTCAAATTAAACAAGGAGTAACAGGCATCGCTCCTCCATCCAGGGGCCTTGCCCTGCCAAGAGAGAGCGCTGCTGGATCAACACCTGGGGGCTTGGAAGGTACTGGTATACCGAGAAAATGTTGACTTTACACAGTGTCACCCTTGAGTGTCGAAGTTATTCTTGGATCTTTGGGTTATTTGAATGGTTAAAAAAAAAAGCGCGCAGAAACATTTCTTGGTTGTCTTGTGTAGATTAAAAAGTAATGAAAGGAATGTGTCATTTTACGTTGTGGGATCTGGGAGGTGACTTGTCTTGAATTAGAAGTGGGGGGCAGAGGGCTATGAAGGGTCACAGAAACCAAAGAGGTTTTGGTTTTACGAAATTACCATTGAAGTGCTGAGGTTTCTCAGAGCGACCCCGCGAAAGGGCCCCTGAGCGCAGCCTGGGCCTTCCAGAATGGAAAAAAGGAAGATTGTTCTAAAAGGCCCTATTTTTGTGTCCCACTCAGAAGTTGCCTTTTCTTGTAATATGTAATTTTGCCTCTGATGTTTTATTTACTCTTGGGCAGATCCGCAGACATTTTACTACCTTCACTAACATCCAAGAGTTTCTAGAAATTGATACTCATTCTCCCTCCTCCAGCTTCCAGATCCTTAAGTGTTTCCATCAGACTTTCCTCCTTCAGCTTAGTACCTGGGTAGAGACTTGCACCCCAGGCCCTGTCTTTCCCTTCCTGGCAACTTCTTCTCTCACTACCCAGCACACATTTTCAAAAACAGGAAGAGTTGTACCCACAAGCATAGCCCTCTGCCCCTCTGTTCCTGGGGTGAGCAGTCGAATTAGAAAAGAACTACTTATTTTTATGAAAAGTGAATGTGCAGTAATGCACACCTGTGAATCTTAAGGTTTTCTTTATGCCAGTGGAATCAGCGAAGTATAACCTGAAATAATTTGTTTTGAGATGCAGCCAACAGTCTCAGAGAAGACTTGTTCTCAACATACAGGCGACACATTTTGAATGAATGTGAATTTGTTTTAAACGTCAGTTTTTTCCTAAAAATATAGGAAGGTTTTTAACAGCAGATACTTGTCTAGCTTCCTTTCAACTTTCCTAGGTAATTTAGATCTTATGGGAAGTGGGGGAAAAAAAAGCACGAATACCAGTTTTTAAAATATAGTGTGAAACTGATCCACACAGGTCATGTACAAGTTTGCTCATGAAATTATTTACTCCATTTGAGTTCCACATGTTCAGTAATTCTTAGGTCATAGAGAGTCAAAATATGGGTATTTAATCACATAAAATATAGCTTAGTACCCTGCTTTGAGTTTCTTTATGGAGCTATTTTGTCTGAAAGTTTTTCCATTTCTTGCCAGGTCATGATGTTTTTTTTTTTCCTTCCACTTTGCTGTTTATAATTCATATGGAATGGTTTAAGATGATCTGATTCTTTTTAGAAATTAGTATGTTAGAATATATGGAAATAATACCAACCTGTTCGAAGTAAACATTCTTACTGTCTTGTTGAAAATGCTAAAATGGGGAACACAAACTATATTATCTTTTAAATTTTAATTTTAGTCTGTTCAAGCACACAAACTGAGGAATTTTCTGCCTATTCTTTGTGGAGAGAGAATATTAATATATTGTTACTTTTGAGTTTTGAAATTATAGATTTTATAAATATATTTGGAGTTACACTGACTACATATTTTTCATATCCTGCGAAACTTAGTAGATTTATCAGGACTTGTGTTAACTGGTCTCAAGCAGCATGAAGCTCCTGTTCCATTTATGGCTTATATAAATTACATGACACTGTGCTTTTCCAATGTGAATGGTGAATGAGCCTATTGTCTCTTGGCTTATGGGAAATATTAGAAGCTTGTAGTTTTACTGCCTAACTGGACACGTCACTCTGATTTCTGGAAATAATGATTTGAAAGAGAATCAGTTTATACATTAAAAATAAACTGACATCCACTTCCTTAAACTTGACCATTTTTCTAACTGCCCATCTCTTACAGAGTTTATATTTCTGATGGGATGATTAAAAGTTTCTAGAGACTATTTAGACTTTAGACTAAATAGAATAAGACTTTGTTCAATGTGTGTGGCATGCTTGGGTAAAACCCCATATCTTTCCATTTCATTTCTCATTGGATAACATTATTGCACTATCTATATTGGGTGGCATTAAGAGCATATTTAGTTACTGGGGTGATAGCATTGAAGGGATATTTCGGTGGTAACTAAAAAATGCCAGTAAAACTTGAGCCTGGTTACTTAAGTATCATCTCACTTTCCTTTATAAGCATTACTCAGGATGGAATTATTTGGAATGCCTAACCCATTCAAGATTACTGCATTTAAAGCACTTATGGTGAATAGGACAAAAGCTTAGCATATTTCATATAGCATTTGTAAAAAGAAACCACAAATTAGTAAGAAAAATATTCCAATTACAATTGAAAACTACAGAAACGATTTGAACATGCCAATCCAAATAACGGAAATCCAAATGAGATGCTACTTCTATCAAACTGGCGGTGACTAACGCAGTAATAGTGATAGGACTGTCATACACATGGATCCACTTCAGCATAAGTGTGTATGGGTGAGTTTAAATTTATTTGGAAATGATTTGAAACTGGTGCACCTGGGTGGCTCAGTGGGTTAAGCTTACAACTCTTGATTTCAGTTCAGGTCATGGTCTCTTGGTTCCTGAGTTCGAGCCCTGCATCATGCTCTGGTTTTGCAAAACTGTAATACAGTATCACAACCAAAATATTGAGACAGTGCCCTTTTTCAGATGTTTTGTTTTACATGAAGTCTATGTGTGTTTCTCAGGGCTGCCTTTTAATTTCACCTGTGGTACAAGCCGTCGTACAATGGATGTTTCTGCCCAAATAAAGTCAAGATTTGTGCAGATTTGAAGAATAAACCTTTCTACTTTTTTGATGCGGGGGTGAACCCAACTTAATGAAAGAACTTGGGTAATAGAATAGCACTTTCTCTTTTTATTCATTGCTTGAGCTCAGGAACATGATCTTTAACCAAAAAGAGAAATACAATTATACTCAGGCTTGAATAAACCAAATTATGTTCTTTTCACTCTAGAAGAATTAAGGTACTCTCTTGCCACTTTTCTTGGTCCTTTGTGAAAAGACTGGACATAGAAATACGGTTGGGATCTGAGGAATAATGTCATTCTGACTATTCCTGGTAATAATAGAATTAGTGCCATGTCAGTTTTTCCACTGATTTTAAAATTTCTTCACCGATTTCTCTTTTTTTGTTAATTTTTTTATGTTTTTATTTTATTTTTGAAAGACAGAGACAGAGTGAGCAGGGGAGGGTCAGAGAGAGAGGGAGACACCGAATCTGAAGCAGGCTCCAGGCTCTGAGCTAGCTTTCAGCACAGAGCCTGACTTGGGGCTCGAACCCACAAACCGTGAGATCATGACCTGAGCCAAAGGCCGGATGCTTAACTGACTGAGCCACCCATTCGCCCCATCAGTTTCCTCTTTAAATTTTTTTAATGGTTTTTATTTATTTTTGAGAGACAGAGACAGTGCGAGCAGGGGAGGGTCAGAGAGAGAGGGAGGCACAAAATCTGAAGCAGGCTCCAGGCTCTGAGCTAGCTGTCAGCATAGAGCCCAATGCGGGGCTCAAACCCACAGACTGTGAGATCATGACCTGAGCTAAAGCTGGATGCTTAACGGACTTGAGCCACCCAGGTGCCCCATTTAAATTTGACTTTTAAAGAGTAAAGAGGTGGGATAGGTTAGGTTTTCTAGACTACATATGATTTCAGTGATGTGTTTGGGTAAAGTCACGTTCGTAAGGGGTCATTCTGAGATGGACTCAAGCATATTGTATGTTGTAGCCTGTGCAGACTGAAAAGTGGAGTGAGTTTGCAGTAGAGGTATGTTGGATCTCAGGAAGGACAGGTGGATTGGAAACCAGGTGGCATCGGGGATCTCTTCACTCTGCCACCACTGATTATGTGATCTTGGGCAATTTGCTTAGTATTGTGATTTTTTTTTTTTTTTTTTTTTTTACTTTTTGCCTGTGAAATGATAGGTTTTACTGCTTGGATTTAAATTTAATGCTTAGATTCTTTTCAGGTGACAGAAGTTTACTAGGATTCTCTTTTCCTTAAAAATATTCTTGCCCTCTTCAACAGAACTTTGAGGCTATGACTCAAGTAATAATACAAGATTGTATTATGTTTTTTGAGCTCCTATTTAGAACCTTAGTAACCCTGTTCTGGATTTTCCGTTCTTGTGAGAAAGTTATTTAAATCTCAGGGATGTGTCTTTGCTAAGCGATCCCCTGAGAAGACACATAGTGCTTTCCTTCCTCTGTTCTATTCTTAATTTATTTATTTCTGTTCTTCAGTAAACAGCCAAGTGGATGAAAGTTGACTTGTCATGTGGGTTAGTTTGGTTACAAGCGCTTGCCTTGTCTTGGGTTCCTTTTCGATATGAAGTGATGGCGTCTTGAGAACAAGATGAAGCCCCTGGTCAGTATTTGCAGCTATTGTCTGAAAGGATACAGCCTAAGGATTGACTACGGAATCCCTAAATATAAGGACTTGTTATAGCAAAAGAACGTTGTGTTATGAAAAATACTGAATGTTGCCAAGCTAACAATGATGATTTCTTAAGGATTTTTAAGCTTATTTATTTATTTTGAGAGAGAAAGAGCATGCAAGCCTGAGAGATGTAGGGGCCGAGAGAGAGGGAGAAAGAACATCAAGCAGGCTCCATACTGTGAGTGCAGAGTCCAACACGGGACTCAAACTCATGAACTGTGAGTTCATGACCTGAGCCAAAATCAAGAGTTAGGTGCTTAACAAGTGAGCCACCCAGGTGCCCCTCCTTGAGGATTTTTTAGAGAGCACATAAAATGAAGGGGATCATTATCCAAACATTGACAAGGGACAATGGTCACGTGCGACAGAAATTAAGAAGCTGGGAGTTCTCTTGGGCTGTTACTGTTGGCTGTAAATGGTGGGGCTGGCAATGGATTTGACTGACTGCTCTGCCCCTTTATTTTTCTGGGCCTCAGTTTCCTCCTCTGTGAAATGTGCAGGTTAGACTTCATCATTGATATTCCCAGCTTCAAAGTTCTTTGAATACATAATTGTGGTTTTTGTTTTAGAAGCATACTAATTCATCCATGGCATGAATGGGAAACACCTCATTCATCCAAAATGAATGGACCCATTCTTCCAAATGAGTGAACTTTTCATGTGATAGAAGTTTATCATCTCCCCTTTTTAAAGACCAAGTGCCATGCAGCAGTGTTTCTCCCTTTTTGGGGGATGGCATCCTATACACAGAAGAGGAGATAGTCTCAGCATTTTAAGTACTCACCTCTAAACTCACGTAATAGATGGAGGCACCAGGCTGTAACTCTGTGGTATTCCAGAGTTCGCATCCATTCTTACTATATTATTATGATGTACTGTGGCATAATTGTTCCCATATGCGGTAATATTGCTTCAGATTTCAAATATTTTGGATGGATGCATCTTAAAACACACCTTCCATACAGAAAAATACTCCTCAGGTATTAAGCTTTGACTGGTTTAGGATTTCCATTAGGAACCAATTGATGCTAGAACTTCTAGTTGGGTGAATATAAAAACATGGCACAAATATCAGATACTGCTTAGAATTTCTGTGTTAATGAATAATCCATTTCATTTCTGTTCCCAGGTGATCCGGAAGTAGTCACAAAGTCAACTGATTGGTATTGACTACGGTCCATTCTTGTTTAAGGCTTTTCTTTTGATTTCACTGTGGACAGAATAACCATACTTATATTAGAACACCCAGGATGGTGGTAACAATAATAGTAGCTAATATTTGTTGAGCTCCTGCTGAGTGTCAGGCACTGTTCTCAAAAGACATGCTCTGATTTTAATCATCCAGCAGCTCTAATGGATTAGAATTTCTATTTTGCAGGTGAAAAGTTAGAGGCACAGGTGGTCAAGTACATTTCCAAAGGGTTGATTAGTTTACAGGTAGCAAACCTGGACTAGCTGACTCCAAGCTTGCTCCCTCTGCTATGTACGTGGTCTCTAACAGTAAAGGATGGACTGGAAATGAGGCTTGAGGCACACGCAGAGATCATTCGATACCTATTTTTGGTTATTCGATTGTTTCCTTTCCTGCTTATCTGGTTTTGTGATTAGTATTACATAATTTACTCCAGATGAGCACCTTCAGGTAAAGAAGGTATTACTGTGGTCCTCCGGTATCTTATTAGTTGTTTCTCTTGTTAGAAATAAAGAAGATTCTCAACTATCTCCTGGAACCATAGAAACTCCCTTTGGGAATTTTAAGAACTGGAGATTTTTTTTTTTACTGCTACCTGACTATTTTCCTGCTTCATGGCTCACTTGCTAATTAGTCCTTTTGTGGGCTTTTATGGTGACTTGCTGCCCCTTTCACTGACTTGTCTCTTTTGATGGGGCTGAGTCAATGAAAGGTTTCATACCATTGTTTTAAGCCAAGGTAATATGGATGTCCCTGTCTAAATCATTAGGTGCAATTTTGAGTTTAAAGATGAGACCACTGTACATTTAATTATAGTTTCTATAATACTTGGTGTTTAGTAGCCACTTAAAAACATTGATAGGTACTATATATAAAGTAGTTATTCTTTTTGGATGTTAGTGCTTCATTGCTTAATTTTAAATAATTTTTTAATGTTTATTTATTTTTGAGAGAGAGACAGACAGATTGTGAGCAGGGGATGGGGTAGAGAGAGAGGGAAACACAGAATCTGTAAAGGCTCCAGGCTTTGAGCTGTCAACACAGTCTAACACGGGGCTTAAACCCACAAACCGTGAGATCATGATCTGAGCAGAAGTCAGACGCTTAACCAAATAAGCCACCCAAGCGCCCCTTCATTGCTTAAATTTAAGGGGAAGAAGGCAACTTGGCAACTTATTTTTATTTGTTTGTTTATTTGTTTATATATATGTGGATACTTATTTATTCATTTCCATTTGTAAAGCAGCAGATGTCATAAAACGAAAGCATTTCCTTAATTTCTACTTTTTTGGGAGATTATAGGAGAAGTTGATATAAAATCCTCTTGGGTAAGATGGCATGTGACTGGTGATGCTGAAGGTTGAGGCTGAAATTGCTTTAGTTTTTGATAAATGCGTTTGAATGATCTGAATGTCTCTCCATCTTCATTGAGAAACCACCTGTTCTGTAACGATTGCGATTTTCCGATGTCTGCTGAAAACCTACACTTTGGCTATTGTCCTACTGCCTTACTAATGCTCAGGGTCCTGATATTCTTTCTTCCATTGCAGGATGTTTCACTCAGATCAAATGTGGAACTGCCGTTGGAAATGGAAGCCAAGTTCTCTTCTGCTCTTAATTGCTTTATGTACTGTGTACCTTCCTCTTCCAGGTGAGTAAGACTCCTTCTCTTTCAAATCCTGAATTCAAGCGTGTTTGCATTGCTTTTAGTATAAGTATGCTATTTATTTTTTTGATATCTTTTTTCTGTTTCTGTTTCGGTTCTTTCAGGCTTTTACTTACATGGCCTCTGTGACTTCTTTGTGAATAGTATGACTTTGATCATTGTTCTCTTTTCTAATGAGTGCATTTCTTTAATCTTTGCTGCATTTCTTTTAGCTTTATTTATTTGTCTAGCCCATATTGAATGATGAGATAGCTACATTTCTGACATTAAAAATGTGCTAGCTTTTCTTCTACTATTGAATAAATATACAATACTCAATTCTTTCTCTTTTCAAGTTTTTATGGAGTCATTTATGGAAAGCAAAGGCGGCTGTTTTTATTTATCCTAATTTTCTTACCATGCCATGTTGCAGCATGAGACAGGAATTTGAAATCAAGTTTTTAGACTGTGAGGTTTACTTAGTTCGCTTAAAAGGATATGAAAAAGTTAATTTTAATTACAGTATTTTGAGGATAAAAATATCAAATCTGTGTAATTACAATTTTTTTCTGAACTTTGAAACAAAATCCTTTTAGTTATTGTTGCAAAAGCTAAATTTTCTATCATCAGCTAATTGTATGAACCAGCTGATCAGAACCTGAGGAATGGGAGTGATGTTTAAAAGTAAACTGTTTCTTCACTATCTGGTTTTGTTCCTGAGCAAACTGCATTTCCCTTAAGTCCATTTTGTTTTACTCTTTTTTTTTAATTGCTGTATTCATTCAGTTTACCCTATTTGTTTTTAGAAGAAAATTGTTACTCCTATAGTGTTATGTATTTATTACGTGCTTAAAGATTTTATACATTTCATGGAGCTCCTGGGTGGCTCAGTTGGTTAAGCATCTGGCTTCAGCTCGGGTCATGATCTCACAGTTTGCCGGTTCGAACCCCGCATCAGGCTCTGTGCTGACAGCTAGCTCAGAGCCTGGAGCCTGTCTTCAGATTCTGGGTCTCCCTCCCTCTCTGACCTTCCCTGCTCGTGCTGTCTCTCTCAAAAATAAATAAAATATTTAAAAAATTTAAAAAAGATTTTATACATTCCATATTTGTATTATATATCTATACATTATAAACAATATATTTAATGAATTATGAAAATAGATTACTTCTAAAAGTATTTATTCATGGATTAAGAAATTCAACTTATATTTAATACATAAATATCTTTTTCCCAAGCCATCAAGTATTTTAAGCGTTTCAGCTACTCAGAAAATTCTTGGCACATGGTTTAATGGTTTCAAAACAAAACTGATTCTTTGAAGCTTTTTGTGTATTTGTTTCAAATCCATGATAAAGCCACTCTTTCTTTTACTTTCATTGCCAAAAGAGGAAAGAAACCTGTGAGGGGAACTTAAAGTTAAATACACACTGGATTTCTTTGGTTATTGTGTTGAACTTTTTCTTAACTTTCAAAAGTGACCCACCAAGAATCAATCACGTGATGTCAAGTAAATTATGAGATTAAAATTAGCTGACATCTAGTTACTTTCATTTTTCTTAGGTCATGGCATTTGTCAATTTTCAGGGCTATTTCAGACCTTAAATTGAGACTTTAATTTTGGATGTCAACGTTTTAATTGACATATCCACATTCATCGTTTTAATCACTCGGACAAATGAAATGAAACACATGTCCTCAAACTAGTTAAAAGAAGTCAGATGGCTGGGACTCGGGTGAGGCAAGGGAACACCGAGTTGCAGAATTTCAGGAGATTCTCATTCTCAAGTTCTGGGGAAACAAAGTCCTTAAGTCTGTTTTTAAGTCACTGTCTCACACAAGTCTTTTTAAAAAATTCCTTTCATTACCCAACACTTAATGTGTATCACGTAAGGCTTTGTGACAGACAGTAATCTGTGTTTACTCATGAACCCAGAACACTTTATATCTATTTATCTGTTACCGTGACTCACCCAAAATGCCACCACTTCACCCATGGGTATCTGAACTCACAAAAAATACTTTAGGGATTATTATTGGCATTTTAGTATACAATTTTTACCCTACAACTCAATGTAAGTTCCCCTAAAATGATGACTATTAAAACTTTAGATGTATGAATGTTCAGAGTCCTATCTTTAAGTCATAGTGTAATTTTGAATAACTGTATTTTTGAAGAACACTTGGTGCTTAACTGTGATGTTGAATCGCCATGTATGCACTCTTTGACTCTTTCACTTCTCTGCCCGACCCCTATGTGATCTTCTGGAGTTCAGTGACTTTCAGTGTTCTCTTGATGCCAGCGTCTCCTAAATCCAGTTTGTCAGCCCTGGCCCCTCCTTGACCCTGGAGTCACCTGTAGGGTTGCTTATATATATAAATAACGGGTTTCAAACTTCATATGTGCAAAGACTCTTGACTCCTATCTCCTATCCCCAAATCTACTTCACTTTCAAGCTGTATAATCCATACCACTACCTCCTTCACCTTCCTATTTTGTAGACATATTGACCCACCTGTTTCTGGACCATGCCTTCCTAGTACCCTCTTCTTCCTAAACTGCACATACCGGGTTCTTTTTTGACACTCACTTCTTAATTATTACCACCTCAGATAAGCCCTCCTGTTCCCCACTTCAAAGGCGCCCCTTTTCACTCTAGTATCACGATACCCTTCACTGATAAACTGTATAGATTTTCGTTGCTCCCTTGACTGTTAATGTTTTGGTAATTTGGCTATGATAGCTAGGATAAAGGGTTGGCAAAACCTCTTTTGATTGTTAAGAATGACACTTAGGTGAGATGATTAAAAATTAGAATACTGCAGTTTAAATTGGATATCTTCAGTTCAGTTCATATAACAGAATTGCAAGATGAAGTCTTCTGGTAGGTACGTGAACGTCTGTAGTTTCATGGGGGCATTTACAAAGCCAATAGTATAAAGTTGTATGTCCTTCAGGATTTACAAAAGCAATGTCTCTTGACAAGTGATCAATATAACTTTCAATAAGGACTACAACCAAATTACAGCTGAATGTTTAAACTAGTCCCACAGAAGTATAAATTAAAACAATAAAACATGATTTTATTTTTAATCCACTAGCTTGGCAGTATTTAGAAACATTGATAACATCCACGTCCAGTATTATCAGCATGGTTGGGGAGATGTCACACACTCACACGGTTGGCTCTGTCCCTTGTGAGGTCAAGTAGGCAACATTTTCTAAAAATTAAGAATTTGTATTTTCTTCAGTATATTACTCCCCCATGTAGATATCTATCTGACAGAAATTTAAAAAATATATAATACATAGAGCAATATATACCAGTATGTTAACTGTAACATTGTAATAGCAAATATTTGGCAAAGACTGTAATTGTCCAACAGGGGCATGATTATGTAAATTATTTTACCTTAATACTATGAAATACTGTGCAGCCATTGAGACCAATGTGGTCAAACTGTGTGTATTGGCTTTGGCAGATGTCAGTTATAATACTAAGTTAAAAAACAAATTGCCAAACAGTATAAAATTATCCTAGGTTTGTAATACGTTATATCACAAACCTGGAATGTGTAATGCACATATACGTTTGTATCAGATTGTATAAAAATCATAGTAAAACGTGGAATGACACTCATCAGGCTTTAAAATGGGTCACGTTCAGGAACACAGGTTGGAACCAGAAGAGGGAAGGCAATAGAACTTTATACACCTTTGAATTATTTGTCTTGTTACAATGACTATTACTTTAGTAACTTGGAAAAACAGAAGAAAAGCTGATTAAAAAAAGTTTTTTAAGCCACATTTAAAAAGTGGCCAGAGAGGCTGTCGATGCACACGAATGTGACAAATTTCTGTTAGACACGTAACTGTTAGTCTGGCTCTTCCCTTACTCGATAGGAATCTCCTCAAGGTGTTTCAAATAATAACCTCTTTTTATGTAGCACGACACTCCATGGCTCTGAAGATGAATGATGGTATCTCAGGCAGACGGAAGGTTACCGCTTCAAGTGAAGTGGGAAACAGATAGCTGAGAGCCAGTGAATTCCTCAGCAACCAGGAGCCTGTTTCCACACAGATAGCCTTAGTCATGAGCACTGAGGGAGGAGCCTCCCTTCTCTCCTGAAAAATCGATGATGTCAGCAGATTATTTCAAAGCTCAGTGATGGATCAACAGCTAAAAGGGGAAATGCGTTTGAAAGTACAGTCTGGCCTGAACTGTGTGCTCTCTAGCCCAGAGCGCAGCACACTTCTAGGTGGCAGGTAGGACATTGGGCAAAAGCAGTCTCGTACTTTTCTGTGTGTTTCTTTGTTGATTTTTCTCATGATCAAAGAATGAACAATTATTCTGTAACATCAATTACATTGAAGTCTGTATTTATGTGGTAGGCATATCTCTTTATACTGTTTTTACATTTGGTCAAAGAGGCTTTCAAATGCATGGAAAAATAATCCTTTTACAAATCCGCCATGTGTTTTTGGCCATTTTACTATTAATGTGTCTGAAAGATAAAGAATAAGGTTCTGATTGTGCAAACCATTCTTTTTTAAAAAATACAGCATAGTTAATATACAGTGTTACATTCGTTTTCGGTGTACAATATAGTGATTCAACATTTCCATAAATCACCCAGTGCTCATCATGACAAATGCCCTCCTTTTAAAAAAAATTTTTATGTCTCTATTTTATTTTGAGAGAGAGAGGCACAGAGAGTGAGCAGGGGAGAGGCAGAGAGAGAGACACAGAGAGTGAGCAGGGGAGAGGCAGAGAGAGGGAGACACAGAATCTGAAGCAGGCTGCAGGCTCTGAGCTGTTAGCACAGAGCCCAATGTGGGGCTTGAACCCATGAACTGTGAGATCATGACCTGAGCTGAAGTCTGACGCTTAACGGACTGAGCCACCCAGGTGCCCCAACAAGTACCTTCCTCAATCCCCATCGCCTGTTTCATCCATCCCCCCAGTCACCTCCCCTCTGGGGACCATCAGTTTGTTCACAGTATTTGTTTTCAGTAGTTAAGAGTCTGTTTCTTGGCTCGTCTCTCCTTCTCTTTCTTTCCTCTTTGTTGGTTTTGTTTCTTAAATTCCACATACGAGTGAAGTCATAAGAGATTTGTCTTTTTCTGACTGGTTTGTTTCACTTAGGATAATATATTCTGGCTCCATCCACATAATTGTGAATAGCAAGATAATCTTTTTGATGGCTGAATAAGATTCCACTGTATGTATATGCATACCACATCTTTTTTATCTATTCATCTATCAGTGGACATTTGGGCTGCTTTTGTAATCTGGCTTTTGTAAATAATGCTGTAAATCACTCATCATCAGGGAAATGGAAATCAGTGGTACAATGAGATATCACCTATCCCCTGTCAGAACGGCTAAAATCAAAAACACAGAAACAACAAGTTTTGGTGAGGATGTGGGAGAAAGGAACCTTCTTGCAGTGTTGGTGGGAGTGCAAACTGGGGCAGCCACGCTGAAAACAGTATGGAAGTTCCTCGAAAAGTTAAAAATAGAACTACCCTGTGATCCAGCAAACTGTTTTATTAAGTGAAAAAAATAGCCAGGATAATGATCAAGTGACTAACAGAAAATTATACCATCTAGTAATAAAGTTTGTTTTTTAGTTAGGATCAAAATGCTCCAAATTACTGTCTGTAGGTCGCCTTCAGCTGTAAGCTGTTTTCTTATTCTCTACTTGAGATTGGAGGAGTCACGTGATGGAATAAGCAAAGCTCTCAAGTTTGTGCACAGAAGTTTCCTTGAAGCATCTTTCCAGATAATTTCTGTTGCGTACCTTTGAGAAGATCTGAATTTGATGTGGGGAACGTTGAAATCATACATTGGGGTCATAAAGCCAATCACATAAATGTAGAAAGAGGATAACTTGTCACCATGGTGACAATTTCAAGTGACTGGGTATCGTGATGGGGCCACTAATGAAACTGACCCCAATTAGAGTGCATCAGGAAGAGAGGGTAGTCAGCTGAGTCGTGCTGTTCCCTGGCCAGGTCACACTGTCTCTCGGCATGGTGGTCATCCTTTAGAGAGCATTCGTAAGCAGCAACAAGGTCAGGCAGATCTGCTTGGTGATGGGCCTTGAGCGGTCTGAGAAAAGTTCGAGGCCTCTCTGTCTCAGCCCTGCTGTGAGAAGCGTCTGTTGGGGTGGGCCGCCCTGTAGACTCACGTCCTTTGTCAGATACAACACTTGCTTTTGCGGAACTATTTGTTTTGTTTTTTAAAGAGTAAAACTCCTGGGTCGCCTGAGCGGCTCAGTGGGCTAAGCGTCAGACTTCGGCTTAGGTCGTGATCTCAAGGTTTGTGGGTTCCAGCCCAGCGCCAGGCTCTGCGCTGACAGCTCAGAGCCTGGAGTCTGCTTGCGCTCTCTGTCTCTCAAAAATAAATAAAAAACATTTAAAAAAATTTAAAGAGTAAAACTCCTGGCCAATAGAAGAAATTAGAGAAATGTCACATTTACTTTGGGATCATGAAGTCAGTCAGAGTAAGACAGTGGTCTTCAGATATTTGGAGAGTGATAACAGACCATTTGGAAGTGATATCATACTTTACATGATCTCTGAGCAAAGATAAGACGATTAAGCTGGTTCTTTAAGTACCAAATGACCCTCCTGGTGATTGGTTGCCAAGAACTAAACCTGCTACCCTTCAAATTCCTCATCTCTGGAAAGCAGGACACAAAGAATGAATCTTAATACTGAAGAAGAATTTAAACTAAAAATCTTGAAGGGCTCCTTGGTCAACCACTTACTTCTAGAGAGAGTGTGTGTTGTATAGTCTAGTTTTTTGAGGTACATATAGTTTTAATTGTCTTACTGCAAAAGTGTCTTCTGTGTGTATCTCCTTTCAGTTGAGCAGATAATTTTTATATAGAACTGGAGATTAGTCAGGAGAAACCTGGGGGAACTCTAGACTTTGGCAGGTACAAAATTTTCCTCAACTTTCAAATTAATGATTCTTTAAGGAGTTTTCATTTTATTTTCAACACTCAGAGTAGAGTATGTGCTCTTTGGCACCTTTCTTACTCTGACTGCAGTGTCCTAGGATTTCATAAGGAAAGAATGTGGAAAAGGACAAAATGGAAAAGAACCGAAGAGAAAGAGAGAGAGAAACTCATTCCAAATTTAAGAAGTAAATATACTTTGCAGGGTGAGGCAGCAGAGGAGGGAAGTATAGAGGTCAGAGAGAATAGATTAATCCACAATGAGCATGTATTATAAACATCCTTTGTCTTCCGCTGAACTGAGACACTTCAACACCTGAAAAGAAAATAAGGTCTTTTGCTGGCACACAATTAGGACTGTCACCAGTTCAGATAAACCTTTCTATTAAAGAAATAAGTGAAAAATAAATAAATAAATAAATAAATAAATAAATAAACCCTCTCTGAGAGGAGTAAAGTAGTCCAGTGGGGGCTATGATAACTACCATATTTTTATAGTTAAAACTAATTATCTCGAATTTGTTTTCAAAACAATCTTATAAAGTATGTCTAGCCATGTAATCTTTTTTTTTTAGATGGGCTCATTTTTTTGGGAAAATAGGGTGAATTATGATGCATTTCACATCAAAATATCTTAGTTTGCAGTCATTCTTAAATCAGCTTCATCTTAAACTTGTGGTTTAGAAATGATCCACCTTTTTAAAAAATTACAAAATTCTCTTCAATACATCAGCTCTTGGGTAAGAGTCAACAAAGTTGTTTTTAACACAGTCTGCTCTGAGCTTGGTGCTACTAGCTTCCATACCCACTAGAGCTCAGATGATAGACTGTGTCCGCTCAATTAAAAATCAGGTTCCCTTTTTCTTCTCTTTAATTATAAAATTACACTATTCCCTATTATTAGTCTGGGCAGAGCTACAGGAATGAACTACTCCTCGTACTTTTTGCAAATCTCTAAATCAAGGGACGTTTTTAGGTTTCTTTACCTGGTCAGAACTTGAAAGAGTATTGTCAAAGTGAAATTGCAGAACTGAAAAAAAAGAAAACAGTCTGAATGGTAATTTTAATCACTGCTTTTAAACAAATCCACAGTTCTGTTCTTTTCTCTTCTTCTTCTTTTATTTTCCTTAGGTATATACAATGAATACTGGCCCCTATTGAGACTAGGGAACAGTTTTGCTGCATTACTGTCTTTATCGAACAGAATTATACAGTACAAAATGAGATTTTTCTGCTCCTGATCATTTTGGTGGCCTCAGTGATTGTGCCAAAGGGGAAAAAGCGAGACTTTTAAAGATATTTTGGCTTGGTGTCAGGTATTTTACAGAGCATGAGATCTAAGTAAGCTCACTGACGCGTTGTGGACTGTGGTCCTGCCCTTCCTGACTGCTTGAATCAGACTGTGTCTTAATCACTCATCTCCTGGCTGGTCAATATTAGCTTTTTACTTGGACTGCTAATCACATCTCTCTCTAGAATGGCAACCTGAAAATCTGTGACTTGGAGGGAGCTCATGACCACAGCATTTCTATTCCAATACTGATGAAATAGTGATGTTTCAGTATACAATACAGTTTGTGGATTTTCTCCTGGAGCCTTTGCTAATTGGATATCGGACTTTTTCCTTCCATTTCAAGCTTTGATACTTTTGCTGGTGTTTGGTTAGGACTCCCATAGCTCTGACTTGCTTACGTAGCTCTGACACACGTACTAGAGAGATCTGTGCCTTTTAATCATGATTTCAGAAGAACGCTCTCTCTGAATATTCAACCATTTCTTGTGTTTAAGGCAGTGTCTGTTTATGCATGTGATGTAAGATTGTGTGGCCCCAGAAGAGGCCTTCAGTAAATGAAGCTGTCCCCTGTGACTTTAGCAGGCAGAGTCTAGCTGACTTAAGAGTTAGGCCTTCTTTAATCAGAGCCTTTCCCCTCCCGCTAATATAATTAAAGTATGTTAAACATTTGCAACTGCATAATAGGATTTAAATATCAGACAGAACACAGGGTTAATATTGTTTCTCTTAAGTGCCTTTAAAAACTAAGGGCTATATTATAGTAATATTTGAGTGGTGTGTGTGTGTGTGTGTGTGTGTGTGTGTGTGTGTGTGTGTGTGATATGTTAGAGCAAAATCATGGTCCTTGATGTCAACGAGTTGTTGACACTGTCTATGAGGAGTCTGCCATGAGACAAATAGGACGTCCTATTGTGGTCTAATAGAGCACAGAGGTGACATCAAGGGATAGCAGAGGAGGTCTCAGAGAAGTTTTCATGCGGGGAGCTAAGTTAAAACTGTGTCTTCTAGCAGCGGTGATGAACAAGATATTTACAAAATGGTATGGCTTCCTACTGACCATTTCAAGATATTTCTCCACAATCAGACTGTGTGGCTTGCTGTGAAAACTGAGGCAATCATGGGACTGGTTTGTACCCATTGGGTATCCCCTCTGGTGGTAACAGAAGGCAGGAAAATGGAAAATGGGGTTGACAGTAGAGAAGGGCAGTGTAGGGGAAGAATGGGTTAAAGGCAAACCCATGGATACATTGAAAATGTTGTTGTGGAAGGATAAATACTTCTTTTACTAAAATAAAGGGTGTCTGCGGAAGAGTAAGGAGTGAAGTTAGGTGAGTTGGGAGGCCAGACTGTGACGGATGTCACTGGGGTCCACACTGACCAGGCTAAGGGACAACTGTCAGCCCAGGAGGGGAGAGAGGCTTGTCATCACAAGCTATGATCAGGAGGATACGTGCCATCAGAAATGCCTGGGAAGGGAACAGAAGTCAAGAACTCCCTTCCCTAGGGTTGTAGTTAAATAACTAAGGAGCAGACCGTTTTTTTGTGGGTTTTTTTGTTTTTTGTTTTTCTGAATCTGTAGTTTATGCTTTCTCTATCATACCATTTTGCTTCAGAAATGGCAGCCTCACTTTTCTCACCAATGGTGAGCAGCATCCATATACATATCAAAAAGCCGCAGACAGAAGTTAATAGAATTCCAACCATCCTTGGTGCTTCTCTTTCTAGGTCAAGCCCATATTTAATTGTGACCTAGAGTTGCTGAATCTACATTAGAAATGTGGCCTTCCTCTTCAGAACTACTGCCCCCAAGGCTTTCATCTTCACCTGGTGTGTTGAATGGGCCCTGCATTGGGTGTGCCCTAATTAAGTTCCCTTGAAGATTCTCGTCACTTACAGGATAGAGGGCACAGTCTTAATTTAGGTAATTTCATGGCTCCTTAGCTTTTTTTGCCCTACCAAGTGTCTGCCAAATAGTAGGGTCTACTTTCCAAGAATTGTGTGTGCCAAAAGAAGAAAGTGGTCACGGTAAGTGTGTGTGATAACCAGTATAGTTTATTTTCACTTGCTTCAAGGACTGAACTTCTTGTGGAAATACATTTCTTAAGGTCTTTTTAAAAAACAAAAATCACTCTTTTAAAAAAAATATCTACTTTCGTTGAAAATGCAAAGAAGGTGATCGTTGTCTTCATTCTTTCAGCTAGTCTCTTCCTCTCTGTCAGTCTTTTCCACTACCATCCCTTCTACTACTGTAGCTTAAACTTTTTACCTTGCTCTGTGCCTCCCAAATGTAACTTGCAAACATAGTCACATCTTGTCTTTTCAAGACAGACAAAAATTTTCCACTTCCCCTCAGTCCTTTTGTTCTTTTAGGCTGTCCTTTTCATTTGTTATTTCCTTTACTTCTGAATGTCTTGAAAGCGTAGTCTCCATTTCGATTTATTACTTCCATACTCTTAAAATATAGATTATTCTGTCTTAGAAATGCATTGACAGGTATTGATTTGTGGGGTGTGTGTGTGTATATATAAATAATTATGCTGTGTTTTTCTAAAGCCCTAAAGATCTCCTGAGCATTCTGCTGTTTTCTAAAGGTTTTTTTATTTTTAAGACATTTTTAAAGTAGGTGGAACATATTTGCTACACAAATGTTTGTTACTAAAGAAAAAAGAAAACACTTTCTTCATAGAAAGTCTGTTTTAGGATGCAATTGTGTCACATAATGAGATGACTAATGATTTAGAATTTAATCTCTTTGCATTTAACTTTTGCAAGATACCGTTTTACATACAGTTTTTCATATTCTTCGAATTGTTCCTTTAGGTGTCTCTGACTTTCTATTAGCTTATATTCTCCTTTTTTCCCTCATTTAAATCAAAGTTATATTCTGATTTACCTAATTGCTTCTGTTTTCGATTCCTGTTTCTTTTCTTTTCAATATTCCCATCATATCCTAAAATTTTCTGTTATTAGGATATTAGGCAGTTATGAGGATATTTATTTCAAAGTGGTTTGTTCAAGTGAAACTAAAAGTATCTTTAGTGTTTATTCAATATGTATGCCTGGCTTCACTTTACAACAACCTTTATTTTTGTTATAATTATATTTGAAAGCATTTTGAACTGGGAAGTTGTGGTTAATTTACACTTGAAGCTCTCATTTGTGGGAGGCAGAGATACATAGATATATAAATATTTAGTGATGAAAGTCACAACTTTGTATTCGTCAGAAAAAACATAGAGTTCATTAGGCTTTGTTCATATAGGTTGGAAATCTTTTAACTCTGAGGGCAGGGTGTATAAATGAATCTGATTTTGGTATTCACATGGAAGCAAAAAATTAGATCTAAAATCTAATAATAAAATTGAACCAGTGTGATTTTGTTTTCCATATTATTAAAGGAGGACTTGGTCATTTTTTCAAAACTAAGACCCTACTACCTTCCGAGTGTTTTAATTTTAGTAATCCTAGTCAGATGTAAAGTCAGAAAACATGCTATGGGCTATTTCTGGTTAAAAATGCTAGTGAATCTTGTATTACTTGAGAGAAAAATGTGCCTTTGAGAAACATATTTTAAAACTTCAGATCTATGTTGGGTTTTATGTAAACTTGAACTCCATGTGCTGAGACATCAAGTTGTTTTTAGAATGCATCTAAACTAATGACAGTAATGAAAAAGTTGGTGTGGCATGAGTAGTACTGATAACTTGATCAATCAGTAATATCACTTAAGTGCTGGCTCTGAAATTAAATTTTGCAACGATGCTCATTTGCAGTCAGAGACACCTTTTCAATGTGTGTTAGGGCCTTGTTATAATCATTGAACATTCAACATAACCTAAATATCCAACAATAGGGGATTTGATAAATTATGGTATGTTTACATGATGAAACGGTATACATATTTCTAACTTTATTTTTTCAAATGTTTAGTGAAATGGGAGTGGGGGTCAAGATTCAAATGTCATTGAAAAGGGCAGGGCATCAAACTATGGCTAGGATGATTTTTTGTTTTAAATAACGGTGTGAATTAAAAAACAAATAGAAAGAAATACAGATGATTGCAAACTCTGTGTCTTTCAGATTCAGGTGTTTCCTTTTCCATCATATTTTTATGTTTCTATAACATGCATTGATTTCTTAATAATATAAAATCGATGCATACTCACTATTTTTATAGTTTTATGTATGGATATGATTACAATACACTGATTTTATAGTGCCATATACACAGCATGTACCTACAATGCCCATTAGTTATAGGTACATAAAGTTCCTTATTCTAATTCTACTGGTTGATGGTTTTGCATAAGAAAACTGGTCTGAATAGTGGTAATATCATCCTGAAACCTAGAGATAACCACTTCACGTCTCCACTAGGTTAGCTAGAATTTAAAAAGACTGAAACATACTTGGGGTGGTGAAGATGTGGCTTTCATACATTGTTGGAGCAAGCATCCACTTTGGAAAACCAGTCATTTGTTTCTTTAAAAAATTACGTATACACACATCTACACTGTGATTTAATAATTATATTATTGGGTATTTATCCAAAAGAAATTAAAACATTTGCCCACAAAGCTTCCGTAACTTGTTTGTAATATCATTATTCATAATAGGCCCAAGCTGGGAAAGATTAAAATGCCCATCAACATGTAAATGGATAAACAGATTTTGGTATATTCATACAAGAAAATGGTACTCTTCAAAAAAAAATGGAACTACTGATACGTGCAAGAACATAAATTGGGATCTGTGAAACATGTTGAACAAGGAAGGGACATTGGGTATATTCTCTTTGATTTTATTTATGTGGAATTCTAGGATAAGCAAAATTAATCCACAGTGATAAAAATCAGAAGAGTTGTTGCCTCCAGGGGGCCACGGACTGGAAGGAGACGCAGTCAGATACACTGGATTGATGGAATTGTTTCAAAGTTCGGTTCAGATATAGTTATCTAGGGGAATTCATCTATTAAAACTCATTGGACAGTTGTATCAAAACTCATACACTTAAGATCTGTGCATTTTATTGCATGTCGTTTATACCTCCAACAAAAAGAAATCCCTGCTAATTGGAAATCACACCAGTTAACAGTTCTAGGACACGATAAATAGAATTCCAACACCCTCAGAGCTATCAAGATTTTACTAGCTATGTCAAGCATTAAGTAATAGTTTTTTTAAAGCAGAACTTTTTTGCTGTGCTTTTTTTTTTTTTACCAACAGGAAAGGAATATTCAATATTACTATATATGGATTAGTTATAGTTATTCAGATATTTTTAGTAGTTAAGAATATTCCTTTCTGTGTGTGGGAGAAATTTCTACAAAGGATATAACCTTCACCTAGCTCAAGTGTAAGCTTGCATTTCACCCTTCTTGAGCCCCTACACGCGTTCAAAGTTCAAGTTATTACTGCAATTTCCCTTGAGAGCTGCTTTCTTCCATCTAATAAAATGAATGCAATGATCAGCATATCAGTTTTTCCTATTAGTTATATTTTTCATGCCTACATTGGACATTGCCTTTTAACTAAAATCTTATGGTAGACTTACTGTATTTATGGCTTATTACCTTTAATTAAAGTTAAAGATAAAAAAGGTAGTCCGGGAAAACTAACTCCATTTGTTGTTGTTGAAAGCATGTTTTCTTCTATTTTGTTCTGTCCTCACTGAGGTGTTTATTTATTTCAAAAATTCATGGATCTTGTGAAAAACTTCACAAATCTTTTCGTAAATCTGATTGCTCAGCAAATATAAAGCATGAATCAGAAAGTAAATTTCAATCAAACACTTGAAAATTCCGACCTAGAGGAGGGTCAGCACCTGGTGAGTGGTTTCTGAGGGGTTATTGTTCTGCCCTGGTGCTGACTTGAGAGGCTTACCTGGGTAAATAGTGGTTGAAAGCATCAGTCAAGATGGTCTAATTTCTGGAGAAACACCTGCTATGACTCTATCCCTGCATAAAGGTCGCTATTTGCCCACAAAGGGTGCAATGAGAATGTGGCCATTGATTGAAGTAAACTAATGGGACTCTAATCATCAACTCCTAATATTAAGATCCAAGATGATGTGGAGATTATACAAAAACATCTCTTGAAGGCAAGACTGTATCCTTATTGGATGCATAGTTTGAGGAAGCACTGTGTATAATTTCAAACTTTGATAAATATTACAAAAAGGTAAAGCTCAACTTTTACATCTTAAATTCTGATCTCATTTCTGAGTTTCCTACAAGCTTAAATGTAAGCTGATTTGGCAGATAATTTGCTATGTAGGACCTGGCTAATAATTATAATAACATTGCATAGCATATTTTATTTTCTTAAAAATCTCCATACATTATTAAGGGACCAGAGGTACTGGAAGCCAAACTTATAACATGGTAGAATGAGAGAAATTTTATAGATCTTCTCTCTTGTAAAGCCATTGCTCTCTGGGTTCTAGTTACTTGTGTGGTCTAGAAAGTACTCTCTGACAGACATATGGGGCTCACCTAATGGGTTTCTTTTCTCTTAAGGATTAGAGCCTTTTTCTGTCAGTTTTCCAATGTCTCAAAGCAATTGCTTCATATATTTTGTCCTCTTCTAGTTTTGCTTATGCTGGGAGAGGAAGTCACATCCTTATTACTTCATCATGGCTGGAACCAGGAGTTCTGCACATTTTATTTGAACTTAATGTAAGCTTAAGTTTATTTGCCACTCATTTAATATAGCACCAAGTCCTTTGAGGATAGATCTGAATTAGAGCTCAGTGTTGTCTCTCTTGCATAAAACATGCCTGTTATATGTCCATGATTTTGAATTTTCATTCCTTTACAGTGGATAGAGCTTGCTCATGAAGTGTTCTGAACACAGAATCTTTCAGGTTCCCCACCAGTCATGGAAGTCGTCTTACCCATATCTGCCAATTACCTTTATAAAAAACTTTCCTCACCATTCAGCTCAATTTTTATGGACTCATATATCCTTTTACTTTCGCATTAATATTGCTTCCTGTAAAATACAATGCATTTTGTAACTACGATAAAAAGTACAACTAATAAAAAATAGTCTGAGGACAAACATAATTAAAAAGCACAACTCCACCAGTGAGAAGCATCTGAATTCAAGCCTCACAGGACTGTTCACTTCCACTATTCAGATTGGATCTTTCTTCAATCTGAGCTGCTTTTTCCCGGTTTCAGTGTCTCACTAATACCATTATTTTTCTCCCTCCAGAATCAAACTTTCAGAGCGATCTTTGTCTCTTTTTTTAGCAACACTTCTCAGAGATCTAATCCATTGCTACATCTGGGAGGGTCTCTTGTATCTCTTTGCTTTTGTTTTGGTTTTTTTGAATGCTCTTTATTTAATGCCTACTCTTAATTGCTTCTTGCCTCAACTTTTTTTTAAAAATAGTTTCATACCAAGTTGGTTTTCATATAACACCCAGTGTTCTTCCCTGCAAGTGCCCCGCTCCACGACAATCACCTCCGTCCCCTCCCCCCTACCTCCTCAGCCCTCAGTTTGTTCTCAGCATTCTTGCCTCAACTTTAATGACAATAGAAGAAACTGATGGCTCTTGTCTGCTGTCTCCCTCCACCATCTAGTAAAAACCACTTTCAAATAAACCTTTAAAAAGTGTAATTTGCTTGGGAAACTTTCAGTTGCTGAATGAAATAAGTGCTGTCTTTATGGATTGACATTGAAGGTTCTGAAGAACCTTCTATTTTCTAAGCTATTTTTGAGTTTCCTTATTCATAATCTAAGAAAAAAATGTTGAAGTATAAAACCTGTTTTTCTATGACAAGCCATGAACTTCCCTATCTCCAAGTCTTTCTTTATACCATGTCCTCAACCTAAAACTCATTTCCTTTTGCTACCTAATCAAGCACTTCCCCATCTTAAGACTGATGGTAAATGCTTGATGTCAGAAGCATTTAAAATGAGGCTGGTAAAATGGGTACTTTCTTTTCCTTAATTTTCATGTTTGTGAATACCCATGTAACCACATATCGGATCCCATTTTAGAGGTAGAATTGGAGCAAGGAATCATTTTCTAAATCTACAGTTTTTCTCCAGCTCTCCTTTGGAACTTTGTAGCAGTTTGTACTCAGTCTTTGTTTTCTTGGTGTATTATGTTTTATGATTGTTCATGTTTGTATTTTTTCCTTAGTAATGAAGAAGTAGGGACCATGCCTTCTTTTTAAAAATTGTTTTTATTTTGCACAAAACCAAAAGAGTGTAGGTACTACAATATGAATGAATTAAAGCACATTATTTAAATTTTTTAATGTTTTATTTATTTTTGATACAGAGAGAGACAAAGTATGAGAGGGGGAGGGGGAGAGAGAGACTGAGACACAGAATCTGAAGCAGGCTCCAGGCTCTGAGCTAGCTGTCAGCACAGAGCCTGACGCGGGGCTCAAACCCACAAACGTGAGATCTGACCTGAGCCGAAGTTTGAGGCTTAGCTGACTGAGCCACCCAGGCGCCCCTAAAGCACATTATTTAAAGGGAGACATTTGAGGAGAGGGTTAACCCATCCACTCTACAGGTTTGATGTGAAAGGCACAGTCATGCATTTCAACTGTCATATTGGAACAGGGTCACTTGAACTGAGGAGATTGCTGCAGACCCGGGGAGCCCATTCTGCATTTCATTCATTTTGACCTTGTTGATGTATAGACAAAATGACATGATACTTCCTAAGAAGTTGGTTACATAAAAACCGTGGTCTTAACAAAACAACATGTCTAAAAGGCCAATATCACCAAGCTTGTCTCCTCCTGTCTTTTTTTTTGACTGAATTATCCCTGGCTTGTGCTCCAAGAACGACCTTCTGCTGTAAGTCATGTTCCTTCCCTTTCCACAGGAGAGGAGGAGAGGTACCAGAGCTTTTCCTAGTCTTTACATCTCCCATGAGGCCCATAGCTTAGCAGAGTCTCAGGCTGAAGTTCCAGGGCATGAAGTGGATTTGGGATTCTGGGTTGCTATTAATTTTGTTTTAGCTATGTTATGAGTTGGCCTGGGATTTTAACAGAATTTTATAATGTTATTTCCATGGGAAAAAGAACCTTAAAATCCAAACAACCAACTAGGAACTTATTTTTTGCAATATAAGAATTAGTACATTTTGGACTTGGTATTTTTGATTTCTTGAGACCAAATATGTCAAAATCCATGGTGTCTCTACCTTTTTTTTTAAATATCAAACTAAAATGTCCTTATTGTGAATTATTTAGAAATGTGATATAACCCATGCTTTAAACTATCAGTGTATCTAATATGCTTCCCACTTGAATTAGCATATTTTTAAATTTAAATGAGTAGATTTTTAAAAAGGATATATCTCTTATAATTAGTGGATTTATTGTACTAAATTAAAATTAAATGTACATGTTTGATTTTTAAAAATAGCCTGTGATGGATGCATCCAGGAAGATGAAATTGTACCTTCTAATTAATTACTGGGAAATTTACCTGTGAATTTAATAGAAACAAAGGCTTTAAACATAAAGATGCTCATTTAATACCATCTATGGTAGGGAAAAAAACAACCAACTAAAGTTCCGTTAATACAGAATATCTTTGTTAATTACTTTAAAGCCGGTACAATTATAATGTAGAAATACAGGGTTTAGAATAATAAAATGTCAGTACTAATATTAGGTATATCATGCTTGCAAAGTATGCATGCATGTGCTATTGGGAAGTAGTAACAAATATTAAAATAGGGGAAAGAGAGTTAAGAATAATTAGCTTTATTTTTTCAAAATGTGTCTTCAGAAAAATTCTGTTTAATATTAATATTAAGTGCTTCTGGAACAGTCATGCAGGCTGGCTTAAAGCAGTATGCATCAAGATTTCAGAATTAGGATGTTATTTTTCTGGACTCCCTCCTAACAAGAAAAGTGATTGTTAATAAGTGATCCTTGTTCCCTGCATTGCTGTCCCATCTGTGAATTTTCAAAACTCCCATAAAAAAAATACATGGGAATTAAAAAAATCATAATTTTAGAAAGATAATTAGCATATCTCATCGGGCCTACTTATTTATAATATGCAGTGTTAAATCATAATTTTTCAGACTTAGCTTTTTTTTTCTTTTTGGTCTTGAATGTGGTTCAAGATAAGTGTCACACTGAATATTGACTCCTTGTGCAGAACAGAGTTGTTTTGTTCTTATGTACCCCTTGACTGTTTGCTGCTCTTTTAAATTAATGGTGCAAAGACAAACTCATTCTATGAGCCTGAGATCATCTGTTATCAAAACTTAGTTATTAGGTGGAGACAGAGACTTCATGGCTGGAGTGATTACAGAAGCATCTGTGAAAAGGGCCATACAGTCAAGTTGTGGAAGGGTAAAGAGTGTGTGTGTGTGTGTGTGTTGGGCAGGGGGAAGGGGGCAGTGGTTAGTTGGCTGTGAACCCTCTCTAGACTTACAGGATCTGTATTTGCATCTGTGAACCCTCTCTAGACTTACAGGATCTGTATTTGCATATTTGCTTTTTATTTAAAAATCTGTTCCCTCTAAGAATCCTTTTTAGATTAATTGACATAGATCATTCGTTCAGAAACTGTCATCATCCAGAAAAGTCTTAGTACATTTCTTAATGATTCAGTCCCAAATTGTGGGTATTATGAAAGTGTAATATTTCATCTTGATCTGATTATGAAAGACCAGTGTAGGGGCGAAAAAAATGTTCCCTTCTTCTCTTCTGGTTCTTTAGCTGGCTGATAGTTAAATTGATACAGGATGGATTCACAGGAGAAAAACAAATGTAATTTTGTACATAGTGGAGCCCTAAAGACATGATACTCAAGGGCAGGTCAGTCAGCTGAAGCTTATATACCATCCTGAGCTAAGGACTGGGGCCGGAGCCTGGGGCATCAGAGGGGAGGAGGGTGATTCATAGGCTGACAAGAGCACATGTCTGGGAATTAGATGTCTATCCAGCCACATCAGAAGTTATCCTGGATAATAGCTCTCTTTCTGGGGCGGGTCCCGGTCTAGATTTTAGGTTGTTAAAGGAGAGGCAAAACTTTGTCTTGAGTCTGCTGGGTCTCGATTGCCTTCTGTTCAGAATGATCCACATGCTAATGTGACACAATCTAGGGTGGCATATTCAGCTTCCCCTCACTTGTGTCCCATCTTGCTTTAATATTTGGATATTTATATTTTATTCATTGTTTCCAGATGTAATGTAGTCATCAATGGGATATTTTTCTAAAAATGTTTTAATCTTTAAAGCCTCATAAAATAAAGTGCGAGGCAAAAAAAAAAAAAAAAAAAAAACCACCGTGGCTTCAACTAAAATAATGACAGACAAGGAGAGAAAAAGAGGAATTTAGTGTTTTTTTGATTTATTTATGTTAATAAATCATTGAAAACTAGGAGGAACTGGAAGTACTATAACAGCAACTTTCTGTGTAAACTGGAAACTCCCCTAATTCAAATTTAACAACTAAAGTCCTCTTTTTATATTAAGAAATGTTTGTTTCTTTTTTTAAAAAGATGTTATTTTTAAGTAATTTCCACACCCAGTGTGGGGGCTCAAATTCATAACCCCTAAATCAAGAGTTGCTCCCTCTACCAACTGAGACAGACAGGTGCTCCAAGAAATGTTTCTGAACACAATATAAAGACCAGTGCTGGTAAGAAATTGGTTTTATTTAAAGTACTAACTTCAAATAGACTTCTGAGTCTCACCAGAATTCCTCACTTTGGTGTAAAAATAGCTATTTCGATAGAGGTGCCTGCGTGGCCCAGTTGGTTAAGCATCTGACTCTTGATTTCAGCTCAGGTCATGGTCTCTTGATTTCACCTCAGGTCACAGTCTCACCGTTGTGAGATGGAACCCCCGAGATGGAGCCCTGGATCGGGCTCTGCGCTGAACTTGGAGCCTGCTTGGGATTCTCTCTCTGCCCCTCCCCTGCTCAGTCACTTGCTTTCTCTGTCAAAACAAAAGAGCTATTAGATATATTTAGGAAATATATATTACCTTTTCTTGATAGCTACATAACACCAGAACTCCTTTACCTTTGTCTAGCAGTAAATGTAAAGGATTTCTTAACTATCACCTTTCTCTCAAGAGAAATGTATTTCTGTTCATTCTCCTCAAGAGAATTGTGTAATCAGTTTCCACTCATTTTATTTCTTGGAAGTTAGTTATTTTTATAAAGGATAAATGCTTTCTCATCTTTCCCACTAAGTTCTCTTCTATGGTTTCCTCTCTTTAGGAAATTTTTGAGTTAAAATATGCTCTAATCATGACTCACAGTGATCAACAAGTTATAAATTGGTATAAAATTTAATTTTCTCTGAAGAAAACAAAAGTCTTACATTTTGAGATGAAATCAAATGTAATCAGAATCACAATAATGTTACGTTATTTTGTGTATTGTTCCTTGGTGTATAAAATGTTTTTATTCAGTTACTTCATCAGATGCTTACCGCGTTCCAAAAAAGAAGGGGGAGGGGAGGGAGGAAACAAATTATTTATTCTTCTGTTGCACAGAAGGCGAGATGGACTTGAAGAATACACACAGCTCTCTAGTTCATCTGGCTCCTAGTCTTAATTCTTTCCATTTTGTTAGAGGTAAATCCACAAGGAGCCCACAAATACCAAGCCAGCAAAGACTGTGAAGATTCACACACACTCATATGCCTGTTCTTCTCTGATTAATGTACTTCATCTCTATAACCATGACTCAGGGTGTGTATTTATGCCTCTTTTTTATTCAGTAATAGTACTTAACAAAATATCTTCCACTATGCTTCAATTTATGTTTCCCTGCTGTGATGGTTTGCGGTTCATAAAGCGGGGTCCCATCCTGGGACTAACAGTTATCATTATCACCTGGGAACTTGGTAGAAATGCAGATTCTTGGGCCCCATTCCAGCCCTACTGATTCAAAAACTCTGGGTGTGGGGTGCAGCAGTCTGTGTTTTAACAAGCCCCCCGGGTCATTCTGATGGAAGCTAAAGCTTGGGAACCATTGTTTTAAACTCTTGTTCTCAGCAGTTGAAATTCAAGTTAACTATATTTTTTTCCTGAGACATGTAAGGAACCTACGTGGCATTTATAATGTATCCACACCCCCCGCATGGGCTACCGAAATCGGTAGAGGTAACGGTTCAGAATGTGGGCCCGCAAGACAGACTATGAGGCGGAGTTCTGGTTCTATTAATTACAAATCCTGTGGTTTGGGGGAGAAGTTAGTTCTGTGAAATGAGGTCATGACAGTTTCTACTTCCTAGAGTTTTGCCAGTTAAATAAGGAATCCATGCATCGTGTTTATGAGAACCTGGTCCCTTGGAAAGCACCAGGGAAATGTTAGCTATAATTTTTATCATTACCTCAGGATGGTGGTTTGCACAGTGGATAATTTTTCACCAAGTAAATATTATTTTGGAAAATAATATTTTGTTTCAACCACGGATCTTAAAAATGAACTTTTGAGGAAACGGCCAATTTAGAAGACTTTCCAGTACATAATGGGCATGTCTCATCAGCAGCTTTTTTCCTTTCTAAATATTTGCAGTTTCATCTTAATAAACAATGTATTAATAAGTCAAAGGAGGTACAAAAAGAATCTCATCCCCCCAAATCATTTGAAGGTAATATTCCTCACTTTCTTTCTTTTACTAATTTACTTTGGGGAGGGAAGCAAAGAATTACATACGCATCTGACTGCTGGGCATTAACCATCTGCCTTAGCCCTGAGCATCTGTTTTGTTAACCCGTGAGGTTTCCATGATCTCTACCGAACGAAAATCCTAACAAAGTAAATTTAATCTACAACTTCGAGCGTTTCCTCCTTCCTTAAGTGACTAATCGACACTTGTAGAAAGTTCCCATCGCTGAGTCACGGCTGTTGTGGTCCACACAAAGGGTGGAGGAAATGACCTGTACGTGATGGAAAGGTGTTCTTACCCTACGGGTTTCTTTTACATTTAATCATCATTGCTTAAACACTCAGGCAGCAAAGGCATTCCGAGTCTGAGTAAATTAATGAGAATCCTTAAGATGGCTTGTTTCTCCTGTAAGTCCGCGATAGTCTAGCCGAGGCTCTGCCACCTGCAGTAAGAATCGAGGAGAAGAGAAGCCGATAGGGAGAGGCACCTGTGCAAAGGTTAGCAGCCTAGTGCCGCAGTGCATCAGGGTGGCCATAGCCAGCAGCTCTTTGCGCCTTCCTTCTAGTCTTTAGCAGGTTCTGGCAAGAAATAATATTAATAAAAAAATGATCTGCTGGAAGAAATTTTTTTTACTGGCCACTGTAACTTTTTTTTTTTTTAAAGCAGAAAAACAGGGTAGAGGAGAGCCTAAGAATTAGGTGGTGAGAACATTATTTTCTTGGTGGTATTCTCCACCAGAAGGGGCTTATGCAAGCCGGAAAGATGTAGGAGTAAATATGGTAATGTCATTCATTAATCATGAAAACCATATTAAGAAAAGGGCTTCCCTACCCCTCAGTGTCAGATCCTAGGTCACTGGATCCCTTTTTGGGATCAGAGTTTTCTGTGTACTCTGTTCAGAATCAAGAAACCGCTAGTGTAGCATTTAAATACCTTGCCTTTCCCTCCAGGAAAGGAAATAACATATGCTTGAGAAGAAGGCAGATGTGATTTCCCAGAACCTTGTAGTGTTGAATGCATTCAGTGGGCTGAAAGTTGAAAACGGTTTATGTGTCTTTTTCCCCTAATGGTCATTAATTTGGGATTTTGAGGAGGAGGAATTTACAACGTACTCTTTCCATTTTCATTACCAGAGTATAAAAACATGCTCTTTCTGTCTTGAAAAATCAATTTTCAATTTATTATGCATCAGAGGAAATACACCCCAGTGTTTTTAAAGCATAGAATTCTTGCCCACGTAAAACATTTCAGAATTGTTTTCAAGAAGGGTTTTTCAGGCTAAATTTATGTAACTGGGCCTGATCAACAGTTTTGTCTGTGGGAGCTCAGAAGCAAAACTTGCCTTTGCCTGGAAGTCACAGACGGGACCCAGGAAGGCCAGGTCTCCTTCGGAGTTGAGATCAGAAATGCCTGCGAGGGAGACGGATGTTCTATAGCCTATAGCGGGAAAAGAAAAAAAAATCTATAAAACTAGTGTTTTTCAGTTGTACTGGATTTTTTTAGTTTTCCCACTAAGTTCTAACCTTTGCCATCCCTGTCCCTCTACTTCTGAGAAGATACAGTGCCTGTTCTTTCTCATCAGCTTCTGCCCCCTCCCCAGTCTTGAATCTTATGGCTCCTTTAAAGTGTGTAGTTCAAAGAAAAGCCACAGTGATAAAGGGCTGTGACTTTTTAGGTCCAGTGAAACATGTCCAGCAGCCCACAGGCTTTGTGTGAGGCTCTCTGTGATCCCGTCTTGCAGGGTCAGAAATGAAAAGAGATTCTTCTGTTCTGTGTTTGCCGGTATAATCATCACACTGTATGACGAAAATGCAGTGGGAATCCAACAATGACATGACCCTCTGAAAAGGATGCTAACAGAAAACTTTTTAGAAATGTCACTAACTTGACCTTGCTTCATTTTCATTGATGAAAGTAGGTCTGAAATGCACTGTTACTCACGGACAGTGGATCTAGAGTGGTTTCTTAAAAAACATTTTTAAAAGTCAGAATATTGATCACTATAGGCAAGGTTAGTGGAACAGAATAGTTGATAAAAACTATTGCCCTCTGCTCATTTTTTTAAACTGCCCTTTTTTTTTTTAGTGTACTTTTGACTAAGTAGGAAAGTATGCGTCATTGCTTCCCCCATTCCCTCTCCATTAACTAATCAACTTAATTCACAGCTTGTGGAATTTGGCATGTTTTCATGTTAACGTTTCATCTAGAATGTTAGACCATCTTTTAACGAGATATGAGGAAATATTGTTCCTGCAAATGAGTTAACAGCAGTTTTACAATTCAGGACTATTGATATCTTGTGTTAACAAGAGCTTCCCGGTGGGAGGATTAAGTAAAAAACCTTTAGACCTTTAAAATAACATACTGTCAAATCAAAAATTTGTATCATTGGCATTTCAGAAAAAGAGAAAGCCTAGATAAATTCAGGTATGGCATACAATTCTTCTTAAAGTAGACATAACAATTTAATATCAAAATACAGGTAGGTTACCCCTTGTTGATTACTTTAAATGACTATATCTCTGCAGTAAAAAGTAGGTTCCCATCCTTCGTTTCAAAAGACTGAGATACAGAAGTGTTGTAGAAGAAAGGCTGTGCTTGTTAGCATAGTGGTGAGCAGGTAGCATGTTCTCGAATATTAGTGATAATCTTTTTTGATTCAAGTCACAAAGAAATTTAAACATATGTATATTAGAAGGCATGCCTCAGAGATGGAAAATTTTTATTTTTAATAAAAGTAAATTATGTCAATATTAGCTTGATGACCTTTCTGTGTTTTCCACTAAACTAGAATGTTTTTAACAAGGATGTTTTTTGCCTCATTTGTGAAGGAAGTCTGGGTTAAGCACAGTTGACATTCTGCTGGCTTAGATAATGAGCCACCTCATTCCAAGGCAGTTTCTCTAGGAAATGATTTCCTTTCTTTATAAATCTTGCTGTGAGGCTTGGATGGTGTGTGGACATAAAACATTATTATTTACTGAGCCAAGATAGGATAGTTTTTGCAAGAGAAATAAAGATAGGTTATATTTATTTTATCTGTGGGCTTCTATCCAGATCTTCCTCTTTTGTAAATTATTCTGTGTAAATTAGTAAGAATACCTTTGAGTCCTTTTTCCTCCCACTCCAGAGAAGCAAGTATAGAACCATAATATGGGCTGAAGGATCATGGCAGAAAGAGCAGGACAATAGGAGTTCTTGAATCTTCCAAGGAAGGGGTTCTGTCCAGAAGCCTGGAAACTTAACCATATGTCAGTTCCAGTGTGCTGTCTAGTTATGATCCTAGATCAGCTACACTAGGAAATTGACTGAGCATAAAAATAGCCTGGCACGTACCTTACTAAGAGATGTTTGAACTGTCCCAAAACCTAGAGAATAGAAATGGCCACAGATTTCCATCACTCAAATGGTGATAACAATAGAAAAGTATGACACTATAGTTTGCCTCAAATTTCAGAGTAAAGAAAACATATGAAACAGATTCATATATTTTCTTGCTCGGGTTTGTTAATTAATCAGTGTCTCAGGGATTAAACCTGCCTAGGGAATACCATTGGACGGAATGGAAGGCCCAGATTGTTAGAAAAAGAGCTTTGTATGTTGACTCATTTGTTTTAATTCATCACCAAATATATTTGATGTTGGTTTTTCAGGGTTATATTCTTCCTGAACTATTTTATGATTCCTTAAGTGTTTGCATCTATCAGTAGAATCATAAGATAAAAAATATTAAATATCAGGGAGTTCTTCTTCCTCAGTTGAGTGTATGATATACTCAAGAATGAGTGTTGGAGTCTGGTGGACTAGAGGCCTTAACTTGCCTTCATCACCTTTAAGCCTCAGGCTCTGGGAACTTGGAACAATACTTCATGTTCTGATATTTTGAAGATACACTAAGGTGAGGTTGAAGCAACATAACAGATGCTGTGGGACGTTGTAGTTTATTATTGCTTAGGGATGAGGACGTTTGAGTTGCAGAGAAGGTCATGGATTTGCCCATCATCACACAATAGGATTTAGTGCCTAGGTAGAGGTTAAATTCAGACCTTTTGTCTCTAATTCTGCGTCTTGTCCAACTATCATTGCTCTTAATTGACATGGATTTTAGCGTCTACAGTCTTTTCCAAGGGATTTATGTATGTAAACTAATGGTGTTTGCTGAGGGAGAGCTGATACAAATTGCCACCAGTTAATGATATTAGATCATTGACTCGGGGAGAAAAGTGGTTTTCCAAAAACCAATGGATGGACGTGGCGGTCTGTTCTGTGGTAGTTTCAGGATATTTCCAAGGTGGGCCCCCAGGTATGGCAGCTCAATCTGAAATTCTAGGAATATGAATATTAGAAGAAATAAAAAATTCCTAGGTGAAAGGTGGAAAAAAATATAATCTAATGAGGAAGCTAGAAAGAATAGCATTTCATGTAAGAATTGGGGAATCAAAACAGTGAGCAGCTAATGGAAGGAAGTGGTAAAGAAAGGAAAAACAAAATGACTCCTCATTACCAGGTACACTAGACAAACAGGTTAGCGGCTAGGAGATCCAGACTCTATCAGTCAGTGCCCTCTGAAACAAAAAAGTGGATTTGCAAACATTAACAGAATGTAGAAATAACAGAAGCCCAAGTGTTTGTAGCACTAGCGCTGGGAGTGATGAGGAAAAGTTACCAGGAAGTATGTCTTGGCCCGGAGTAAGGAAGAACTTTCTAACAATAAGAGCTGCCAACAATGGAATGTCCCATTCCCCAAAGTAATGAGCTTCCTCTCACTGGAGAGTCAGACAGCAGCCAGAACATTGTCTGGCAGGGGTACCTTCAGGGGTTGTAGCATTGGGTCACAGTTTGAATCCGATGACCTCAAAGGTCGCTTGCCAACATTCTGTGATTCTATGACTGTTTTGGTTACACCTTATTTCTCTTTCATACTCAAAGTTTTACTGTTTTTCATAAATATCCTTTGATATGCACAGAGAGAGACTTAGGCTTATGAAATGAGATTAGCTGTGACAATCCTTTAAAAAGAAGTCACCGAATGAAATTCAAAATAATGTACGTTTCAGGAAAATAAGCAGAATATGGGATTCTTTTGAAAGTTGTATGGTATAAAGCCTCTGGGAGTGATTATAACTCTCAGTAGGGTTAATGCAGTTTGCAGTGGACACAAACACATGTCGGAAAGAGTTTATCATTGCATTTAGTATTTGGTATTATTCTGGCAGAGACAAGAGCTGACCAGAGTAGACGGAAGGATATATTAGGAGCCACATGCAAATATTTTTCTTTGGTATAGCTGATGAGAGGACAGTATTGGGAAAAAAGCAGTCAGAAATAGTGTCGGTATTTCAGGTTCAGATGTTTGGCCTTTGGACACCTGATTTCTATTGAAGGGTTTTTGTTTTTTAAATGGAGGCAGACATGCTATGAGTTTTATATTACAAATATTAATTTGGTAGTGATTGGGAAAAAGGCTTAGGAAAGAAGGAGCAGAAGGGAGAGAGAAAAAGTTAGGTGTAACAAGTTGAAGACCAAAACAGAAGTGGGAATTCAGCTCCAAGAAGACAAAGTTGCCTGTTACTGAAACGGGAAACCGTGGGGAGGGAAGGGTTTGAAGGGCATCAGAGCGAACGCAGGTTGTCTTCCTCCTCTGACAGGCACAGAGGCAGAACAGAGGTCAGGAACTGAAACGGAAGTTAGGGATTGGAATGGAGATCAGAAACTGAGACTCAGATTTATAATTGGATTTCATAATCACATTTGATGAAATTCCAAAAGGAGAAACTGTCAGTGGAAAAGAGACCTCTAAACTGAACTTTGGGGAATAGCAAAAGATGAGGAATGGGAAGGAAAAATCAGAGAAGGCCATCATAACAGAATATGAATAAGGAGAATGACCAAGAGATAGTATTTCTTGGAGCTGAGAAAGAAGAGAATTTCAAGAAACTGTAGTCAGGGACCTTCTGAGTGACAATAAAGGTGGGAAGGAAGAGGTAAACCTAGGTTAGGAGTTTCTGTAGAGGATTAGAACAGCCCTTCAAAGGCTTGGAAACTGGAGGGACCGTATACTTTTATTATTATTATTTTTTTATAAGAATATTTTTTCTGTTTATTTATTTATCTTTTTAACATATCCAATTATTTTCCATCATTTACAATACAGTAGTTACAATTACACTCCAAACAGAAAAGCAAAGTAAAAAATCAAAACCCCAACTTCTATTTCATGTAATTAGACTTATACAGAGATTAGAAGGTTAAGTAACAACTAGTTAATCACCTTATTTCACAGCTATCTGAAGTGGCGATCATTATATAGCAGCTTATCTATGATGCATTTAAGATACATGATACAATTTATTACTTGCCTGTAAGCTACAACACAGCCTGCTTAATACCTTTCCTTAAATTCCACCTCTATACTACAATATACTTGAGGTCCATG
>NC_043706.1:122876065-122926397 GCF_006229205.1 Suricata suricatta
GATTTGTGTTTCCCTGATGATGAGTGATATTGAGCATCGTTTCATGTGCCTGTAGGCCATCTGGATGTCCTCTTTGGAGAAGTGTCTGTTCATGTCTTCTGCCCATTTCTTCACTGGGTTATTTGTTTTGTGGGTGTGAAGTTTGGTGAGTTCCTTGTGAATTTTAGATACTAGCCCTTTATCTGATATGTCATTTGCAACTATCTTTTCCCATTCTGTTGGTTGACTATTAGTTTTCTTGATTGTTTCCTTTGCCTTGCAGAAGCTTTTTATCTTGATGAAGTCCCAAGAGTTCAGTTTTGCTTTCATTTCCCTTGCCTTTGGGGATGTGTCAAGTAGGAGATTGCTGTGGTGGAGGTCTAGGAGGTTTTTTCCTCCTTTCTCCTCGAGGGTTTTGATGGTTTCCTGTCTCACATTCAGGTCCTTCAGCCATTTTGAGTTAATTTTTGTGTATGGTGTGAGAAAGTGATCTAGTTTCATTCTTCTGCATGTTGCTGTGTTCTCCCAGCACCACCTGCTAAAGAGGCAGTCTTTTTTCCATCGCATACTCTTTCCTACTTTGTCAAAAATTAATTGGCCGTACTTTTGTGGGCCCAGTTTTGGGTTCTCTGTTCTCCATATAATTTTTTAAATGTGAAAGTACAAGAAACCACCAAATTATAAATCACTTACTGTTTTGTCTGCTACTTGCAGTGACTTTTCATGATGTCCTTTTCCCCCTTTTGGGTGATAGCATGCCTTTCTATATGTGGTATACTTCCCACACTGCAACTCAGACTTGTATCAGGGATGAACCTTGAAGTCAGACTTCATTCGGAGTTTTGGATAAGCTCCGTTGGAGGATGGTGTCGGTCTTGTTTTTCTTCCTTGGGGGCAGTAGGCAGTTGGGGCATACTAACATGGAGCTGCCAGTTACCTTGGTAATAGCATACAGGTGATAGCATTGTCGGGAGACTGACTTTGGTTTTAATAGTTCAGGAAGGTCAAATCCTTATTCACAACTGGTTTCGCTATACATGAGGTTAAGACTGTAAGTGAGGACTATTTACAGGGTTTTTTTTTTAATGTTTTTCTATTTGATATGATAAAAGTAAATGACTGCTGTAGTTGAACCTTCAGTGCTTGATTCAAGTAGTTTACCTGTTAGATCATAGCAACTACAGTATATGCTACTGGTAATCCGATACACCCGTTCTGCTAATATCAATATAACAGCCACCGCATGTTGAAACATGTTCTAAGGGACTTTGGTAGACATTATGTATAATCATGCATATATATTTATATACACATACAAATTGTGCATCTGTATTTTCTTCTTTTATGATAATCTTCTTAGAGAGGTGCTGTTATTGCCATTATATAGATTAGCAAACTGAGTTTGTAACCGTCTGTTTTCCAATCCAGTATTCTCCATCCTTATGTCATGTTGCACTTCCTGGGAAATGGAGACATCAAAGTGGGGGTCACCCAAGGACTTCACCGTCAGGGTGTGAATATGAGTGAACTAATGTGCAGAGAAGTTTGGAGACCAGCCTGGCATCACCCAGTGCAGGGTCACTACAGTGGACTTCAATAGGGGCATTTTTTCTTTTTTTAAAAAAAGTTTTTTTAAGTTTATTTATTTTGAGAGAGAGAGAGAGAGAGAGAGAGAGAGAGAGAGAGAGAGCGAGGGAGCACGGTAGGGGCAGAGAGAGGGAAAAAGAATGAGAATTCCAAGCATTCTCCACACCATCAGCACGGAGCCCGATGTGGGGCTCAAACCCACAAATCTTGAGATCATGACCTGAGCTGAAACCCAGAGTCAGGTCTTTAACCGACTGAGCCACCTGGGTGCCCCAATTTTTTCTCTTTCTGAATACATTTCAGAGACCATTTTGTTCAGTTTTAATCTTCCAAATTCCTTGCCATGAACATTCTTTAGGGTCATATGCTGTCATTTTTATTATAATACTATGTGTTTTCAAGAATTTCACGTGGTCTGATATTCTTTGTGAATTTGGGAATGTGTGTTACCAGAAAAGTAGCCTGCAACTCTTAAGAGTGAACAAAATTTCCACCTCCTGGAAATACTCAAATGGTTTAAGAAAAAGTTTTCACTTTGTCTTTTGGAAGTTTTAATTCAAACAAAATGAATTGTGGTTCAGTTTTAATTTTCTGTGGACTCTTTTTAGTGAATGCTGCATGACTCAAGCAATGAAATCAAAACCAGAAAAATGACAATAGCGAATAGTGTAAGTAAGGGAGAAGTATATCTTTTCTTCTGTTGATTCCACCCTGTGAAGAGAGCTCCAGGCTGATTTTATTAGTGGGAGGCTTTAAATGATGGACACTTTGTGGAAAGTATAGTGGCGTGCTCAGCTTGACTCCATTCCCCTTTGTGGACATGGCTTCCTACCTGAAGGAGGAGGCGTCCTATCATATATAGTATATCTCCCCCAGGATACCACGGATGTGATATGAATGCTAGTGAGTAGCTAATATCTGATGATTCATATAAATGTCTGACACTGAACTTAAATATGCTTCTCATGTTGAAAATGAACAAATATTCTGACAATAAATCTTTCTTTATGCCCTGTATCTTTGATACTATATTGAAATTGAGGTAAATTTGTGGTTTCAATTATATTAAAGTTGTTTCTTAAAGAATGTTGAGAATATCTAATTTTTGGTTGTAGTTCAATAATTTAATTCTTAATGAAGGCTCTAAATTAGATATTTATTATATTACATAGACTTAGAAATTTAAAACAAATACTTGGTATTTAAATAATGGCTAGTAACTTTACATTGATATATAAGCAGATTCATTTTAGCCCTAAAACTTTGTTATCCAAGTTCATTTTTTTTGATATCATTTTAACATAAAAAGTTCTCTGCAAAAGTTTTACTAAGCCAATACCATTTCATAAGTAGTTATAGTATAGCTAACATCCTTAGATTTATATATCAGCCCTATAAATAATCTAAAAGAAATTAAGCATAATTCTTAATTTTGTCTAGTATGTAATTAAACAGTTTTAATTATTTCTTCCAATTCAAATAATAATACCTCTCATTCCTTCATCTGTTCATCTATCCACCCCCCCGCCCCCACTCACAAACTTGGAAGCAATCCAAATATAAATGAACTTTTCTCTCAGTGGCTAACTAATTATTCCAAACATTTGTCAACTCCCCCCACAGACACAAACACAATCCACATCCCATTGGACATGGCTTACATTGGTATTAACTCTAAGTTAACATAAGGATTTTATTGTTTTATTCTGAAATCTTCATATCCAGAACAATTATTTATTTATATCCTGCCTTAGCCAGCTAGTGTACAAATCTCAGGTATTAATTTAAGTATTTATATTCCTTAATAGCGTTGCTCATATTTTTGAGCCAGAGACCCTGTTGACAATCTGACACTTCATATGCACACACTTCTACTATCATTTAGTGGAGGTTAGTAGACCTCTTAGAGCTCATGCAGTGATCAGCCAAGTGGAGAGTGCCTTCTATACTACAAATTCTCTAATATTAACTGCCCATTGTCGTCAGAGATACAAGTATACAACGTGAATGTCTCCAAAGAAGCTGGAAACCAGCAGGCAATTGAAACTAGCATGAAGCATTGAAACTAAGGATTTGATATAGGAACTATCAAGCATGGTTATATCAGGGCTGATCTCAGAGCTTTCTAGAAACCACACTGAAACTAGAATTCCTTCTTTCCCTCTGCAGTGCCAAGAATGAGTACTAATACAAACTTTGACTGTTTCTTTTTTTCTACTCATGCTTTGCTAAAGTACCCAGATTTGTCATTCTTTGTTATTACTGACATTGCCTTATGTTAAAAAGCATAGCCCTTATGTGATTTCAAGGGGTAGGTTTGTGCAGCACTCTCACGCTTGGAAGTCATGAGTAGGTAGGCCTTCCTCAAGACTATCCGTGCTCTTAGGATGTTTTGACTTTAAGGATTATTGTGTGCCTTCCTAGAAGTACAGAATAAAAACCACCATAATATTATCTACTTAATCTTTTCATTACAACTGTCTATATTTCATGCCAGATAATGGTTTCTAGATTGTCTTACATCACTGAAACTTTAGAAACCAGGTGCTTTCCCCGCCCCTCCCTCCTTTTATTCTAGTATATTACTTGCTCTTCAACGTAATAGGGTAAGTATTCCCTTCTGTGCTGGGCTGCTATTTAGCATGTGTTCTGCAGGTGTGGTTGGCATTGGAAATTCTGACTCCTGGTCTGCAGACTGAACAGCTTTCAAATATTAGAGGCAGAGTTAGGTGGTGCAAAGCCACTCCTGTTTGATAAATTTCACTCCTTACATTGTCTTAATGCTAAATACTGCATATTAACAGGTAGTTTCTATGCACAGTGGGATTGGGTCTGTATGGAACTATATCTCTTTAGAAAGAGGAATGCAAGAAGTGGGTGTCAGATTAACATGCGTTGTTATGCTGACGTACAAGGAGTACTGCAAGTTATTTTGCAAGGAAGACAATGTGAGATGCAAATGTACTCCCAAGAATGAATGCCCATCTATGGCCATTTGTACATCATCAAATATTTATTGCCTTATCTACTAGGTACAAGTCTTCAGTGCATGAATAACCCTGTAGTTTTGCAATTCCCATAGTGTGCATTTTACTCACTCTAGGAGGTTTTATGATGGTAAGATCACTTGTGAGAATTTAGAAGTGCTCATAGAGATTTAGGTGTATGAAGTTACAGAGCATATCATCGTAAGTGCTTGACGTAGGTGATGAAAAACAGACACTTGAATGTCTAAGAAAATATTCAAAAGAATATATCCTTACCTTTTAATTAGAAACAAAATGAAGAGATAGAGACTTACATTCCTTCTGGACTTTAGGCTCTTGACTTTCCCAGAGAGAGAAACCTCCATGTCTCCCCATCCAGTCCACATAGAATCAGAGAAATCTTTACTTCTTAATCAATAATGTGCTGGGTTATAAGTGGGTAGCTTTTAAACACTTGGAGTATTTATTTGAAGTTTAAGTAATGCATCTTTCTGTTACCATAAGGTCCTAAGGATACTTTCATAGTAAATTAAGGGATTTAAAGGAATAGAGTACTGCTCTACTATATCACTGTCTCTGGTCATCTTCAACTTTAAGGCACTGTAGGATGACTTGGGTCATTTTCTGTTACAGAAAATAACATTTTGATAAAATCCAGAGCTCAGAACTGGTATAGGATGTCATTATGGGAAGATGTCTTAAAAATTAAATAAATAGAGTCTGCTTCTTGCTGGTGGATTTTGAGAATGAAGAGGTCTTCAGAATGAAAAATGGTGGCCTAGAATTGACTTCTGTATTTGAAAGTAATTAATAATGGGACTCCTAGGGTGACAGGGAAGTCTTGAAGTGGATTTCTTGAGTCTGATCCCTGGTTCTCCCACTCGGAAGCTTTGTGTCTTGGATACAAACCTTAATTTTCTTTACTCTTTGGTTTTATTAACTCTTCAATAAGGTTGTTAATAGTGTCTGCCTCATTGAGCTGTATAGCATATTATAAGAGCTTAATACATTTTTTAATGGAAAACTGAGAGGTAGGTTACTACTTGCTTGGAAATATGAATGGAGAGTTCATTGGAGTGCAAGATTCTAATCATGATTGTACCAGTGACTAATGTGTGAGTAATTGTGTGAGTAATTATGTGGCCTTGGACAGGTTACACCGTCCTCCTCCCCTTCCTCTTTCTATGTTATAAAATGAAATCGTAGACTGTCTGCTCTCTAATTCTTCTCCAGTTAGAATTCTATAGTTCTATGGGTATTTTGTCAATGAATACCAACTTTTTAAAAAACTTGATCACTCAAATTTGAAATGTCCCCAACACTTTTTGTTTCGTGAATGTCGGTAGAAGCTGGTGTCAGACCCCATGCCTACAAGGTGTGCCATTTACGGCTAATCTGGAAAACACATTTTTGGTGTTTGGTGACTCAACTGGTCCTAAGAGGCTGCCTTACAAGGACCTGTGTGCAAAGAGGGAATAAAATGAAGTGAAAAGGAAACAGGGCAGTGGGAGTTTGGGAAGGATGAGCAAGTGGTAAAGGGGCAAAGTGTAACTGTGTGGAAAAAACACTCCCCAGAGACCAGAGAAAATTGTTGAAAGGAAAAACATTAGGAAACTAAGTTTATCTCAGGGATCTATTCCAAAAATCAAATTCCAGAGGAGATCCATGTTTACAATGCCTTCGCAATTCATATTTATGCTGTAGTTTATTATTATTCAAAATGAGAAATTATAATATCCTGAAGAACCAAAGAGAAAAGATGATTTCTATTGTTTTGTGGCACACAGTATGTTCTTTTAAAAAGAATTTTAGGAGAAACAATCCTTACTATTAACTTGAGAATATTTATTATTCTCCCTTAATTTTGTGAGCATTCTTATCAAAACTTTACCATCTGAATAAAGCCTACAGAAATGTTCATAATTAACTGGCCATTTCAGCTGTTCTTTTACCAACTCAGAATAATAAGCCACAATATTGACAGTAGTATTCTTTCCATTTAGTTTTCTTTTTCATTTTACTAAACTTATAAGCAATTTTAAAAAAGTATCAAAACTCCTTCAAGCCAATCATATAGTAGAAAAATGAATGAAATAATTTTCATTCATACTCATCTGGCATGAATTACCTCCCCACACTAAATATATTAAATATATTTAGAAGAGGAAAGTAATGGAAAAGGCCAAATTTTATCTATTTAAAAATATATTTATGGGGCATGTGGGTGGCTCAGTCGGTTAAGTGTCTGACTTTGGCTTAGGTCATGATCTCATGGTTCATAAGTTCAGGGTCCGCACTGGGCTCTGTGCTAATAGCTTGGAGCCTGGAGCCTGCTTCTGATTCTGTGTCTCCCTCTCTCTCTCTGCCTGTCTCCTGCTTGTGCTTTGTCTCTCTCTATCTCTCAAAAATGAATAAACATTAAAAATTTTTTAAATAAAATATAGACAAGTAAAATCTTTGCTGAGAAGGCTTTCTGTTAAAGAAGAGCTGCAGGTCCTACTGGAGTTTGTTATTGTTTCTGTTTTTTGTTTTTGTTTTCAGTTGAACGGCTAAAGGGGTGTTCAGACAGAAATCAAAAAGATCTAGCTTGCATGGTAATCCACGATTTACTATTCTGGACTTAATACTCTGTGAAATGTGAAAGGGAAAGAGAGAAACCTTCTGTCGATAGTGTCACTGATTGTTTTGTTTCCAGAATATTAGTGATAAGAAAAATATTGCATGAGGTCAAAATGGTAACAAAACAAAACAAAACAAAACAACTTGAGGAAAAAACCATCTAACAATGCGATGACCATGGTATAACTTTGTACTAAAAGGATATTTGAAATAATTTATTCACACTATCTGAATTTTTACATGAGTTTTAGCATATCACACAGAGCTATCCTCGGATATGACTTGAAAGACATAATATAGTTTATCCATTGCATTTAAGATTGATTCGGCATTTGATTACAAACCTATTTTAAAGAAAACAGTGTGGAAGAATATTTAAAAAGAAGAAAGTTTCCGAGACTCGTCTAATAATTTACAGTTAGGTAGTTAATGTTTTCTCTGGACTTTTGATATTATGACATGAGGCCCTGCCTCCTTCAAAACCTTTGGAAAGTAGTTATGTGCCTTAAAACTGTAAGTGAAAAGCTGTTTCCATTTCTATTTCCATTTTATTTTAGGCAGTAATTGGTAGGTATGATTTAATGGAAAGGAAATATAGAAGAGATACCCCCAACCCGCACGACACACACCTTGTTTGACACATATAATGCTGTGATACTCAATTACAGCTCTAGTTGTCTTTGTGATAAAATAGACTGAGGACTACAAGGATGTTCCAACTCTCTTGAGATGATGGTTCTACTCCCCCTTCAAATAATTCCTGGTTCTCTAGAGTAGAATGCAGCAGAAAGGTGAGAGACGGATTAGAAAAACTGAGTCTTTTTATTTTTAACATTTTTTATTAATTTTTGAGAGACAGTGTGATCAGGGGAGGGGCAGAGAGAGAGAGAGAGAGAGAGAGTGGGAGGGAGACCCAGAATCTGAAGCAGGCTCCAGGCTCTGAGCTAGCTGTCAGCACAGAGCCCCATGCGGGGCTCGAACCCCCGAACCGTGAGATTATGACCTGAGCAGAAGTCGGACGCTTAACTGACTGAGCCACCCAGGCACCCTAGAAAAACTGAGTCTTATCAGTCCAAATAAAGATCAGAATTAAGGATCATTCAGTAATTGGATTGTAATATATTTTCTATTACGGAAGTCAAAAGGGACTCCAGGAATATTCATTTTGCATTTAAAAAAACTGCATGATTGAGAAATTTTCTACAGAATGGTAAAGGAGAAAAGAAATGTGTGCTGCTTATTTGGTGATGTGTTAAAGGTTTTTGATATAAAAATGCAATTGTCTCTAATCTTCCTTTAGTTTTCAGTTAAGAACTAGATGAGAAGAAAATATATAATGTGAAAAAATACTAGTATTCTTGGCAGTCATAACAGAGGCTCTTTTGCTCATATGTGTTGGTTGATCTCCATAAACACTGTGTACATAATGAAAATACGGAACAAAAGTTTGGTTTGTAAATATAAAATTAAATATGGTATTCACCTTCTTGCTTTTTTGGTTAGAAATCCTTTTCACAGTTTAATCAACTATGTTTGAATTTAAAAAGTCTTTTTGGTTTATATGCTTGCTAAATGCATGAATTTTTAGTGGGTGTTTCTCACATGCAAAAGGGAAGGAAACAATATTCTAAATATTAACCCCTCGCCCTGCAGCATGTTCTAAATATGCCCTAAATAGGTGGTTTATTTTATGTAACATGTAAATTTATGGTCAAATAATTTCAACTAAAACTGCATTTTTCCCAATGGCAACATGGTTATTAACAGTCTGGGGGTAAAGCATAACAAATTGAAAAAGGAAGTTTTATTATTTCATAATTAAAGTGACTGTTTCAATAAGCAGACTTAGAACTACAAGCCAGATTTTCGTTTGCAGCCAAATTGGCTTATTATCTTAATCTTAAATTAGTTGTTATGTTTTAGATTTGTGTTCAGAAGGCAAAGAATGTAAAGTTGTTTCCTTATGTTGGTAATCTCACTGTAGATTCTGTTGGGGAAATCCCGTGATGTCTGCAGAGCTGAATCAGAATAGCGGGCTACCTGTGGGGAGGCTGATGAAACTTTTCTCAAGAGACCTCGCCAAAGTTTACACCTCGCCATGGTGAATTGGTCTAACTTGCAGTCTAAAAGGCTCAGAAGTTTGATTTTAAACCCACTGTGAAAGTAGATCTATCTCCTAAAAGTAGATTTTTCCAGACTAATATTTGTTTGTTCATCCATTCATGTATTCTCAGAGGTAAGTGCAAGGCCAGGAATTATACTAGGTTTTGGAGATAACATAGTAAATGAGACAGTCCTTGTGCTAAGTGACCTCACAGTATAAGAAAGAAGACAAATGTTAAACCAGTAACTGAAAGTTTACTTACAAGTAAAGGTAAGAGCAGAATTCACAGTCCGAACTGATATTCAGCTGTTTTTAAAGCTCTGCCTTCCTGGCCAGTGTCTACTCTGATTGGTTAGGGCCCATATCTAATTGTTACAGGTTGTTAACTATTTTTGATATTATGCCTGTTTATATTGCTTTCATGGGGATCTCTCTGTGGAGGAAACCAACTTGTAATGAACTAATCTGTTGATATTTAATGAGTAATATCAGAGGAACCAGAAGAGTAGATGGTTCACCTGTGTAGGAAACCAGACGGTGGTCTGGTCTGAGCATGACTTGGAACACTCTGATGGTTCCCATTTGTAACCTTTTCAATCCAAATGAGCCTTGGTATCCATATCCTGAGAGGCTTGATTTAAATTTTTTTTTACGGTTTTTATTTATTTTAGAGAGAGAGAGAGACAGCATGAACAGGGGAGGGTCAGAGAGAGAGGGAGACACAGAACTGGAAGCAGGCTCCAGGCTCTGAGCTAGCTGTCAGCACAGAGCCTGACGTGGGGCTTGAACCCACGAACCGTGAGATCATGACTTGAGCTGAAGTCGACGCTTAACTGACTGAGCCACCCAGGTGCCCCCTGAGAGGCTTGATTTTAGTAGTGGCACCAGGTCTCTGGGCCATTTGCTAATAAGATTTTCTTGCTGGTCCATTATAGTAGTTAAATAGGTGGTGCCATTGAGTTCATTTTACATTTCCCTTAAACCAATCTCGCCGTTTTTCTCTGCATTCATTCTAATAGTCAAGTCTTAGGAAGATTTTTTTCTAAGATGATTATGTCTGTTAGTATCAATACAAAAGAGTTAAAATTGAATACTTTAAAGAACAACCTCATTTCTGGATTCTTGGGGAGCTCTTCATCATAGTGCCCAAGTACTAACCAGACTTTTTATTTGAACAAAATTGCTGAATATTCTCCTGGATTCCTGTGTTAGGTTTTTTTTTTTTTTTTAATATTCTGGACCAAACTACCATGTTTTTTCTGGCCAACAGGTTTAAAATCTAAACATAAAGGTTTATTTTTCATAAATATGTTTTGAATTTGACCTTCACAGGGAACATTTTAAGTGTTGTGATCAATGAGGTTTCAGGTACCTCTTTACAGAGAACTACTGTGATTATGTTTTCGTGGTTGGATTTTTCTAAACCCATTAGCTACATGGTAATGGAGTGGTGGAATTAGGGTTTTGAGAATCATCACACCACCCGCTTACCAGAAATTCAATAAAAAACAAACATGAGTGATAGCTTTATGTTCTAGTACAGTATATTTTTAAAATGGTGTTTGTTAAACTCTCCAGAGAATACATCAAAGGGAACATAAAAATCCAGCTTTGAACAACTGAACCTTTTTATAATTGGACTCTGTACCAAATGTTAAAAGATCAAATGGAAGAAGCAAATTTAGATACAGGCATGAGATAGGTCATTTTTCCAGCAGGAAAAATGTATGCCTCTGGATTGGTAGAAACTAGGATATTAGGAAAATGTCATTTCTAATTCCCTAGATTATTTAAAAGTGTCCTTCCACTGTTCTTTCCTGACATCTTTTGAAAGCATCTGCTACTCCTGTGTGCACAAAAGTGCACTTCAGTGACTAAATAACTTCCTCTCTGTGCCTCAAAAAATTTGAGTCATGAGCACAGAAATATTTAATCATGGAGTTTTCTTTTGCGATACTTAGAAAGACTAGTTTCCTCAAACTTCCTTTCAATCTTAATGGTAATATAGGAAAGTTTACTTACCAATAATAGTTTTATTAGTGTTCCACAATATATTACTTAGCAAATTTCTACTTGGTTAGATTAGTCTAGAAGGTTTTGCATTCCAAATATGTTAAGAAAAACATCACAATATTTATTTTATTTTTTAATATTTATTTGTTTATTCTGGAGGGAGAGGGGCGCAGAGAGAGAGAGAGAGAGAGAAAGAGAGAGAGAGAGAGGAGAGAGAGAGAGAGAGGAGAGAGAGAATCTCAAACAGGCCCTATGCTGTCAGCATAGAGCCTGGCGTGGGACTCAGACTCCTGAACCATGAGATCATGACCTGAGCTGAAATCAAGAGTCAGATGCTTAACTGACTGAGCCACCCAGACACCCCCCAAAAAATGTCACAATCTTTATATTCATTGTCTTGGGTCTGTGAATTGATTAGGATTTGATAAAAATAAAAGTGTTGATTTTTTTCAGTACAGGTAAGTTTTTCCTTGGTAGAAATACTAGGACCTAAAGGCAGAACTGAAGAAATAGAGGTGTAGAGGTTAAGTCACTTGCCCACGATTACATGCAGATGGCAAGTCCTCCTTGCTCCAAAGCTCATGTTCTATTCATGTTGCTGCTTCTTAGGGTCAGAAACATGGTGGAGTGGGTTATGAAAACTCTAAGATTCCTTGGAATCCTTTGGTTCTAAAGAAAGTTAATAATTAACAATTAAATTAATTTGTTATCAATACTGTCACCATCCATACTGCCACCACTTAGAAATAGATTTAGCATGTAATGTTGACTAAACCAAGTTAGATGTGATCCCTGGCTTTCAGAGGGATATGGGCTAAGTTGTAGAAGCAAAGGAATACATTCAAACGATACGCAGAAATGTCCATTTTCTCATTAACAAAATAGTGTAATTTGTAAGATTGTTATAAGTATTAATTTACATATAGAAAGAAAATTGTGCGTGACCTCAGGTACTCTAGGCACCCAAAATTTATTTACTATGTTTAAATTTAGTAGAAGCATACAGGTATTAGCTAATATTTGCATTTACCACAGTTAGGAAGCAGAAACAATTCCATTCTGATTTTAATTCATGGTGTTCTCCTGGGAAGGTCAGTAGGTATCTCTGGGCTTTAGCTTCCACATCTGTTAAATGAAGGCCATGAGGTGGGCGCACTAGCAGCAGTAATAGCCTAGTAAATGTTATGATGATAGAGATCCAAGTGGTTCAAGATGAAGAAGCAGCACATCAAGTCAACAGCTGGCCTGAAGTGAAGCACCTTCCTACGTCAGCAAGTTTATGGCATCTCTACTGTGGCTTCTTATTATGCCCAAGGGAAATAACTTTCATCTTTAGTAACATATAACATGTGCCTTATGCATAGTAAGTATAGATTGACTAGAGTGTAGCAGACATATTCTATGAAATCAAATATAATCTCAGCCTAGAATAGAATTCAGTTTAATTTTTATCATGAGCAGGAAGGAACAAATGACTTGATGCTCTTCTACCATGTAAAACACAATTATTAAAAATTATCTTGTATATATTTTAAAATATATGTAAACATATGTGTGTTAATGTTGTATATATCTTGAAGTATGCATGTATGCAGTACGTATGTATGTTTTTTTTCTCAGTTTCTGGGTGTTTGAGTGGTGAATCCTTGCCACATGCCATTGGCACTGGAGATTCAGAAGTAAATCGGGTAGACATGGCATCTGACCCCATGGAAGTTGTCTACACATCTATCATGTGTAAAACCCAGAATGCATACACATTATGTATCTGCATGTAGAACTTTGCCCTTTTAATTCTTTACTGTTTTGTTTTTAGCTTGACTCATCTTACGAATTTTTGGTATTTAATCCAGAAAGAAAATATTTGACAAGGAAAGAAGCAAATAAAATTTGATGAAGGATGCCAAGGAAAATAGTCTTAAATTTTAGTGGGTATACCACAGATTTTCAAATCACCCCCAAATCCAGCAACCAAACCAACCCAAAAAACAAACAACAGGAACAAAAAACCCCCAAAACAACAACAAAAAACCCCAAGCCTTTCTCTGTGTGGGATGAAGGAAGTCTGAAACTTTGTGCACTGGCATCACACAATGTCACAGTGTGAACCCAGGATAAGTGGGTCATCTTAGAGATACCCACTTCTTTTTTTCTCTCAGCTTCCATTTTTATTGGATAGAACCCAAAGAATCAAAGAGGAAGCAGACAGCAAACGGCCCCCACCCAAGCTGTGTCCAGAATCTATTTTATTTTACTTCTTTGTAGTTTTTACTACCAGTTACCACAGGAAGATGACAGGAACATGTGATCGTTTAATCTGCCAGAACGCATTTCCGATCGTAGCTAACAAGATGCCGCTCGACTTGCAAGGATTTAATCCCATGTTCTATCAAACACTCTTGTGTTTGCCTTTCCCGAAACTCGTGAGCCACATCAACTGAGCGTTGACATTGTCTTTTCTTTGTCTGTTGTTTTTAATCCACAAAAGACAGCGAAAGAATAAGCACATTAATATTACTTGGATGATGGACCAAGTGGGGTACAATTTGATGTACTTTTTAAATTAAAATTTCATTAGCATTACCGTTTGCCTTTACTAATGGTTTTAATAGACAAGTTATGCCAACTTAAGATATTGTCTAACCAAAGCTTTTATATTTCTGGAATGAGCGTACCCCCAGAGGTAGTTGTGCATCTTTTCACAGGACTTCTACATCACTAGCAGCCTGTTAATAAAACTGTTAATTAAAAGGCTATACCTAAGCATGACGTCATGAAGAAAATGGATTGAATGGAATAGGATATAGTGCTGCCTTTGTCCTTTGCTTTGGCAACCCGAATCTAATTGTTGAATAATGTGCTTTAGAGGACAGTAGTGTCTTTCACTGAAACGCTGTGCAGAAAGTTCCAGCCAGTCAATGTGCTATTTCTAGTCAAGTGTATGGAGGGTTTACATACTGAGAGCAGCTGTAAAGATGTCGGCATAGGAGCGACTTCAAAGCCGGTTCAACTAGAAATGTAGACGGGAGCCCAAAAGAGCTTCTGTGAACTACAGGTGTTTAATTTTCAGCTTTCCTGGGAGCAAATGTTTAAATATAGTAAACAAATGGCAAGACAGGCTGTTCTTTAAGGTTTTGCTTTTCTCAGATTCTGTGGGCAGGGCTTTGCTGTGTCTGAGTTGTTAATGACCAGATGTGATCCTCCATTTGTCAGCTCCATCTCATCCAGGCACTTAGAGCGTCTCTCTTATGTATTAGCCAAGAGCCTTTGGCCTGCATCTTAAGTTCTGTGTGATACGTATATTTCTTATAGATTCTGTTTGTTATGAGACAAATAGTGACCGAGAAACTTCATTTGCATTGTCTGCTTTTGAATTATGACTTGATTTTATAGAAATAAATGTGTAAAGTATCATAAAATAATATCTATAAAAATGACATACTAGAGAAAAAATATTTTTGGTAATTTAAAAAACTATTCCTTTCAGGCAAAATTGCGTATATGTAAGCTATTGCCATCACTTTACTAGCAAATATTAACTTTTATTAAAATATCAATTACCTTTGCTTTTTGGCCCATTTTGCATTGTGATGAGGCTAACGGTCTTTCCACATAGATCAGGGCCACACTGGCTGGGTGGTCCTTCACAAAAATGCCTAATGTCTTGCTCATCTAAAAGACTGAAGGTCGGGGGTACCTGGGTAGCTCAGTAGGTTAGGTGTCTAACTCTTGATTACAGTTCAGGGCATGATCTCACAGGTTTGTGGGATCAAGCCCTGCACCAGGCTCTGCGCTGATAGCATGGAGCCTGCATGAGATGCACTCTCCCTCTCTCTCTCTCTCTCTGCCCCCTCCCCTGCTCACTCGTGTTCGCGTGTTCTCTCATTCTCAAAGTAAGTAAATAAACATTAAAAAAAAAAAAAGAAAGAAAAACCAAAAAACCCTGAAAGTCAGCTGAGTACATTAGAGGGAGAAGAAAATCCTTTTGATTTTCTTGAGTAGAGAGTCAACTCAAATTATCTTAGTAAGTAACTTTCAGCAAGATATGTTATCTAAATATCTCCTTTTACTTAATGCATTATTGAAGAATCCCCAAATCTAAAGTTTCACATCCTTTCGGGGGTTCAGATTTGATGCCAGAAGTACAAACAGTGTTCCCATCATATGCCCTTCCCTAGAAACATTATATATATATATATTGTATTTATATCGAAATCCCAAACTGCCATTATTTGAAATTTCCCTTTCAGTTTTCCTGTAAAATAAACTTACCTGTGTCATTGCAAAAATCCATGGTCTCATTCTGGCTCTTCATCAGTCTAATTATAACTCTGTGTTAAAACTTGCACTAACCAGAATAGTGTTAATACCTATTATTGTTCCAAAGTCACGTGCTTAGAGAATACCCTCCCAAACTTGCCTACTTGATATTCTACATGGGATCATGAAAAGAATCTGTATGTTAAAAATAATGTTTCCCATTTTCCTCAAACACTGCAAACAAAGCCAAATAGGAGCGTAGAAGCAATTTGACAGAAATTTCGAGTGATCATTAAGCCCCTCAAATAGTTGAGCGAAACAGATGTTGGCAGCCTGAGCACTCCTCCGCCCTGCAGTGACAGTCCGTTTGCCCAGGTCAGGCCCTACAAACTTCTGTTCTTAGGCTGTGCCTCTACGTGGAAACCCACGGCCCTGTTTGCTCTGTAGACCACCCAGCCTGCCCACTTCTGGTGGTTTGGCCTTCTCTGGCTTGCCTGCAGGCACCCACCTATAACAAGTCACTCTCCCAGTTTTCTGGAGTTTAAAAATAAAACTGGCCAAAAGAAGACAGTAAGCAAGTAGATTTTTATACGATCCTGGGATTTTGTAATTACGAAGTTTGGTGACCTTTGTGAACTTTTGCAAGCGTGTTTCTGCTGCAGATTTTGTGATTGATGCGGAGGATCCCCAGGGTAGAGGTGAAGCAGTGTGAATGCGCAGAAGTTGTTTGAGTTGCTTGGAGGCACGTCCTCTACCAGAGGCACTCCAGCATTCGCACCTCGCCACCTCATCCCCAACCCAGAGCGATTCGAAACTAGATAAACATTTTGGCAATGGTGTGGCAAACCGAAATTCAACTTCACTTCTCAATCGGTGTATTAACTTTATAAAAGTAATAGACTGTTTTTTCTTTTGTAAAGTAAGCTTGTAGGCATCCAGAACACACTAACACAGCTATATTAGGTACAAAGTAGGTGATTTTTGTTTCCCCTGTTGTAACCATGCTCTAAATCTTCCCAATCTGTGACAGCTTGCTCTGTAATTCTAAGCCAGCAATATTCAAAATAGTACAATAACTACTGGAAGTAAGACGTGGAAATTTTCTTGAGCAGTCGGAATATATCCCAGAAGCCAGGATGAAACGTTTGCTGATCGTTAGCTCTACTTCCATTCAACCAGTGTTGGCTGTCAGAGCTCCAGATGGGACAAAGGAGCTCAGACAGGCAGAGACTCTGAATACTCAGAAAGGCCTCATTGCCTCATCATCTGGTGAATTACTCCTTTTCCTTATGGAAGTGTCAGATATCTCCATGACTCTCCTGGAAGCTTTCTCCTAATAAGGGGTGCAATTGAAGCTCTATTGTGTGTAAGGAACTGAATCAGTCACTCATACTAGGGTTTTTGAACTAGAAGAGGCATTTTTCCCAGATACGGACACCGAAGTTTCAATGGCTAGTGACTAGCCCTGATCCCATGGTTGGTTAATGGAAGAGTCAAGACCAAAATCCACTGTGATCCACTTGTAATATTACCAACTAGTCACAAAGTATCATTGTAGATCTGGAAGGGATCTTGAGAGGGCTTCTAGTTCAGCATCGTACATTGTTTTTTTCAAAAACACTGTGTTGTTTTTCTCAAAAGCAATAACGAAATATTTTTTATTAGATCTTGCGATTTAGCTAGAAAGGAGTTGGAACAGAAGATACCCTCTTAAAGTTTAATTTCACAGTGTGCTGAACAGACTTCAGTCATCTATTTCTCTTTCTCCCTCTCTCTTTCACACAGTCCTCTAATATATTATTCTTGAGATCTGTGTGCAAAGTTGACATTATATAAATATTTTGAAAAGTAATTAATTCCAGTGATGGATTAAGTTAAGGTGGTGAGACAGCATATTTAAACAACCTATTTATGTACAAAATGGAAACTCTTACTGAAAAAACATTCTTATTTTAAAAATCTATATTATGGAATTTTTACATCAGCCCTTTCTTATTACTAAAATGTTCACATAAAAAGTATTCCATAAAGGGACACAATTATGCCAGTTGCATCTATAATTTACTTTGCTCTAAGCCATCACTATTTAAACTGCTGTCATTTATGTGTACAAGCCTGAGTGTGTGTGTGTGTGTGTGTGTGTGTGTGTGTGTGTGTTTGGTTTTAATGCCCTCAAATTAAAGGCTCATTCGGAAAAATTGAGCTGCAGTGCACAGTTATTCTGCCACTGGCTTCTTCTTCCCAATATATTCTCTCAACTTATTGGGAGGGCAAGTTTTTTAAACCAAAACTCAGTCTAGCCATTAATTTCAGGTTCTTCACCTGCACCACATAACATGGAATAAATTGGAAGCAATAACCTTTTTTACTCCTACCTCCAGTCCTGGCTATCCTCTGGTAACCATATGTAAAGATGTCTAAGACAGAACTGGAATTGCATGGAAGGAGGGGCCCAGAAAATTGAATGAATGAACAAATGATCTGAAACATTCTAACACGTTCTGCTCTGTTATTAATATAACAACCACAAGCACACTAAAAACTAATGTTATTTGGGCATCTTACAACTAAGTTCAGTCCTAGTGTTTTATATGGATTATCTCATTAGCTCCATTCATGTACTCAAGAAGTTAGTAATGTGCTGATTAGCCAATAATGACATCATGCCTTCATGGGTATTAGAACTATAGTTAGCTTTAATTAGGCTAAGATATTCTCCACTTATGTTGGCTTTATTTAGCACTATTTTTCCAGTTTAATGCCAAAATCAACCCATTCTACCTTGCAGCACTGCCTCAATAATCCATATGGAAAATGACATTCTTAAGTGAAATGAACGTTAGGTGGGTGCTTGTTTTTTATAGTTCCCTCAGTTTTTCGTGAGAGATAATAAAACACATTAAGATCCAAGTAAGACAGATCTTCAATGAACACTGGCTTGGTTGCTTTGCTTCTTACCCATCAAAGATTAGGCTTTGCTGCAGGAAGTCCCTGTAGAGTTAATCTTCCTGCTGTTGTGACTGCTATGCGTGCTCCACAAATGAGCTGCCAGGGTAGTTTGCTGCCTCTTTCTTCTTGTCTTTTGTCAAGTCCTTTGAGTGAGGGCGCACAGACGCTTATAAGGGTCTTTGTTTGCTGGTTGCTTTCTGTGGTTTATATATAGAAGAGTAAGGATTTCAAAAAAAGATCTGTGTTAAATATACATCTGATGGTTTTACTTTCCCATAATTAAAACCTTTTCATTTTCTCTACTGCTCTTACTATATTTTTTTCATTTTTTTGTTTAGCCTGGCTTGCAGAATGCTGCAGAATCTAATTTCTCCCTACCTTGTCACCCTTTCTTTTTTATTTCAACCCTCTTTGGATACTATATTTCTGTGAAACTAAACCCTTAGGTTACTTGAACAGTCCGCTAGCTCTCTTTAACCTGCTAGCCTTTGCACCTGTGGATCTACTGCCCAGAACACTTCCCCCCCCCACCTCCCTCGTTAATTGGCCCACTTCTATGCTGCATATTTAGGTCTTCGTTTCTATCTCATCTGTTAGAAATGGCACTGTTTCTACAAAGTTTACAGCTCCATGATGCACTCATCTACCTGCTCTATCAGAGCAATTTGTACATAGTGCTGTTGCTATCTATTTATATGTGTCTGAAATAATCTATATGTTCCATAAAGTCAGGGAATGTATCTGTTCATGATATGCTTGATATTCCCAGCACCCAGCTCAGTGCCAGGTACAGAGATGCTTACTTAATAAGTATTGAGCGAGGTGATATGGGGGGATGGTTAGACAGTGTGAACAGGATGAGATGGAGTGCTTTATCCTTTTGGAGCCCAGAGAAGATTTTGACTTAGAGAAAACATTTTTATCCTTACATTTGCATTGTCATAGACCTTTCTCATAGTGACGTGGAGGATGAGTTGGAGGTGATGAGATGATTGACGACAAAGAGGCTAGCTACTGAGCTTTTGTCCAGGAGAGAAAAGATATGAAGTTTAAACTAGCCATGGGAATGGGATAAGGGGACATATTAAATAATCATGCATAAGATAATGTCATAGCCCTTGACATGAATTTGAGAAGTTTTGGGAGAAAGAAGACAGAGGATATTCAGAGTTCTAGTTTGGATGTTTCTCATGCTAGTAACAGCTAGAAAGTGGATAAAAGCAAATCATTTGAGGGAGGGGGTTTGAATTGAGGGATCTGTGGGATCTTCAAGTGGAGACATTGAGTTGACATTCACAAGTGTGGGTGTGGTGCTTCATAGGACATGCATGTCATCAGCATTTGGACATAATGAAGGCCTGGGTTTGGATGAGATCATTTAGAGAGAATGCGTGTAGAGACAGAAAATCTGAAGGGAGAGGAGAGCCCAGTAAAGTACTGCCTTGAGTCATACTTGGTTGTAAGGAACAGAAATCTACTCAAGCGGGACGAAGAGACATGAGATGGTAGGTGTGAGTTCTTGTCATGGAATTCAGTGAAAGGCCACAAAGAACAGCTCTTTCATTGATTTCTGGACACGGAATATCGAAAATTAAAGTCTCTGTGTTTCTCGAAGTTCTGATTTTCTTTCACCTCTGTTCTCTGTCTTTTCTATGTCCGTCAGTGTCCTTTGTTTGCAAGTGGGCAAGGTAGCCGCTGCCTTTGAGCTTATGTAACATTGGCATTCTATTTTTCATCATTCTCTGAAAAAATTATCTGTGTCTCTCACTTCACTTTTTAAGAGGGAGAATCTGACTGAGTAGCTGAGCCCAACATTTTGGTTCCCTTCAGGTCGGGGGTCCTTCCCTGGGGCGGCCAATATGACTGCATGAGATGTGGGAGGGGCAGATCTTTTTGGGAGAAAGTGCATGCAAGGGGATTGTGACTAGCTTCTATAGTATGTTGTTATTTAAGGGAGTACCTCTCAGATCTTAATTTCCTTATGAATCAGCAGAATATCTTGTTAAAATATAGATTTCGTTTTGTAGGTTGATTCTGTGTGTCTGACAAACTCCAGTGATGCTGAAACTGTGGGTCTGAGGATCATACTTGAAAGAGAAAAGATTGTGAGGGCAGTTAGAGTGGGGAGCCTGCTCAGAGAGGGCTGAGAGAAGGGCAGGGGGAGAATGAGGAGAAGGTAGGAACTATCAGTGAAGAGACTTAAGAATCTAGTGGTGTTCAGAGGCATCAAATGTTGAAGAGGGTGAGTGAGATAAAATTGGAAGCCTCTATAATATAACTAATCTGAACAATGCTGTAGATTCTTTTCAGCAGTGTTCAGACGCCTATGTATTAGGGAGGAAGACAGTCAATGGCTGGATTAATAGAGTTGGGTTTGCAGTGCAGGAATATGGAAGGGGATAAGAGACTTAAACATACTAACCAGGAAATGTAGATTAAATGATGGGCCCTGCAGCTTTAGGTTGTTTCAAATTATGCATTGCCTTTAGTTGTTTGTTTGTTTTTTTAACACTTAGAGAAGGATTCAACTACTGATTAAGAGAGAACAGTTTCCCATGAAAATGTGCGTGGGTGTGTGTGCATGTGCTTGTGCTTGTGTGTTTAATCCTCTTGCAAGGGAGGTACAGCTACATAATCAAGTGAATCCGGAAGCATTTCCATCAGCTCACTCATTTGGATCGGAAAGTATTATTACCTCTTACAGTTACGTATGGAATGTTATTATGCTCCAGTGGTCATGGAAAGGCAAGCCTTGGAGTTTACACATTAACAAATTTGTAGAAGATAGAAATGTATCCGAAAGTGTGGTGCATGTGAATCTCCTTGGAGATTCAAAAGGTGTCAAGCTTAATGGTGCTTCATCAAGGAACTTTCAACTTCTTGTTAATAACGACATCACCCTTAACTGATTCAGGTAAAATGGTGCCCTTTTGTACTAATGTATAAGTCATTGTGATAGCTTCATATGCGTGATGCCTCCAAAGAATGTTTGAGGCTGAAACATGGCAGTGGGAAATCAAACCATTTTCTGGTTAACTCTGGGGAAATCAGGATTTTAGGAGGACTTTGGGAATGAATTGATATCCATCCATGCTTGGCTGCTGGAAATTCCCACAGTAGATTGGAATGGCCAGTGTAACTCTGGTTTAGGAGGGATCCTCCCCTACACAGAAATGCTGTCTCTGAGTGTAGAGTTTGCAGAGGAGTGGTGAGGGGTGGGGGGAAGCTTGCCAAGTGTGGCACATTAACAGAAACGCAGATGTCACGGCCAGACTGCCTTCAGATTCTTTGCCGCCCTGAAAAAATATGCATAGAGGCCTGAAATCACTTAAATTTAAACACTTCACTTTGATGACTCTATATTATATATAGTTTTATATATTATCAGTTGACTAATACATGCCAGCATCTGAAGTATTATTTCTATTTGACATTTTAGCGATGTTACATCTGGCAGCGTTTTACTTGATCTGGAGAAATCCTCTGTGGCTCTTCCCGGCTTTGTGAAGAGTGAGGCATTAGAAATGATCCAGGAATTCTCTCCCAGTGGTCGGCCTTTACAAATAGTCTTTAGAAATCACCATGGCTACTAAATATTTTACACCTTTTTAAGCAACTAATAAACTTTATTCATTAGAATGTAATTTATTCACATAGATAATTCAAACAATGACTTTGCATGGATGTAGACTGAACAGGTGACTTAAGGATCATTTTCTGGAGATGATTTTCACCAGCTAGGTTTCCCAGCAAATTCATCAGTGACAGTTCTATACACATTCAAGTAAAAATAAGATATAATTTAATGCATGCATTTTGTTCACCACTTAACACAGTATAGGAAAACCAGGTATCCCAACTACAGATCTGGGTTAAAAGCAGCTAAGATGGATTTCTTTTTGATTTATCTTTTGGAACCAGATACTCCGGCCTTAGATTTTAAAGAACATACTATTTGATTTACAGGCAAATATTTGAAGTGTGGGTGGGGTAAGTTTCCAAATCCCCGAGATAAAAAACAACAACAAAAACCCAAAGATAACGATTATTAAATCTGGATTTAAATGTCCTTTATAAATTGAAATAGGATTTGGCAGGACTGGGAGGTTTTCAATCTTAAATTGGAGTTTCTTTGAAGAATAAAGTTCTGTGATATAAGCATGAGCAAATTATTGCTAAGCATTCGCAGATATAGGCAAGAGCTAGGGGTGGTTTGGTTTGTTGTTTAGATTACTCAGAAACATTGCTTATATAAATTTATAGGTGTGAATATGTTACTGTGTCTGTCTTTGAAAACCATTTAAACCAGATATTTTGAGTATTGTTTAGAAAATATGTCAACTCCGGTTTTGTCAAGACTTTATTCAGTGGCTACTTCAGGAGCCATCATTTTAAGTAGCTGTGCCTTCAAAAAATTTTTCTAACGTTTATTTATTTTTGAGAGACAGAGAGAGATAGAGCCAAGCAGAGGAGGGGCAGAGAGAGAGGGAGACACAGAATCTGAAGCAGGCTCCAGGCTCTGAGCTGTCAAGCACAGAGCCTAATACGGGGCTCGAACCCAGGAACTGTGAGATTGTGACCTGAGCGAAGCTGGCCATGTAACTGACTGAGCCACCCAAGTGCCCCTTAAATAGCTGTGCCTTTAAGAGAGAACTAATTAATTTCTTTTTTTTAATGTTTATTTTGAGAAACAGAGAGGGAGAGAGAGAGCATGAGCAGGGGAGGGGCAGAGAAAGGGAGAGAGAGAGAAATCCCATGCCCGCTCAGCACTGTCAGCACAGAGCCCAGTGCTAGGCTCAGTCCCATGAACCATGAAATCATGGTCTGAGCTGAAATCAAGAGTCAGACGCTTAACTGACTGAGCCACCCAGGAACCCTGAGAGAACTAGTTAATTTCTCAATGAACTAGCTTATTGTATAGGAATCGATTAATCATGACATATGATTGCTCTAAATGAGCAAATTTAAATCACTGTATGTTAGACTATCTAGTGTTCTTTACTAAAATATTTCAAAATTTGTTTCTTAAAATATATTGATATCAGAGTGATTACACTATGTTTAAAAAATTGCCCATTAGAAAACATTGTCTCAATATAGTACTTGAGCTCACCACTTTGCTATCTTTTGTTTAGTTGTGAAAACTTTTTTCCCCTAGGAAAACACTAGACTTACATTCAGAAGAGCTGGTTTGAATCTTGGTCCTCTTATTAGATTGTAACTCTGGGCATGCTATATAATCTGTGTCGGCCTTATTTGCTTCATCTGAAGATGGAGGGGGTACTAATTCCCAGGGTTGCTATGTTGTCAAATCAAATAATATATGTGAAAGCCCTTTACTGTAAAGTTATCTATAAATGTGATTAACATGATGGTAATACATCTAGCTTAAATGATTTTTCATCCAGCTAAAATAATCGCTATTTAATAGTACTCTCTCTGAATGCTATCCAGCAACTATAGATGAAAATCATATAGAAGAATGCTTTAAATGGTTAAATGGATATGATGGGTGTCTTCCATTTTTCTTTTTCTTCCTAAAGAGTGCCTAAGGGAAAAAGAGATTCTATTAAAGTGGAGTGCTGTTTTGTCTCTCTTAAATTATTGATGCACAGATTTTGTGTTATAATAATGATTAATAATAGCCAGCACTTATATAGTGCTAACTGTGTGGCTCCCCGGACCCCCCCAATATTAACCTATCTAATTGTTTCAATAACCTTGGGAAGTGGGTGCCTTATTGTTGTGTGAAGGTCGTGTGAAGATAGTGAAACGGAGGCACAAAGAGATTAACTTGTTCGAGATTACAGGGTTCAGGTGGTCAGATTGAATTTTCCTATACCTTTCATTCCCCTCTTAGAGAAGAATTTGACAAAAAAATGTATACATCAGGCTAAAGGAAGTCATGAACATTGGTTGGGTTTTGGGTGTAGTGGATGGCATTTTATTTTGGAAAAATGCTGTTGCTTCATTCAGGTTGAGATGACATAAAGATTGCATCTTATTTTCTTTTCTCTTTTCCTTTTTTAATCTTTGGTGCCTTTTACTGGATACAAAACTGTTAATTTATTAGGATTACTTTTCTCTCTTAAGCCCAAGGTAAAGTAACAGGAAGCTAAAGTGTCAGGCCCAGTGTTCTCAGTCCCATACTGTGAGTGAAATAATTGGAAGAAGGAGCCCTAAAGCCCCACCCAAAGAGATATTCCAAAGTTCATGCACGCTGTCTTTTTCCGACTTAGACTTTGTTTGGCTTCTATCATACTTCACCCTTCTTTAATTGAGACATGTTTCCGTTGATTTAGATCACTCATTTATTCATAAATTTAACAAATTTTATTGAAAGTCTTCCATGTACCAGGGATGCTGTGAGGTCCTGAGGAGTAAGGTGGTGAGTAGAACAGTTCATACTCTGCTCGTTGGGCTTAGAGAAACAGACAATGAGCAAACGATGTCATAAGTGGAAATAATACAACTTCTCTGGTTAGAGCTACAGAGGAGACAAATGTGGTGGTCCAGGGATGGATGAGAGAAGGCATTTGGCCAACACTTGGTGCTCATAAATCATTTTCCTCTGTCTTCAACCCTGTACAAGACAATGGAGACCTAGGGAGGCAAAGCAGAGGGAGGACAAGTTAGAGAGAATTGATAAGGGAGCAGAGTTGTCAAGAATATGGCACATAGCACAAGGTGGCCACAGGGGAAGGAAAAAAGAAAAACCTAACTTGAGCAGTGTAGTATATCTGATAAGTCCTTACTTCTTTCACTAAATCATGGAAGAGTAAGTAGTATTTGTAGTAACTACCATGTTCAAGAAAAGTAATGGCATATTTATTTTACTCAACTCAGTAAAAGAAGGAAGAATACAATACAGTTAGAGTGATTTCCACTAACACGGTCAAAGTATTTTACTCTTTGAAAGTGTATGTGTCAGTTTTATGGCACTGTATTTATCCAGAATATTGAATAAATGAAACTACTGTCTACATTTATACAACTATTGAAAGAAACATGAGTATTAATTGCAAAAGCATGACTACATAGAAAGACAGTAGACCCTGGTTTCTGGTTCCAGAAACCAGTGATTAGGGCCTGGGTAGCTAATAATTGAGAAATAATTGATTGCTTTACTTTTCTTCCTACCTCCTGTTACCATCTGCAATTATATTATTTATTTGGGCCCACAACTGAAGTGTAAGAGTCATTCTGGCATATACTTTGTCTTTCTTGTTGACTAATCTATACTATTAAGAATAGCACCACGTAACAGGCACTCAATTATTATTCACTGACTGAATGAGAGATAATCACACAGTATATATATAACAACTATAATGAACAAATGAAATAAGTGATTAAAGTATTTTCAAAACTGTAAATATTCCACACAGGCAAGGCGATGCTATTTATTTGAACTTTAGAAAAACGCACGATCTGAAGATAACTTGTTTGTTTATTTACTGGTAGCTTTCTCTTTAAACATACATTGCCCAAGTATTTATCTTCCCTTATATCCATGGTTATAATATTGACTTCCACCTTAATGTTTCTATAACTCTCTTCACCCTGGTTCAGTTATTCTCTAGCGTAGAAATTCTTAACCTGGGCCAGTGAACCTTTGGGAAAAATGGATTCATTGGTGCCTCCTGAGACCTCACACACTCCCTCAAAGAGTACAGTGGCATTCATGCATTTTACTAGCAAGAGTTCCTGTAACTTTTATCAGATTCTTAGAGTTATATGACCCTCTCCCGCCCAAGTTTAAGAATCATTGTTCTAAAACTTTGTATTATTCTTTTACTTTTTGTTCCTCTCTTGCTTTTCCTTTTTGTCTCCTTGAGATGGCTTCATTCTGTTTTTATTTTTTATGGTTTTATTTTGGTATTTTCAAATGTTTACTATTTGATTGTCCCCAGTGTGTGGTATTCTTGGTTTATTGTATGTGTCTGATCCCCACCCTTCTCTCTGTCTCTCTTGTCTGGCCAACAGCGTGGAGCTGTGCCAACTGCAGAGTCGTCCTATCCAGCCCTTCGGGGACATTTACTTCTCCGTGCTATCCAAATGACTACCCGAATAGCCAGGCTTGCATGTGGACCCTGCGAGCCCCCACCGGCTACATCATTCAGATAACGTTTAATGACTTTGACATTGAAGAAGCTCCCAATTGCATCTATGACTCCTTATTCCTTGATAATGGAGAGAGCCAGACTAAATTTTGTGGAGCAACTGCCAAAGGCCTATCGTTTAACTCCAGTGCGAATGAGATGCATGTGTCCTTCTCCAGTGACTTCAGCATCCAGAAGAAAGGCTTCAATGCCAGCTACATCAGAGGTATGTAAACCAAAGACGACGCCAACCTTCTGCTTTCATTTAACAGGTTCTACAATAAACACACGGACCAGAAGACAAGAGTTATGCTCTTTTATGTGAATGTGAATGATTAGGATTAGAATTTAAGGGCAAAAATCTGTTAATATTCTTGAGCATTCTCATTAGCAATATATAGTTACCAGATCCAAAATCTGGTTACAGTAGAGCTGAGTTCTTTTATATTGTTTATATGTAGAACATTTAAAGGCTGCTTGGAAGATATGGTAGATATTCCACAGCTAATAATTAAAAGCTGCAATTCTAACATCACTGAACATTTTAAATGTTACTATTCAGAAATCATTTTATTTTAGGCTTTTAAGATGTTGCCCTTTTAAGGAACTATGCTACAGAACAAATAGAAAAATTAGCATGTAAATTAAAATAAAAACAGCTATTTATAACTTAAACTCATAAACAACATAGCCTGAAGAAAACCCCTTAAAAATTTCTAATGAAAGGAAAACTATATTTCTATCTAATATATTTCTGGCTTCTGGCATATTATAACATTGAATAATCTTGGTCTCCCTAAATCCTCTCTTTGCTTATGGAAAACCCAGGCTTCAAGACTAGCTTCTTAAGTAGATATCATGTATAAAAGAAAGAAACAAAAAAGAAAGGCACCGCTATGAAAATGACCGACCCTCATTATTATAAACTTGTGATTTTGGTGGTAGAGTTATTTACTGTTTGTGATTCACATTAGATGTGTGTTTGGTTAGTTGGAAAACATGTGCTTTAGTTTTTCAAATAATGTTTTAAAAATTATAAAATACTACAGGAAATTAGAAAATAAAAAATAAGCAAGTTAGAATTATCCATACATCTATCATCCAGCCATAACCACTAATAAAACGTCGATGCACATATTTCCTTCCAGCACTTTTAACAATACATGTAGTTTACTGGGTTCATATTACAGAAGTGTTCCTTTGGGTAAATAGACCTGTAAAGTGCTTTATATTTAAAAAGGAGACTAAAATCCACGATTCTATTAAATTCCATCATGTAGTTTTTACTAGAGTATTGCATGAAACTGATGCCTTTACTGTAGATTTATTCTTGTTGTATGTTAAAATACATTCAAACTAGCATTCCTGCGAAGCCAGCGTTAAAGAGAGTTTTTGAGGAGAGCTCCTTCCCTCTCAAACCAGTACATGTTTCACAGTGTCTATTATATTAACAGAGGGTAAAACCCGTCATATTACTTAATAATGCACATGTGTCACAGAAGGACTAGGCTAACGCATTTTATTTTGAACATATTATGCAGATGATCATAGTAATCTGTGTCAGTAATCAGTAACATTAGTAATCGATCCTAGCTCTATACTGATGATAGCAGGCACTGTTCTAGTGCTTTCCAGTTATTAAATTATTTAATTCCTATTGACCTCGTGCGCAATAGGTGTGTTCTTCATTTTATTGATGAGGAGACAAAGATAGAGGGAGGTGAAGTAACATGCCCAAAGTCACACTGCATTTTGTGGAAGAGCTGGGATTGGAAGTTGCTTTTAACCCTCTTTCCCTCTGCTCCTTGTTGTCCCTCACAAAGGAGCTCAAATGCCCAGCTGTTAAAAGAAATATAGCTAAAACTTCCATTTTTATATTTACGTTTTTACTAGACTGCTTCTCCTTAATAGAATTATCTTTAGCTTTGCTCTTGAAATAGCCTGGTGGTGGAGGAAATTCTCTGAAGGGGAGAGGGTAGCAGAGGAGGGTTTGGCAAGAGTAAAAGGCAGTTTTGTTAATGAAAAATAGAACTATTAGCTATTATGTTTAGAAATTATTTGAAAACTAACATAGTTTTGAAAATCTTAATGTATAAACAGAGCTTTCCTGAAACAGTAGTTTTTTTAATTTGGGTTTTTGAGGGTATTTTTTTTTTTCAGTTCAGGGGTAAACAAAGATACTTATCAACTTGGTTGGCTATAACTCAGAAGCTTTGGTGTGACATCCCATCATGACTAGAGTTAATGTGGATGGCATCACATAGTATTATTCCTGATAGGAGGTAATGGGTTGCTGATAGTCATGAAGGAGATGTGATAGGGCCGAAGTCAGTCCGTCCAGAGTGGTGGGGGTTGGGAGGGCATATCAGATGTTTTGCATCTCATTAGTTCATATTTGAAGTTAATGCATTTTATCTGTTGTTATGTTTTGTCCTAGTTGCTGTGTCCTTAAGGAACCAGAAGGTCATTTTACCCCACACACTAGACAGTTATCTGGTGTCTGTTGCCAAAAGTGTCTCTATTCCAGAGCTCAGCGCTTTCACTCTCTGTTTTGAAGCAACCAAAATGGGCAAGGAAGACCACGAATGGATAGCCTTCTCCTACTCCAATGCATCCTCCGCACAGTTACTCAGTTTTGGAAAGGCCAACGGTGGCTACTTTCTTTCTATTTTGGGCTCAAAATGTGACCTAAACGGTTTGCTACGTGTCAAGGATAAAGAAGACATTTTCACAGAGAGCTTTGAGCAGCTCTGCATCATGTGGAATAATTCTCTGGGCTCTGTTGGTGTCAATTTCAAGAGAAACTATGAAGTAGCTTTCTGCGATGCTGCCCTTAATAAAGTGATTCCTGGAAATGGGAAATTGTTGTTAGGCTCCAGTCACAATGAAATTGCCTCTCTCAAAGGGGACATTTATAACTTCCGACTTTGGAATTTTACCATGAATCCCCAAATCCTCTCCAACCTCAGCTGTAACGTGAAAGGGAATGTGGTCGACTGGCAGAATGACTTCTGGAATATCCCAACCCTAGCTCTGAAAGCCGAGAGCAACCTAAGCTGTGGTAAGTCTGGGCATATTCACCCTTTATTAAAGCCTTGTTCTATGCATGTTGGTCAACAAGAAATCATACATGCACACACACACATATGTATATATATGTAGTAGTCATTAATGAAGTTTTTAATTAAAAAATTTTTTTTAATGTTTATTTATTTTGAGAGACAGAGTTGAGCGGGGGAGGGGCAGAGAGACAAGGAGACACAGAATCTGAATCAGGCTCCAGGGTCTGAGCTGTCAGCACAGAGCCCGACACAGGGCTCAACCTCACGGACTGCGAGATCGTGACCTGAGTGGAAGTTGGACACTTAATCGACTGAGCCACCCAGGCACCCCGGAGCCTTTTAATTTCTAAAATGTTATATGCTCAGCCATACATAGCATATATTTGATTATAAACCATATTTATTCAATCAAAGCTTTTGGTCCTACCATATTAAAGTTTTATTTATGTCATAAAAGGTAATACTGTTTATCACTGACGTAACAAAAGTTGTAACTATGATGCCTCAAATAAAAATGTTAAAACCGAGATCGAAACAAAGAAATTAATAAGGGATTGTTTTTAATCACAAAGATGATACAATAAGTTTATCTTTATGAAATGTCTATTACCTTATTTAAATAAACGACCACCACCTAAAAGAGTGCTCTTTAGTCAACCAGGACAAAATACCAAAGCTGTCCATTTTATGGAAAGATCTTTGATAATCAGTAATTATCAATTTTTTTCTCTGAGCTTTTTTTCTCTATTTAAAAATGAGCATTTGTTGTCTCTTTCTCTTTATGGTTGCTCTTTGAGAGACTTTAAATGTATATTACTGGAAGTAGCTAAATGCAAACTATTTAGGAAGATAATCCTATAGCAACATTATATTAAATTAGACTTCAATCAAACATTCTTTATGTGCAGAAGTTAATTTTAGAAATCATTATTTTAAGACAGATTAAAATACAAAAGTAGACGTTTCATTATCACTTTTAAATGTCATATGACTAAATTGTTGATAATAGATACTTTTTAGTCACAGAGATAACTTTACTTAAAAGAGGAAAGGGCACATCTGGGTGGCTCAGTCTGTTGGGCGTCTGACTTCAGCTCAGGTCATGATCTCGCAGTTCACGAGATGGAGCCCCGCATCAGCTCTATGCTGACAGCTCAGAGCCTGGAGCCTGCTTCAGATTCTGTGTCTCCCTCTCTGTCTGCCCCTGCCCTGCTTGGGTTCGGTCTCTCTCTGTTTCTCTCTCTCTCTCAGAAATAAACATAAAAGAAAATTAAAAAAAAAAGAGCAAAGAAAGGGTCTAATGTTAAAAGTAATTCTCATGTGACTTGGGAAGGGATTTTCATCAAAATTCATTCCTGATACTTTGAACTAAGTGGAACCCATTTGAAGACCTGGGACCACCTTTCCAGTTCTGACCTGTGTGTATCCTTCTGCTCTGGGGAATTCTTGTCCCCTAACCCTCAGTGTCAGTCAGTCAGAGCTCCATGTGGTCCATGGTGCATCTGCAAATAGTGGGAGGCTATTAAGCGATGTTATTTGAGAGGTATTTCCTCGTGGGTTTTTGGACAGAGGGTAACCACAACCGTGTTCCAGAAGATGACTGCAGAAGACTGTAAGAGCTGGTGGTGCGCCCCAGCGTCCCTGCAGTCTGGTTGGCTACGTAGGATGTTCAGGGACTCCTGAGAAGTCTTTCACTCGGTGAGGGAATTGAGATCAAGTGTGCGTGTTTGGTGTGGGATGGTGAGCAGTGAGAGGGCAGTGATCATCTTCCTTCATCCAGAGTGATTATCTTTACTCTAGGAGCCTGTTTTCACCATAGCCTTGGCCATTATTAAAAAGTCATAATACAGATCATTTGGTAGTTGCTTTCCTATGGAGTAATATTTGAAGACTGTGGCAACCAAATAGCAATTTGAGTAGGTATCTTAATAATTGCTAATACTTAAGTTATATGCTTAATTTGACTATTTAATACATAATATGTTCTACGTACTGTTTTAAGGCCTTTACACATATTAACTGTTTTCTACAACAAAGATACCATGATGTGGGTTTTATTACTAACCCCCTTTGGCAGGCGAGAAATACGAGACACAAAGAAATTAAGTAATTTGTGAAGTGTTAATTAATTAGTGGCCAAGCCCGGAAGTGAACTCCGAAACTTTGGTGTTTGAGCTGTGCTCTCTACAAGTATAAACTAGACCGTCTTTTGGAATATGCAGCACTAGAAGATGACCATACTAGAGTAAATTGAGCTACTTACCTGGATGAGGAGTATGAAGGTTTAGGTATGACCTGTGGGAAAACACTAGCTTTCCAGGGTATGAACACTGTATTTGTTTTAAGCAAAATTAATAATATTTCTTTCCAGTGTCACTTCTTGGACATATTAATATGATAAAATGTGAAGGATATACATGGATTCCTAAACACCTCTAAGAAATCCTTTAGACCAGAGGTTGGCAAACTAGGAAGGCCTATGGTAGGCCACCAGTTTTTGTGAATAAAGTTTTATTGCAACACAGCCATCCATCCCTAGGAGGTGTTGTATTATTTAAGGCTGCCTCTGTGCCACAGTTGCAGAGTTGGTGATTGTGAGAGACAGAAACATGGCCCACCGTCCTAAAATTTTTGCTGTCTGGTCTTTTAAGAGAAACTTTGTCCATCCTTGAAACTAGTCCAGAGAATCATGAGGGTCCAAGTTTTGGAAGCACATACTTTGGATGACACTGGAAAAGACCTACTAGATCTCCTGGGCCAGATGTAGTTAAACCTACTTGTGGGCTCATTTAGCCCTTGGACTTTGATGATGGCAGTGGCATTTATTTGTTTTCATTTATTTGTATTTGTTCCACACAATGCTTTTAAATGATGATTTATTACCAACATTAAAAAATTAGACTTGAAATAAAGATAAATTTTTGGATTCTTTGGCAAACAAGAAATGAAGTCTGAGTTAGTATTGCTACCTGGCCAACACAGCTGGGCGAGGCGGTGTCCCCTTCCTGTAGGGAGAAGAGGTTTCTCAGCCCTTACCATTCTCCATATTCTTCCCACTCCAACCCCCTTCCATCTTTAGATTGCCTTCTGGCCCCGGTAGGCATTTCTGTTTGGGAAGGCCACCTTAGGCCAGTGTCTTCACTTAATATAAGGCAGGAAACTGAAAATTAAAAAAAAAAAAAGTGGCCATGACAGTTGGTGGGCTAAAATGCACATCTCCTGTCTCCCTTCCCCAGGATTCATATCTGGATGTTCTTCAACACTGTCTTTAAAACTCCTTTCCCAAGGCTTAGGATCACTGGAACGCATCGAACACATGCTTCGGTAACTTAGCCATCTGTACGTTTTCAAAATGACTTCATTGAAAAAGTAGCACAAGTTACAGAGTCTGTGTATTTGAATTCCTTTATTTTTTATGGTAGTCTTCTTGACATTCCATGATGATGCAAACACCCCATTCCGTGGACTCAGATATCCTGGGCTGTGTTTCAGGAGCCATAACGGGAGAGGGAGTTTCCTGCTGCTCAGTCATCAGCTTTGGGAGTTGAAGAACCCAAGTCACTTATTAACTGACAGGAAATACCTGTCACAGAGATGGTATCTAAGCTTGCTAGCTATGCAGAACTTCAACAAATAAAAAAAGTTTGCTCTATTAACATTTTAACCTTATTTTTTTTTCTGGAACATTTTGGCTTGCTCTTTATGGTAACAGTAATTTCCAAAAACCGATGATCAGTACAGTAACCAATGGGAAAATAAAATTTCATGCCTGACATTCCATTTGACTGACAATATTATTAAGTATGACTTTCAATTCCAGAATCAACTTGTGGTAGAGGAATGAATAGATTTTCCAAAGTTCTATTGCTGAGTAAATTATAACATGAAAATATGATGGTAAAACAGAACTGATTCAATCTAACATTTAAATATCCTGTCATTTGTTTCAAATAGTAAATAGCCTTAGTACAATCAGCATATTATTAATGTTTCAATAATTTCAGAATTAGACTTTTTTTTGTTTTCCTACACTATCCTAAGCCTAGTTGGGGAATTATATTATACTTTATTAAGAATTTTTTTAACACAGTTAATCTTGTCAACCTTTCCCAGAAAGAAATGCTTTATTTAGCAGTAATTCTTTTTCATTTTATAGCATCATTCTTTTCTGTAGAACAATTTTATTAAGCATATTCAGTTTTATGACCTCCATGGAGAGACAGTTTTCCTAGTGGACTCTTTAATTATAACGGCAAGTATTTGCCTGCATTATGATTCAAGTTTAGATGCTGGCTGATGTCCATCAACTTGCACAAAGAACAGACAGTGACTTCTATACTAGTTTTATTTACTTTACTCATGATTGCTCTTTCCTGAGGAGTGGTACAGTATCACTCAGTGGATAGTCTAAGTTCAAACAAAGTACATTTAGTTAATAAGCACTTATTAACCACTTCCATTTATTAACTGCTTGTGGATGTAGAGATAAGACACGATTCAAAGTACTCAACTTTGTAGTTATTCTTTCCTAGAAATATTTGGATTCGTACTGATTTTTGTTTTCATTTCCAAAATTTTGTGCTTAATTACCAAGGTTTCATCAATTCTTGGATTCCTACCCTTTTGTTTTCAATTTTTACGGCCATAAAATTCTGAGTCACTGTTGGCGTCTTCCTTTAATCCCTAAAGAAAATGATGGAGTGTAGCATTTTTAGATAACTGAATTATTTTTTAAATAATAAAATAAAGATAAAATTACTTTATCTTTACAAAGGACTTTATTCTTTGAAGATGTCCAAACTCTTGATGAGCATAAATGGCTTCCAGAAATAATACTGTTGTAAATATATTTATGAAAAATTGTAAAATTTGATTTAGAAATCCTACAAAGAGGGAATTGCAAGCAATTATTATTTTTTTCTCAATATTGGGACTCACTGTGAGGATTTCGTGCTGCTATTACTTGGATTATCATTCTGTAGAATGTAAGATGAGCAGTTAGCTGTGGATCCGTCTTTTTTGCCACAACTTGTGTAAATAGTGACTCCTCTCAGTGCAGGATTTGGGAAGAACAAGAGATAGAGAAGAAAGATTAACAGTTTTAAAGCTTTTCGTCACCTGTTTATTTCCAGTGATTACATTTCCACCCCCCCCCCAAGGAAATTTGGCTCTAAACGTTACAGTTAGTATTAAGTAAATACCCTTAAAAAAAACCTGTGTGGTATCCACAAACATCAGTGAACACACATAGGTCACATTTTGAAGATAATTCCTTGATACTAATTATATCATTATCCAGGAATGAGAATCAGTTCTTTTGCCTTAACAATCTGGCCTGTAAATATGTCCACCTAGGAAAATCAGTCACGAGAGTAAAATTTTTTATGCAATTGTGCTGAAAATAGAACCGAGTGGGAATAAAAAGTTTGTGTGCACTTTTTATATTTTATTTATTTGTTTATGTAATTTGGTATATTTGTCATGGAAGCTTTCATTTAGCAGTATAATTTCCTTCTGTTTAAATTTGTCACTTGTACTCACACAATTTGGTCTTCAAATTTAATTTCTATTGCCACACTGAATTGTCATAAAGCAGTGTTTACTGAGTATTTAATTATACAGTATCAATTTGCTAAACTGTAGGTACCCAAAAAAGAACAACTGATCAGTTTAAATACTGGGAAATGTTACCATTTTCCATGACAAGAATATCACATATTGGAACTTGTACTTGTTCCCATACAGTGGAACTGAGGAAATGTTAAAGAAAATTGTTAAATATCTTGCTCCGAATCATAACTCTTCTGATTTTCTTTTCTTATTTCTACCACTAAGCCCTTCAATATACTGCAGTGTAGTTAGCCTAGAAACTTCTTTCCCACAACACTGTCTCCTTATCTCTCTTTGTCTTCCAGAGATATTGTATCAGTGCCAGAAGTGGCCTAAGGAACCTTTGACTGCCAACATTATGTGTAATTTGAGGAACACAGGAACTCCATTCAAGGGTGTCTCTCTCTCTCTCTCTCTCTCTCTCTCTCTCTCTCTCTCTCTCTTTCTCTCCCTCTCATGTCCTGGTGGCTGACATTTTTTCATTTTGAGTTTTAAAGGTTCAAAGACTTTTAATTTTCAGCAGTTTCTCACTAAAATATAAGTACTGAACAGAGAAGAAAGGCTCTGCGAGAAGGGGGCAGAAGTTAAGTGTGATGAGAAAGAATAGTGGACAGAAAACATTGACGGTAAAATCCTACCTCAGTCCTAACAAAGACAAGCCTCAACTTCTGCCTCCTCAGATGCCCTTTTCCCTTAGTCCATTTGTCTAAGCTTTCAGTCTCTCCCTCTCTCTCCTTCCTTTCATAGCCAACCTTCCTCTTTTTGCATTCACTTCTCAAATGGTGGTCATGAGTTCATCATTCCCATGCTACTGAAACGAATTCCTGTACAGTCACTACCAGAATTCCAATGCAAAGTTAAATATCTTCTCCATCTTAATCATTCTTGACCTTTCTGGTATGCTTGATATGGACACACCGTCTATGAAACTTCTATAAAACCACCTTCTACAAGAACTATTTTTACTTCTCAAATTTAGAGCTCTTTTACGTTTTAAATAATGTGGTACCTAAATATAGGAATATCTATGATTCCATCGAATCTACCCTCTAGCCTGAGTCATCCCAGACACATCTATAGATTCTATGACATAATTTCTTGGCTAGACCTCTCAACAAAAATGTGTCCACCTGCAGGTGTATGCAGATGTCACACAGACACCTCAGTTCTCATTACTGGACTTGCTGTTCTTTCCGCCCCTCCCTAAGCTTACTTCTCTTTTAGTATTTCCTCTTTCTTTTTATGAGATCATTATGTACCAATTTCTCAGGCTGGAAACCAGAAAAATATTCTCTAGTCTCTCTCCTTCTCCTCCAATTAGTTACCATATACTGTACATTCTGTCTTCAGATGTCTTGTATCCATTTCTTTCTTGCCCTCCTCATATAAAGTCTGAATTATTATTAATATTAATTATTCTGATTGTATCTTCTCATTTACCTGGTCATGGAGGCTCAAAAGTGGCTTCAAATTTAAATCTAGTTTTCTCACTTAGTTTCCTTTAAGAAAGCGTTCAAAATGTTAACGATCATTGATAATGCATCTAAAAAAATTTAGTCAGTAAAGCTTGAGTTCCCACTTAGCATGTGTGTGGGATACACCAATGGAAGACTGAGCCCCACCACTCATGGGGCCAGCATTCCATAAGGCCCACCATAAGTATCTATTACCTATTTATCTGATCATTCCTTCTTCAATCCGGTAATGCCATGTCACCTGGTTCCCAGAATTTTTCACTGCTGTCCTGGTATGTGTTTCATTAATTCTGTCTGCTAGCAATAGCCATCTCTAGTCACTTGTCCCCACATCAGTGTAGTCACTCCTGATATTCCTCACAGGTATTCTGCTTTGTAATGGATCTTCTGTTCACCCTTCTCTCGAAACTGCTGGGCATGCCCTCTTTTGAGCCACTGAGCACTTCATATACAGCATTCAGAGAAATGTAAATCTAGATCCCATATATGTCTCTCTGAGAGCAGTGACCTTGTCTTAAAGCATTATTCTAGCCTGTGTGCCTCACACATAAACAGTGATTAAATTTTATTGAATGAATATGTAAATGTCTATGATGAGGGCTTCTTGCCAGGTAACATCACAGACCAGCCTGTACTTTTTTTTAAAGTTATTTATTTTGAGAGAGAGTGCACAGGAAGGGCAGAGAGGAGAGAGAGAGAGAGAGAGAGAGAGAGAGAGAGAGAGAGCGAGAGCAGACTCTACAATGTGGAGCCTGATGTGGGTCTCAAACTTACAAAATATGAGATCATGACCTAAGCCAAAATGAAGAGTCTGACACTTAGCTGACTGAGCCACCCAGGCGCCCCTGAGTAGGTCTTTCTGGAGTAACATTCCTTCATTGGGCCAGGTGCCTGAGACAGTGAAGAATGAAGATACTGCGATTCATGAGATGCTGCTACACTGGTGGGATGCTTTCTGCTTAAGTCCATCATTTACCTAATTAGACAGATTTTGTTAGTTTATGTACCTGCTGTGTCTTCACATACTGTTCCCATAAGAGTTTGGAAAATGTTTAAACATTAGAATAGAATCACTATTATAGAAATGGCCTCTTAAAATTAAATATGTGTATGTGTGTTTATATATGTGAATATTTTTATCTTCTGTCTTTATGCATAGTGGGGATGCTTTGTGATAGGTTTAGCCCATCGGGAACAGTTTCAACTTGTTGGTAAAAGTCTGCTAACTGTCAGAGGGAGATTTAGTGCAATAGAAGAAATCCATTTCACCTACTAGAAAATCAGCTCTAAACTTGTTTCTTGCTGAGGATGCGTCAGTAAAAAAAAAGTTTGAAATGAAAAGACAAACCAATTTGAAGTCACGGAAACATATTTTTGGAATAGCAAAAAGCATATGCTGGTGCCTGTGAATCAGAAACATTCATTTTATGAATATTAATAATATCCAAAGTCACTTTTGAAACTTACCTTTGATGTTTGTATTCCTTTATTTACATGAATTTCTACCAGAGCTTTATAATTTATTTTAAGAAAAGGCTCTGGAATTTTTACACAAACTCTAATGGGCAGTACACTTCTCTTCCTTCCATCTGAACAGCTAGTAAGTGGAGTTAAAGATTTCGAGGGAAATTTCAGTAACGTGATTTTACTTTTGTGGAAATGAAGACTCCAAGCTTAAGAGACTTTCTTGATGTTGGAGTATCATTGCTGGAGTCTTCTAGGTCTGCTCCTAGTATACCAACCAGAAGATGTGTGGATTTTTTTTTCTTGAATAATGTCATTAAATCCTAAATTTCGATAACTGTGTCATCCTTTTGTGTTGATCAAGGTTCCTACCTGATCCCACACCCGGCTGCAGAACTAGCCAACTGTGCAGATTTGGGGACCCTCTGCCAAGGTAGGGACCCAGCGTTGCCCTCTGGCCTCTGTTTCCTACTTGCTATTTTGGATAATGTGGTTAAAGTTATTTTGATTATTATCTTAATTTTCACTTGAGAAGCCAAAATCCAGCAAAACAGAAGAATTTCTGGCTCTTAGTTGAGTGGGTGCACAGTACATACACTGCAGAGAAAGAATGCATTCACACACTGGATGACCGTATTTCCATAAAGCATGGGGTTTTTTAAATGTGAATGATTACATGCTATTAAACAGGGATTTGTTTCATTTTTTCCTCTTTTTATTCTCAAGAGTATTGCAAAGGTCCTGTATAAATATAGTCATGCAATATTTTGAAAAAGCATTCATGTGTGACAAACAGGGGGATGATTAAGTTAAATATTCCATTAAGCTTATGACAAGATTATAAAGCAATTTATGGCATATAATATAACTTAAATATTAAGATAAAATAATTATATTAAACTAATATTAATGTAACTCTATTATTATAATACACAGTGACTATATTATGCTAGTATTCCAATTATATATTATTACTAAATAGTTTGCATGCTAATAATATATAATTAAAGTCACATAGGCTTTGAAATAATATAAATATTTTGCTTTAATTTTATCATTGCTCCTCCTAATTACTCATGACCCATTTTCATCCATTTATTCTATTAAATATTTCTTTATGACATAGCATGTTCTATGTACCACATTAAGAATCATGACAATGCCTTTGCAAAAGCTGGACCTCTTATTTAAAAGAGGATCACAGTATGAAAGAGACACAGGTTACAGAAGGGCTTCTAAATGGATCAAAACTTAAGCTCTCTTTTGTGGTTCCAGTGTGAGGGTAGAGTAGTCAGGGAGAAGGGATGTAATTCAGTATTATCTTTGCTTCTTTTCTGATACATTACTTCTTGATATTATTACTGATGAATGATTTATGAAAATAAAGTCATTATGTGGTTTCCACAGACAGTGTAGTTTTAAAATAATTATATGAAATAGAAAGAAACATTAATTTTGCTTAGTTCAAGATCTGAAGGGTTTACATTTTCTTTTCTTTTAATCTTAGATATCTGTAGGACTGACTCCTGAGTCAAAGACCAAATGCCCAGTACTTTCCCCCTCATGTCCTAAATGACCAAAAAGCATTTTCATATTCATTGAAGTATTTTGCACTAAGATAAATAACTGATTGCCCAAAATTTAAAAATTAAATACTTAACATTTTTAAGTATTATTTATTATTTTGAAATGGAAAATCATTTTAGTTAAGGATATGTATCTTGAGTCAAAGAGTTTAGCTTTCAGAAGGTAATCATAGTCATTTAATCACTTAATACATAATCTCTTAAATGTTTTAAATTTAGGTAGTTGTTTAAAAATTGAGATACGTAAGAAATGGTCATTGTACATATGAATGTACATCTAATAAAAGCATACTTCTAAGATAAGCTAAAGGGAAATGATGTATATAATTACTTTACTACTTATATAACTCTTTCAGAATCCCTTAGAAAGCTATTAAAGCACTACATAAAGGTTTAATCTTGGAAATTTTAATAGTATAAAAAGCAAAGCGATGACATAATGCCTTGAAAATGGCTCTTCTCTACCGTGTGTCCTTATGAAATTTGTTTTGTCCATTAACGTTTAGTAGAGTTACGGGGGTCTGTAAATGATTGATTCTATACATTTAGATTCTATATAGTCTATACATTTCATTCTCTTTGTTTACATTTATCTTCTCAAGGAGATACATATTTTCTTCTGAGACTTTACTTCTCTAGCCTCAGCATATCAAGAAGACTAACTTAGTTTAGAAAGCTGATAGGTGCGGTAGAGACTGTCTTCTGCAACCTGTTTTGTTTTTGTTTTGTTTTTTTTACAAACTTAGGAAATAGAGTCCTAGAAAGATGTAGTAAGTAAATTACTACGTGATCATCAACCTGTTAATGGCAGATCTGGGTCTAGAATCTAGACATTCTATCTCCTATTCCTTTGTGTCAGCTCCAGACTCCTGCACATTATGAAACCAAAGGCCATATGAAGTGATTCTTAATGTATCATAGAAAGCATTGCTTCATTTTATGAATTATGATAACCCTAGAGTCTGTTGTAGTAAGTAGCAAGAAATGGTTTCTATTCCTCCTCTCTATATTTTCCAGCATTAGTTATTAATTATAGATTGCTCATCCATATTAACTGTCATGTGCTCCTTGCAAAATTACATCTCTCTTATCTTTGTTACCAGCTACTGTAGACTCTGCTAGTACTACACCACCCATTGTCACCACTAACATGCCTGTTACTAATAGAATCGATAAACAAAGGAATGGTAAGAACTCATTACCTTTTATATTTGTAGTATGTCTGATGTGATGAAAAAAATTGTACTCTAAGAATGGGAGTATCTAAGGTTCAAACAAAATTTCTGTTTTCGGAATCATTGGGTACATGCGTACATTTGCAAGGTTAGTAAAATAAATCCGTATCACTTGACTCCCTTGAGTTCCTTTTTCTAATGACCGGTGGATTGACCACATTTCCAGTACTACACACACACCTTTGGCTAACATCGCTGTCCAAGGAAGCTCTAAGAGAAAGGCATTTAATTAAAAGTAACTAATTTGCTTTATATGAAATACCTGAAAAAAATGTTCCTGGTACTTTGTCAGATTATTCTCTTCATAATTCTTTTTAAAAAATTTTATAATTCTACAAAACCTAATGCTGGTGATGTAATTTCTCACTGAAACAAACTTTTATGTTTAAGCATTCATGACATTTAGATCAATTTATAGGTACTATGTTGTTGTCTTTTTTTATTTGTTGAAGAATAATGGTTAGAATGTGATTTCGTATCAACTAAGTCCATTTTTCGCCGACAAAACGCCAGCTAAATGCCAATACGTCTTGACTTTTGTTCCCCCCGTATATACTTTACTATGTATAGTATTTGCAATTTGCAAATATGGCAGTTAATAGGATATAAGACATGAGCAGGGAAAATGCCAGGTAACTGGAGTTATTATTTAGTCTGCTACCTGTATGGACCACATAGTCTTTTGGTAATTCAGAGTAAATGATTTAAGTTTCTTCTAGAAAAGAGAAATTCCACTCAGGTGACCACAACGTTGCCCTGAATACAGTAATATTCTCAAATATGAGCTATTAGAAACAAAGGAATTTTCTCAACCCCAGTCCTTTCGCTTGTGAGGCCAAAACATCTGCAGTATATCACAGGGAACAAAACCCAGAGAAAAGAAACCCACATAGTTAATTTTTTCTTTGGCTTCGGGGGTTATACCAACTTCCTCTGTAAGGACATTTAAGTTGGAAGTATGGAATATTTTACATGAAACATAGATATAAATTTCACTAGGGTTATAAAGACACCGATTCAGGGAAGTGTTTACGGTTATTCTGGTGGTCACACCAAGGAGATTTATGATGGGCCGACATTCCAGCAACCCCCAGGAAAAAGCAGCAACAGCTGAAGTTTCCAATGCATATTTCACGGGGACTCCAGCCAGTAGATGGGAATATTATAATTCTGAGTATTTCGCTCTTTGTGTGTTCATACAAAGAGCCTCTGTAGCATTCTCCCTCCAGGACTGGCACATCCTCTGCTGCCCAAGAACGTTTATATGACGCTTCAGAGTCCTGACTTGGTAGAGTAGAGCTGTATTCCCTCAATCATGTCATTTCTGACATTCTTGAAGAGAGCCTTGTTCGGCCATCGCTCCCTGCGTCACAACCTTCAATGGGGTCTCAACAAAGCAAGCAAATGTTAGAATCAGTTAAAATGGTTTGACTTGACTACATTAGAGGAAGAAACCTAAAAAATGCAATCCTAGCATTTAAAAATATTCAGAAGTCATCATGTGGTAGAAATATTCTCAAAATTGTGTACTCCAATCTGTGTGTTCCATCTGAACAATTTTTACCACATTTTTAGCCACCCAAACTATTGATTTAATAGTTTTTTTCCCTAAATTGACTCATAGTTTTACTTAAACATTTGAGTTAATATGGAAAAATTGATACTGCTCTTGTAAAACTGGTATTGTTTGTTGTAAAATAGAAATGAAAAATGAAGATGAATACAGTTAAACAACATTATTAAATTCTCCCCATCTCCTGTTGTTTTCTCATATCTCTATGCTTGAAGCCTTCACTATCTTTTTAAAAAGGGAAAGTAACAAAGTGTTAGAGGCAGACTGTAATCCAATTACTTTTTTCTTTGATGTGGTCAAGTTAGAAATAATTGGAAAGAGAATTACTTGTTCACCTTGTGAATAAATGGGATTTAAGGTCATGGCCTGGACTATCTAAATCTTTCACACACTGTCAGCAACTCCAGATACACTTCTGTTATTCCTCGGGAAAGGATACAGTAAACATTCTCAGGCTTATTGTGATCTGATATATTAGAGAATTCTATTTTGTTCACTGTAAGAAAGATAGGTACAACTATCAAATTTGTCGTCAATCTATCTTATCCAGTCTTTCAAAGGCCAGACTATCGAGGAGTTTTACTCAGTCCATCAATGTTGATATGCTGGTGTAGGGAGGGGGTAGGGATCGAGATTGTTTGACAGTTAGACATACTTCAGTGTATCAAAGAAATGTGTTTTCCTAGACTTTGTGAAATGTTCCTGTGTAAAGTTCCAAGTTATTTTCAATAGGACTTTTATCTGATACTCCAGATGATATACTAGGAAAATCTTTGTTACTTTTCATAAACAGATATTTCAGTCTGTAATGGATAATCAAGGCATTGTCCCACAAATAACTTTTGTGGCTTTTACATTGCATTAAAAAAATTTTTTTTAACGTTTCATTTACTTTTTGAGAAAGTGAAATACAGCATGAGCAGGGGAGGGTCAGAGAGAGAGGGAGACATAGAATCCAAAGACGGGCTCCAGGCTCTGAGCTAGCTGTCAGCACAGAGCCTGATGCGGGGCTCGAACCCATGAACCATGAGATCATGACCTGAGCCGAAGCTGAATGCTCAACCGACTGAGCCACCCAGGCACCCTGTACATTGCATTCTTAAGGAAAGCTTTTGAGCCAGTTATTATTTGCATATCAAATCTTATCTTCTGTGCTTGAAGTGTCGCTCCAGTGCCCCTGGATATTAAATTTTGTGGGGTCAACACAAGTAGCCAAAGCAAGGAATTAACTCTGTTAGTCCTTATTATTGTCCTACAACTAGCTTACAGGTATACATTGTATCACTGCTTCTAGTTTCTTAACATAATTTAACTTCTCAAATAAAAAAATTAATTCTCTGGATATATGTATAGATTGGACAATCAATCTAGTTTTATATTCTTGTTATCTAAAGAAATCATGTGTGTGGGATGAGCAGGACCCCAGTCATATTTCAAACGCTACTTACATGTTATAATTGTCTCATCACTGGTCCAAAGACATCATTTTGACTCTAAAATAACATTTGGTTTATATTTTAACATCCGTCCTTTCAAATAAATATTTTAAAAACAGCCTTTCAAACCTATATTTCACACCCTTCCATATTCAATAAAGTAGTCTCATTTCTATCTCTTCTAAGAAACTCTGAAAAGAGTGTTAAGAAGGACAAAAAATAATTAATTGGAGAAAGACCTATAGACAGGAATACTGTTCTGACACCACATCTCTAATGGCAAGCAGTGATTTCTGCTTTGAAGTTCTGCATGGATGAAGGAAAGAGTTGTCTAATTGGAAAATGGATATACTCAAATACTTTTTATTTGTTCCCCCAAGAAATGTCTATCATGAATTCTTCTAGCTTGGATGCCATTATGAGGCTAATACATACAACTTTTGAAGTCTCTGGAATATAGGAAAGTTTGTGATAAGCTTTTCTATTGAGACACTGTAGGAGTTGTTAGATCTATAGAAGGTCACTTGACCTGTACATGACATGGGAAAACCTGCCTCAGTGTGTCTTAATTATGTATTTTCTGCAAAGGCAATGCTTAAGCAATTATTTTGCTGCAAGCCAAAACCCTTCTTACCAGTTCTTTGGTGGTCATTCTATCTAGTGGTAAAAGTTCACTCCTAGACATTTCTCATGTTTAGTTGTTGACTGTATTATTCAGAAATTTTAAATAAGTTTACAAAGTAGACTCCATTGAGTATATAAATACTTCATTCCAAGGCTTCTGAAGAGAGACCGCTCTGAAAGTGATCTATAACACAAGACAGTCCATAACACAGGATGTTAGGTTGTTTTCTGTGTTCACATATTTTATTTGCTATAAGCAATATAACTCTAGGGAGAGACTATATTTATAAATTTATTTAGATGATCTCTGGTATTGGATGTCTTTCTCATTTAAAATAACAGCAGATTGAAAAAAATGAGGCATCAAATATTTAAAATTTAAAGAAAACCATCTTAACTGTTTCCAAAACATTTCAGAAATGTCAGTGACTAAAAATAATGATTTTGGGTATTTTGCAGTATTTTCCTGAGCAGGAAAGAATGCTGGTCTTAAATACATGCTTTGCGTCTCCATCTAGTGGCTGCTTTTCAGCTACTTACCGGCAGCAGTGAACGCTGGCAGGATTATCCTTAGGATCCTGGGAACACTCTGGGACCTCTGCAATCTGAATTTCTTCTCACCCATTCAGAATGTGCAGGATTTGATATGATGGGATTTACCGTGTACATGGTTTTTGTTCATCTGAGTTATTATCACTTGCTTTGAATACATTCCTCCAGGTACTTTAAATTCAGAATATTTCTAGAGAAACATCACATCAACTTCGCTAAAATGCCTGAAGAGTTTTAGAAGCGGAAATAACTTAGTTTGCCTAAGTTAAACCCACTTGTCCTTGGACTTGTACCAATTTCACGTATTTATACTATTACCTCTGGGAGTGGCAAAATTTTTAGCGTGAGATGCTGACACGATACTGGAAAAACATTCTTTTGGTAGTGGGACTGGAATTTGCATTTTGGTAGATATGGGGGTTTCCAGAGGCCGAGTTTTATGTATTTTCTACTGACTTTCCAAATTTTTCATTAAATCTATTCCCCAACAGTATTTAAATTATATAATTTCTACATTTTCTGTGCATACTTTCTGAAGACTTACCCAAACCAATATAAGCATGAAGAAAGATGATTGACAATAATGGAGATTCAATTTTTTTCTACTTATAACCTAACATATTTTAAAATGATACTGTTTTCATTAGCTATGTATAGTAAAATACCCTATAACTCACATCTAGAGAGATTCAGCAAACCCTGGCTGGTGTCTTTGATTTGCATTTACAAAAACAATTTATCAGACTACTTTAAAGATCCCAAAAGAAAAAAGCAGAACCTTCTTCTCACATAAGGTTTAAATTTCAAAGCAACTTAGTTCCATTAAAATTCTATATGCAAATCCTTTCTTCCCTCCCCCCTTTATTTTGATACAAGTGACTATATTTATGGAATTCTGATGAAAAATCTGGTGCATGACTTAGAAGTAAATGCTATATGGTGGGGGCGGGGAGAAGAAGAGGCAGAGGGCAGCAAATACATGTGTGCCTGTTCTTTTTCAAGTTCACTTCTGCCCATCACCCCACTCAAGATTTTACCCCCCAAACCCTCTCGTTCTTTATAAGGTACAAAAAAAATAATTTCTTACTATATGAGGTCAAATTGCCCATGAAAAAACTAGAGTGAATATCCAAAATGTGTAAAATTAAAGAAACACATGTAGGTGATAATGTAGAAGCAATACATTTATCAGAATAAAATAATTGATAACTCTTTCTAAGCAGTTGCAAAGGTCAATGAGCATAAAGTCAGAATATATCAGATCATCTGTACTTGTGTAGGAAGTGTTTTATTTATTTTTTCATTATTTCTTAATTGAAGTGTAGTTGGCACACAGTGTTAGTTAGTTTCAGGTGTACAAGGTAGCGATTCAACAAGTCTGTGTGTTATGCTGTGCTCACTTCAAGTGTGGCTACCATCTGTCAACATACAATACCACTGACTATACTTTCTATACCGTACGTTTATTCCTGTGACTTATTCATTCCATAGCTAAAAGCCTGTTTCCCCAAGAGAAGGAGTTTCTTTTACATTGTGTGAAATTGTGTGATTGTCTATTTAAATTGATAATTATAGGACTATAAAATACAATTAACGGCTAAATCCTATTTCCAATGGACAGATGGAATTGTCTTTAGAATTTCCATAGTGATTCAAAACATCCTTCATCACCCTGAGGTTAAAGTGCAGAACAAGGTGGCGGAATGGGTAAGTCAACTTACATAATTTCTTTTGTGATTTGAAACCTTTAACCTCTGGAAACCTGGAAAGGACTCTACGGTCTGAGTAATTGAGTCCATAGATCATACTGAAAACAGACACTGTTTTTTATATTTATACTATGAACAGACATAGAAGTGAGGTGAATGCTGATGCATAGAGAGGAAGGTGCATTTGAATCAAGGACTAGCCTAATAGACGATTAATGTCTAAATAAGAAAAGTATCACACAATAGGAATATATTTTGATAGGTATCTTTATTTACTATTACATTCATACATTTTCAGCATAGCTTTAAAAAGTAGATAATATATTTTTTATTAAATTGTTTGAATGACTCAAACCAAAAAGTATAACAAAATATATCATGAAAATATTCTGTCCACCTTTGTAGCTCATCTCCCGGGAGACCAGTCCATCTGCTTAGAAGTCATTGTTAGTTTTTCTTGTTTGTTTCCCTCCTCTCACTCCCAAATTTCTTTGTGCATATAAAAGAAAATAAAGCTATAGATTCTTGGTGTGCCTGGGTGGCTCAGGCAGTTAGGTGTCCGACTTTGGCTCAGGTCATGATCTCACCATTCATGAGTTTGAGCCCTGGTCTCTGTGCTGACAGCACAGAGGAGCCTGCTTTGGATCTTCTGTCTCCCACTCTCTCCCTCCACTCTCTCTTAAAAATAAACATTTTTTTAAAGGACTATGATTCTTATATTTCTCCTTTTTTCACTAAAAGCATATTTTACATATCATTGTACTTATTTTTGTAATTGCCAGGTTTGCATCATAAGTACACAGAGACCTTCCTTATCTAATTTTTTTCTTTTGTTTTTTTAAGGGTGCATAGTATTCCATTCTGTGGCTGTATGGCCATTTAAGTCTTCTGTTGATGGAGATTTAGGTTATACTAATTTATTTAATTGTATTCTACTAAAGAAAATTTTTGTAATTTCCAATTAAAAGAAGTTCAGCATTTTATTTAATTTTTCTTATGGATACCACTTATGGTTTTTTAATTTTCATCTCTGAAACAAAAATTTTGTTTTCCACAGGCTTGTTTTTTTTATTTTATTTTGTGTCTATAGCCTACTGTGGGACTTTGTACTGCTTCTTATATACAGTATTACTACAGTTCACACAGTTTTTGTGATTGAAATCACTCAAGTATACATTTTAAAGAAAAATGGGTTTTCTTGTGTGGAAGCCTGGTAAACATGCCCTTAGTAGCAAATACATTGGCTAAATACATTGAGAATTAGTGGTGACTATCTAATCTATCTGTCTATCTATCAGTCATCTATCCACTATCTATCTAAAGAATAACGGATAGGAGAAGAGAGTCTTATTTTGAAGAGTCTATAATAAGAAAAGCCCTGTTTTGAATACAAAATTGAGGGGAGGAGTGAAATTCTCTAATAATGACAAATGCTGCTGTTGACTTTTGGGACTGACATATTAAAGCCAGTAACTAATTCGAACACTAGGAGATATGGTTCATTTCTGAACGGAGAGTGGCTTTCCAGAAAGCATAGTTTTGCATCCCATTTTCTTTCAAGCATTCTTATTTTTGTTTTGTTTAAGAATCAGAATGATTTCAAAAGGTAAAATTCTTTATTTTCATTCTCAAATAAGCCACTGCTAATATGATTAATCTGGGACATTAATATTCACTGGACAGTCTGTGCCTTTGGCAGGATATAATTTTACATTTATATTTATTATATGTTTGGTTTTTGGTACAGCTTCATTCTCATCTGAAGCTAAACTTTACTGGACACTTTTTGTTTAAGATTAAAAATACCAAAGCAGATACTTGAAACAGAGAAAATATAAGTGGTATCCCTGATTGATATTATTTCTCCTTATACTTTTAAAATATGACTTTCTGCCAGTGCTTCATTGAATTTACATTCAGTTTTAGGGAATGCTTATAAGGAAAGCTAACTTGTGTGTAAAATAAGACCTAAAAATTCCTTTGGGATTTTTGGAGGTGATATAGACACAGGAAGATCTCATATCAGTAAAGAAATCCCATTTGTGATCGTATTGGAAATGTAATTGTTATTTATATTAAGAAGAATCTATTCCTTCTTTAAAACGTCTGCTGATGAGACCCATGAGACTGTTAAATAGCCACCTAATAATTAACATAGTTAAAGGTTTGTATTGTTAATTTGTAATTTTTCTTACTAATATCCTTATGAGATGATACTGACCAGAAAAAGGTGTGCTATAGTGTTTGTTGATGATGAATACAAAGGTGTCTGTTGTGCTAATCCTCCCATGTACCCTCTTCCAGCTGTGTAGCCCGTAGTCTGATGGCTAATTTGAAGAACCACGATAGTGGAGCCCATTATAAGAGCTAAAGAGGAAAGTATAGTGTTTCCAGACTTGGGTTACAGTCTGGGATTTGGTACTTAGTTGAGGACATTGGACAAGCTATTTCCTCTCCACAGAGCTCAGTTTCTTCATAAATAAGGGTGAGGGAGCAGATAATACCTATCTCACTGGTTGTTGTGAGATTGAAAAAATAACCTTTGCAAAGTTCTTGGCATATAATGATCCAGTAACTGTTATCTTTACCTTTCTTTCACTCTGGCTCTCTGAGATTTTCCCAGGGCCTTATTCCAACAACAACTTATCTTTTGGGAGGGAAGAAACTCGATTCGGATTTTTTTTTTTTAAGAAAGTATTATCAAAGCTCACTCTTTTCCATTGTATTTTTCAGCTCAATTCAACCTTCCAAAATTGGAACTACACTGTTTATGTGGTCAATATCAGGTAAATGACAGAATGAATTATTGAAGAAATAAAAGTAGAGTCTCATTTAATGCTATGCTCTTTCTCTCTAGATATACCCCCCACACACAGCACAAGTGCACACATACACACATGCACCATATTAATAATCTTTCTAAAACAGCTCTACATTATGTCATTTCTTTGCACAAAAATCTTCAGTGCTTTAGCAAATGTCTTTTTAATTTTTTGATCATGGATCCCAATCTTTAAAAAAAATTAGTATGTATTCCCAAAATATGTTTGCAATTTTAAATAAATTTGTGTGTGTATCACTTAACCAGTATATGTTATAATATACCATAAGTTAAAAAGAAGATAATCACATATACATAGAAGTTCTGTTAGTTGAATCTCATGCCCCAGTGGACCATCTATAGCACCCCAATTTGGAGGCCATTTTTCTGTAAGATGAGACATCTACAGTCTGTGCCTAGCTTTTCAAAAATATCTTTTACTATTATATTTAAATACTTTAACTGCCTAGCAAACAGTATCATCCACATATCTTCCTCTGCACTTTGTTTTCACAGTTTTATACTTAGTTTTCAAAAGTGTATTTCATGAAACCTAAACGTGTATTCTGTCAACCCAAGAGATGT
>NC_043706.1:122926497-122943601 GCF_006229205.1 Suricata suricatta
CAGACTGGCTTGAAGCATCCGATTAGAGAAAGAAAGTTCCCTTTCCTTTATGATCTAAAGAAGAAAATAATTATGTCAATACTGTATTCTTGATGGAGGCTGGGCTTCTCTCTTTAGCCAAATAATTTTTTCTCCAACCTGTACTGCTAGATCCTATTGAACTTAGAATAACGGATGCATAATACGGATCCCTCTACCGGATCTTTGTCTAACGATTGAGGCAGCCAAGGTTGGGGTGCCGTCAATGATATATCCTCTGCAGGAAGTCAGCATTCACTTACTACCCAGCAACACTGAAGTCAGCCATCACTAGCCTATGTCAGTACCGCAGAAACTCTTCCTGAAAGACACGTAAATTCATTGACTCTCAGTTTTCTGTCAAACTAGTGGGTACCTTCACAGAAAATTATATGGAGAAGGAACCAAGACCATGTAGATTGGAAAGTCCACATGTTGAGTTTTTCTTTGGCATGAATCTTTGGTTCAAAGTTTTTTGAAACCGTTTAAAAGCATATTGTTTTAAAATTTTAATCATTTTAAAATTATTTTAAAATGTATTCTTACATACTCTTCCCCACCCCCTTTTCCCCCCATTCTCTACTTCTCTTATGCTCATTGATGAAATTTTAGTCTCTCTGAGTATTTTCTCAAAACCACAATCTACTATTTTTTTTCCCAAACTTTTCCTTTCAATTCGGTTGTAACACTCAGCATAGACCATCAGCTCAGATAATGCTGTCATCCTCTATCGCCTAGACAGACAGGAAACCAAAGCCACAGAGCCTGGTTTATTCACATAAAGGGTGATTGATGGTAACCACTGATGGAACTTTGTGGAACCATGAACCAGTTTCAGTTTTCAGGATGAGAGAGGAAAATGCGGAGATAAGGCCCGTGAAAATGCATGGTCATTCTTGAATTGCTGAATTTGGGTTTTCAGTCTGATCCCAATACATTGTGTTCATTATATTCTCCATATTCAAGAGAAGTGAAAGGTCATGTTCCCAACTCTAAGCTCTCAGTAACTAGAGTGGCAAAGCTTATCTTCCAACAATAATTTAATCAAAAGATACTTTCCCATAGGCCATTTACAAAATTATTAAATGATGACAGTTCACCATTATATTTATATCTGTTTGTCTCACTCATCCTGAAATATGACTTATATGTGAACACTAAGCAGGAGATCATTTTAGAGATAAATAGCTTTTCAGACTGAATTATGAGAAAGTCCAGCACTTTGTCCTTGAGATTAACATAGATATTTAGGGGAAAAAAATAAAACTCTTCTTTAATTCACCTGACCTTGGCTAGCATATATTTCAAGGAATCTTTCTTTTTTTAGCACCACAAATATCAGTACTCCATTTCATTTTTATTGATACCCACATAAGATTATCAGTAAGATATGCCATGCCTCCCTTCCTGGGAGTACTTATTTCACAAACTACGCCACCACTCTGACTTTGGCATGTTTTGATTTCTGCTATTGCCTATGACTATGATTACAATTGGACAGAAAATTATATTATTTTGAAATGTAGATCCAAAGGTTTTGATTGGGCTTTTAGGATTCATCTTTGCTTCTCACAGAAATATTTTCTTTTAGAAGACATTCAAAGTCAGACAGTCTGTAAACTTCCATAGGATGCTGGCCAATCATCATGTATACTTTAAGTATTTATTTTGTAACTTTTCACCGTGTAACATACTTGCAAATACTTCATGGAGATGGAAAATCATTATTACAGTTCTAGAGAAATTGGAACACATTTGTTAACAGTAACACCCTTGATAATTTAAAAGTAAAATGATCATTTTAGTCATTTGTTGGAATTTGATTTTCCTAAAAATCTTTATTTTTGCCTGTAAAGAAATGATGTAGAATTAGCCTTAAGTGTGGCCCTTTCTTGCATGTATGCTATAAATGTACTTAAAACATTTCTCAAAAGAAATGAGATTATATGACATGATATAATAGAATTATACATGCAATATCCTACATAATCTATTCATATGGAGGTATTTTTCACATTCAAATTTATGAAGCAATAGGAGTCTTTGAGTGTCATGGCCTGTCTGCAAGTCTCAACATGTCGTGGTCATCCTTCTTATCACCACATCCAAATATACTGTTATTCTACCACCACCAACAAAAAATCAATCAACAGTTCCAACAATTACATCTGAAATGTTTTTCTAGGTTGGTGATCTGGGCCCTTCTAGTTTACAATGCTACCAACAATCCCAATTTAGAAGGAAAAGACATTCAACAGAAGCTCTTAAAAAATAACGAGTCCTTGGAGGAGGGCTTGAGGCTCTATGCAGTGAGTGTAAAACAACTGGGTAAGTTCCTTTAACTTTTTAATATGTGTTCTCTATAATTACTCAGATTTAACTGACACAGCCATGAAAATATTCTTCCTATGCGCATTGTGTGCTTACTTAAAACTATTTTTTCTGAAGATGAAATTCATCCTATTGGTGGCATTGTAAAAAATGGGTGACCTGGTTAATGTGAAAGAGAACAACGCAACACCTGTGAATCTAAGGGAATGAGGGGCAGAGGAAAGCTCATACTCCTGTGGGGAACATGTTCTTGAAGCACTAAGAGTGTGAGCCAAGTGCCAGGGTAGCCTTGACCAGAACTGGCTTCAGCTGCAGGAATAAAGAGTGTGTTTGTATACGTATGGGAACTCTAATGAGGTGAATCTTAGAAAAGGCAAGTTCATATTAGAAAACATCTTGTGTTTTCTGTCTTCATTAATCACACCACTGTCTTCACAGGTGTAGGTCAGAAATCTGAGAGCCATCCAGGGGTTAGATTCAGTCCCCACCTAGACACGATTTGGGTCCTGAGCTCCAACCACACACGTAAGAGCACTTGCCCTTGCCCAGACATTCCATGCCCCTCTGTGCCTTTCTAGGTCTGGATCACACTGCTCTTTTCTCCTACCATCCACCTGCTTAGCACATCATTGTTTTCAAGACAACCCAAAGTCATCTTTTCTATGATGTGTTTTATGACTTCATCATGTATAAATAGGAGTCATTGCCCTTGAACCTCTACTTCATGCCTTCCAGATACCTAGAGCACCCTACAAATTAGAAGGTCATATTGTTTGACTGGACTTGTTTACATTCTTACGGGCATTTTCTTTTAACAGGAATTCCTTCTCACTTAGGAACACGTTAGTTTTCTTCACACCCTCACTTCCCACCTCCCCTAGCACCTAGCACATTTCCCAGCACTTAAATACTTGAATAATTAAATGAAGGAGCTTTGATGGAACTATTCTAGAAAAATCAATGATCACAAATATGAACAACAAAAAGTAAAGTTATTATTCTGTTGCTATGTGATTGTGATTATTTTATGATTAAGCATATTAATAGAGATCAAGAGAAAAGGCAACTTTGACACTTTTCCTTATACATGTGCCGGAGGCATCCTTCAGTCTCTAAGAAGCTGATTGCAACTGAGGCCAGAATCCCGGGGTGATTGCAAAGTAAGCACCTCTGCTTCTGTGAGGAACTACCCATCTGTCACGTGTCAACACACACAGTTACAGAGAACTCATAGAGGCGGTGGAATGTGATGAGTCATCCTGGTCATCATCCCCACAGTTTCTTTTCTTTTTTTTTTTAAGTTTGTTTATTCTTAGAGAGAGAGAGAGAGAGAGAGGGAGAGAGCACAGCAGGGGAGGGGCAGCAAGAGAGGGGGAGAGAGAGAATTCCAAGCAGGCTCCCCACCATCAGCATGGAGACTGATGCAAGGTTCAGACTCCTGACATCATGACCTGATCCAAAACCAAGAATCAGATGCTTACCCGGACTGAGCCACCAGGCGCCTGAGTAGGGACAGTTTCTGAGCCTCTGTGGGAGAGTGCTTGTTCATTCACAGATGGGGCTTCTGGAAGCTGGGGAGAGGGCACACGCCTCCCTTCCACACCAGGAAGGAGCTCAAAAAATAGTACCTTATACATGACAGAGAAGCTGTGTGAGGGTCAGCTGGCCTCATCTCTGATCTAGCAGGCTGAGGAAACCCAGAAAACTCTCATCCCTCGATGTGTAATTTCCACTACTTAAAATTCTGCACTTTACTGTTTCTCTGCCAACTAGGCCTATGAGGAAAATTTTCTACCAATTGAAAAAAATAAAGGTCAAACCCTGGCAATCTGAAGCCTCAGAATGTAGGGAAGAAAGTTCTTTGAAGGTTCAGTTGGTGACTATAACACCAGTTCCCATCACTCTGGTATAGCTTGCTGTTTTTCAGTCCTGAAATAACAAGATTTTGTTGTTGATCTATTGCTTTTATTTTGATACTTTTAAATTGTAAAATCTGAATCATTCATGTCCTGACACTTGCCCAGAGAGTTTTCAAACCACAGGTGGGGTGGTTTGCGGGTGAGGGCATGTGTGGGAGCCATGTGGCGCTGGTTCACAGCAAACCTCCAGACAGAAGATGTTCTCCGAGCAGCTGGAGATTTTGCCATAAAATATGCATGCAACTCAATGACTGCAGTATTCTATAGCCTTTTCCCTATGGAAAAGTATCATGTTACATTTTGAATTTTTCTGGATCATCATTGTATGTAGGGTTTCTTAATTTTTAAATGTTTATTGATTTTTTTAAAAGATTTTTTAAAATGTTTATTTTAGAGAGAGAGAGAGCATGAACAGGGGAGGGGCAGAAAGAGAGGGAGACACCGAATCTGAAGCAGGCTACAGGCTCTGAGCTGTCAACACAGATCTGAACGTGGGGCTTGAACTCACGAACAATGAGATCATGACCTGAGACGAAGTCAGACGCTTAACCGACTGAACCACCCAGGAGCCTCTATTTTTAATTTGAGAGAGAGAGAGTGCAAGTGAGCAAGTGGGGGAAAGGGGTAGAGGGAGAGAGAGAGAGACAGAATCCCAAGTAGACTCCAGGTTCAGCACAGAGCCCGACACAGAACTCGATCCCGGGACCGTGAGATCATGACCTGAACCGAAATCAAGAGTCAGATGCTCAACTGATGGAGGCACGTAGGGGCCTCTATAGTGTTTATTTTTTTTAATAAACTTTTATTTTACTAATTTTATCTGCTCCTGATTTACATTAGAAGAATGATGTATGTTTCATGATTATACTCCAATATGCATGTGATTTTGATTTGGATAACTTTTGTGTCTGAAATGCGCTGAGTGTTTCTTTTTTCCTAATTTCTAAGTTTCTGCAAATTCTGAACATAAAAGCTAGTATTTCAGCATTCCATGAAATAAATACCAATTTCCTAATTTTTCTCTCATCTTACACCTCTCAACCCCAAAGCACAGATTAACATTTCTACGTCGTTCTTACTTTCACACAGGCTTGTGTTACGCTGATGAGGAGCCCAACGGCTACCAATGGCCACTCATCTCACCGTCTGTCTACAACCTCCCTTGTCCTGGGAGGCAAGGCTTCTATGCTTCACGGACATGGTAACGCTTTCATTGAATCTTGCCAGTAAAGCTCCGCACTATACTGCACCGCCCTTCCTATGCATTGTATATTGCTAGGAAAGAGGGGCAGGAAAATCTGAGAATACCTAAATCACACACTTCAAGGAGAGTAAAAGTGAGGTTACCAAAAAACACCTTTTTACTCTAAGCAATACACTGATTTAGCCTTTTCTAAAGAAAGATGGAGAGATCTGGAAACCAGAGTGTGGCTATAGGGGAAAGCGCCTTGTAGATGGATAAACGAAGCCTGCCCACAGCTTTGGAGCATGCAGCTGAAATTCTAAGACTTTAAATTAAAAAAAATTTATGTTTAGTTACGTATTTATTTTTTTGAGAGACAGAGCATGACTGGGGGAGGGGGCAGAAAGAGAGGGAGACACAGAATCTGAAGCAGGCTCCAGGCTCTGAGCTGACAGGACTTGAACCCATGAACTGTGAGATCATGACCTGAGCTGAAGTCAGATGCTTAACCACCCAGACACCCCTGAAATTCCAAGACTTTTAAACAATTAGCAGGGGGAAAGAGGCATAAAAAGAGGGAAATAAGGTCAGAATCCAGGTGAAAGCAGGCTGCTACTAGAGATGTCAGGGTGTAGATTTTCCCTAAGTGTTTAATAGAAACCTCAGAGACAGTCGATTGCAGAAGACTCACTGTAGAGCAAGTCGGACCCATTTCTTCATGCTCCACCTCACCCCCAGTTAAGTTTTCACGCAGGGGTAGAGGGGTTCAGAAATGGAAAGTGCCCAAACCTTGCGCCTTCTGCCATGTTTGGTACCTGGTGGAGAGGAAAGAAGGGGCTTCAGAGAGTTCCTGACCCCAGTTTGAAACAAGGCTGTACCTCTTCCTGGCTGTGCGTCTTCGGAATATTCTTTGATTTCTCTAAGCCTTTTTCTCACCTGTGAAGTGTGGAGTGTAACTGCTATACAGAGTTACGGGAAATCAAAATCAGATTTTATCTGAAAAGTTCTTAAAGAGGTATCTGACCTGCATTACCAAATATGCTTTTAACCTGAATAACCTGATATAGTCTAGCGTAGGATGCAGGCTATTGCTAGTATTTTGTTTTTAGGATGTATGGCTCCTGGTTTTTTTTGTAGTAAGACTTCTTAGTGGGAGTTTTATTTCAATGTATTCCAGTTTTATTTTTGAATGAAATTTACCTAGCTATCAAGGCAGATTTTAAAACTTTGTATTGACTAATTTTGCCTGTTATAATGTCATTTATGCCAAATATTTGAACTATCCTGTTTTGTTCCATAGTTACCGTGACCTTACCAACATGTCTTTAGCTTACTGGGGGCCTCCTGACATCTCCAATTGTTCGAGTAAGTGAGCAATTTTTCTTCAGTTCTCAAAGGCAAAATGAAATGACCTCATCATCCTCATCCTCTTCCGCCATATTTTTCTGCTTGTGGTAGCCATTATAATATTAAAAGCTAAGCTAATGATTATTTCACTGAAGGTAGAAAGTTCTGTTTTTTCCTGATTCTAACTTTCTGTTCTGTTTATTCTATCAGAGATTAAAAATAGTAAGACAGTTTTACAGAAAACATAGTATATAAAACTGACGCTTATGTTAGTGTTTTATAGTTGTGTATTATTTTTAAACAGTACATATATATTTATTTTTTGTGATTCTGGGGACATTTCTCTTAGAACTATATATGAAAATTTTCTCCTCCAAAGTTGAGACTATGAAGTGAAATATAATACGTTTTGGATTCCTGAAATGTTCAAAACTTGTGTGTTGTTTTTTTCTGCCTTTTTTTTTAGGAGAAGCAAATGAAGTGGCCAACCAGATTTTAAATTTAACTGGTGATGGGCAGACCTTAAGCTCAGCCAATATTACCAGCATTGTAGAGCAGGTCAAAAGGATTGTGAATAAAGAAGAAAACATTGATATAATGCTTGGTTCAACTTTAATGAATATATTTTCTAATATCTTAACCAGTCCAGACAGTGACCTGCTTGAGTCTTCTTCTGAGTAAGTGTTCTTTTACTCTTCTGGAGAGTAAAATGTATTGAATACATGTTGTATAATTTCTTACTTATCTAAATGCTTGGTGCCCAGCTTTCATAATTTATTTTTTTAAGTTTATTTGTTTTTGAGAGAGAAAACCCATGTGGACATGAGTTGGGAAGGGGCAGAGAGGGAGGGAGAGAGAATCCCAAGCAGGCTCTGTGCTGACAGTGTGGAGCCTGACGCAACGCTCAAACTGAGAAACCAGCGAGATCATGGCTTGAGCTGAAATCAAGAGTTGGATGCTTAGCTCACTGAGCCACCTAGATGCCCCTCAGTTTTCATAATTTAAATGCCCAGAAGACCCACTGATATTTCCCAAGATCATTCACGAAGTGAACTTCAAAGTTCTTTATTTTCTTTTTTTGAGAAATACAATTTACAAAATGATTAGGATTGTCCATCTGCCAAGATATATAAATAGTTGCAGAAAGACATAATCAATATTTCATTTTTCACCTGAAAAAAATGTTTACTGGTGTTAATTCACAAGATGAGCTATTATATATATATTAGCTGATGTCACTTTGCAAAGGAGATACTTAGTGAACATTCCACTCACATCTATTAGACATAACTTGGTGACTGTCAGTTCTGTCCTACAGACTGTGACCCAGAAATGCTGTGGCTATGTGATCATTGTACTTTGGGAATGAAAATGCGGAGGGTAGAGTGATATGTACCTGTTTTTACACAATTAGTTTTCATCCGTTTATTTCATTTAATGTGTTAATATTTCTTGTTTCCTTCCTTTCAACCAAATTTCTTCAATGAAAATTTTATGTTTGTTAAAATATATTTTTGAATTTACTTTATCTATGTAATGATTGCAAACCTTTTTTATAGTGTCTTAGAGTTTATGAAATGCTTTTACACATTATTTCCTTTTGATTCTCAGTTACACAGTAGAAAATGTATTGTTTAAAAAAATTTTTTTCTGTTTTTTATTTATTTTTGAGAGACAGAGAGAGACAGCACAAGCAGGGGAGGGTCAGAGAGAGAGGGAGACATAGAATCTGAAGCAGGGTCCAGGCTCTGAGCTAGCTGACAGCCCAGAGCCTGACGTGGGGCTCGAACACACGAACCGTGAGATCATGACCTGAGCCGAAGCCAGATGCTTAACCGACTGAGCCACCCGGGCACCCTGAAAATGTATTTTTTATGAGAAAAAAGTCTTAGAGTATCTTTTTACAATGATTTAATTGTTGATATTCATTGAAGCATAATATTTCTCCTGGGGATGCATTCATCACTATGATTCTGTGTTTTAATTGATGTTATTGTGATTTGGGGTGTGAGTATTCATGTTAGAATCAACATTTAAAGACAATTCTTTTTGATTTGTATTTTGTCCTACAAGTCACATGTGTACAAGTATGTAAACCATGTTACTTAAGAGTGGTATTGTCATTTCTTTAGAGCTTTAAAAACAATTGATGAATTGGCCTTCAAGATAGACCTAAATAGCACATCACACGTGAATATTACAACTCGGAATTTGGCTCTTGGAGTATCTTCCCTGTCCCCAGGGACAAATGAAGTTTTAAATTTTAGCATCGGTCTTCCAAGCAATAATGAATCCTATTTCCAGGTAATGAGCCAGTGGTTTCTTTAATTCTAATTAATTAGGTAGACTGATCTGATCACTTGCCAGTTTCTACTTCAAGATCTTGGGTGGTGGATGGCAGGCAGGGAGGTCAGATGTTGGCTAAGGTTAACAGTCGTCATAGATATTTGGACACCAAGATGTCCTTCCAGAACCTGGGTGACAGGGTGGCTAGCTTATGTTCTACCAGAGGTGATAGTAGAAGGAAGTGTTAAACCACAACTGGGAACCACCCTACTGAGGAGAGGGCAGGGATCAATTCAGTCAGAAGAAAGGACTTTATTAAGGCGCTGGGTAGAAAGGAGTATCATGTATTCTCTTTGCCAGTGGTTGTCAACCTGCATTATATCACCTGGAGGACTTGTCAAAACAGATTGCAGGGTCCCATCCCCAGAGATTCTAACTTAGTAGGTCCTCGGTGGATCTCCAGAGTTTGCACTCTGAACGAGTTCTCTGGTATTGCTGATTCTGCTGGTCTCTGAATGAACTTGAACAGTGCTGTGAAGCCTGGGAATGGTAGGCAGCAGTGAGGCTGGGCAAGAAAGTTGGGCCAGATTAATGGAGAGCCACTCTGGCCTGTTTAAGTGTCCCTTCAGCAAATGTTTTCCAGCTTTCTTCTGTGTGTTAGGGTTAGCCACGTGGGCAAATGGAATGTCACAACATCATCCTTGGCATAGTAGAACACGTAAATGGCACATACTGCTTCTCAACTGTGGAGATAAACCAAAATAAGCTATTATTTTTGCATTTTATTTTTATTTTTTTCTTTTATAGTTTATTGTCAAGTTGGTTTCCATATAACACCCAGTGGTCATCTTAAGTGCCTTCCTCCAAGCCCATCACTCCACCTTCCCCTCTTCCCCACCCCTCATCAGCCCTCAGTATTCTTAGTATTCAAGAGTCTCTCATGGTTTGCCTCCCTCCTTCTCCCCAACTATTTTCCCCCTTCTTCTCCCCCATGGTCCTCTGTTAAGTTTCTCCTCTTCCACTTATGAGTGAAAACATATGGTATCTGCCCTTCTCTGCCTGCCTTATTTCACTTAGCATAACACCCTTGAGTTCCATCCACGTTGCTACAAATGGCCAGGTTTCATTCTTTCTCATTGCCATATAGTATTCCATTGTACATATAAACCACATCTTCTTGATCCATTCATCGGTTGATGGACATTTAGGCTTTTTCCATGACTTAGCTATTGTTGAAAGTGCTGCTATGAGTATTGGGGTACATGTGCCCCTATGCATCAGCACTCCTGTATCCCTTGGGTAGATTCCAATTGGTGCTATTGCTGGGTCATAGGGGAGTTCTATTGTTAAATTTTTGAGGAACCTCCACACTGTTTTCCAGAGTGGCTGCACCAGTTTGCATTCCTACCAACAGTGTAGGAGGGTGCCTGTCTCTCCACATCCTCGCCAGCATCTATAGTCTCCTGATTTGTTCATTTTAACCACTCTGACGAGCAAGATAAACTATTTTAAAATCTGGTTAAAAGGAAGATTCCTTAAGATTCTTCTTGAGAGTCTGGGCTCTTTTGGATAATTCTGTTTCACATTTAAGAGTGGAAACTCAACAGCCTCAGTCTCATCCCATGTCCATTTGCCGGAAGATGCTTGGCATGACCTGAAGGTTCAGGGCAAGTGATATCCAAGCATAGTTACCAAACTTCAGCTGCTTCTTCTACCTGAAAATGCTCATTCTCAGAAATCAGACAAACTAACTCGAATCTTTTTTTTTCTTGGTAGTTATTTCACTACGTGTTTTGAGAAAAGCTCAAAATCTATTACATGTAAATCTAACTCATTTTTGAAAATGGTAACTGATTTGTAGATTTCTCATTTTGCCTTAATTAAAATCAATGCATCTTCTATTTTTCCACATTTGCAAAACTCAGATGAGACCCAGACCTTTGTCTGTAGGCATTCATTCAGGAGGGCAGTGCCTACAGCAGAGGTAACGGGGAGCCCTGGCCCTGGCCAAGTACCCTTCCCCTGCCTTGTTCAGCATGTGGGGTCATTACCACTGGGATTTGTTATTATTCAATCAGTGTATCTCTGTGTGTCACAGATGGATTTTGAGAGTGGACAAATGGATCCATTGGCTTCTGTAATTTTGCCTCCAAACTTACTTGAGAATTTAAGTCAAGAAGATTCTGTATTAGTTAAAAGAGCACAATTTACTTTCTTCAATAAAACTGGACTTTTCCAGGTAAGTGTTCATTAAATTGTTTTTCAGTTGCAAATTGATTTTCTTTGCTCCAAAGGCAAAAAAAATTTGGATTCCTTGAAGATATATCAAGAGGCTTAGAGACTTAAAAAAGTTAACATATCATATCTTCAAAAATGGAACATTTTATAGTAATTATTTAAACATTTTATTTCAGGTAATTATATGCTTAACAGAATGTGGTCATTTAGGTTTTTTTTTTTTTTTCTTAAATCAAATACTGGATTAAGACTTGCATAGCACAATTGGAAATGGAATTTATGGAGGAGTTGCTATTTATTATTCCCTTTGTTAAATATTTTATGCTCTCCAGCAATTTAGACCTTCAGAGTTAAAGAAATTGTGTGCCAAGGGAAAGGTTTGCTTTTTGTTTCCTTTTTTTTAATTCAGCAGGAAGCACTGTTTACATAATGAGCAGCATTCTTGGCTTTAATCAGCTTTCCCATTAATATTTCAAATGGCCTTTGGCCTTCACACATCCCCAGAGTCGAGTGACATTGTGCTGAGCACATATTGTCATTTTTATTGGCATCATTTCTAGATACTAGAAAGCCCATTGCCAGCAAACACTGGCGACCTCTGATTGCCTTTGAAAGTACAACCAGATCCAAAGAGTTTCACTGAGCCCTTTTTAAAAAATAAAAGTTATCTATTAAATTAAAGATGCCAGTGTAAAGAGTGCCATCTATGTAAGAGAAACTAGCCAATTCTCCAGGCCAGTAGAACTGTTTCTAATTGTTATGTACAGAAACGTGGCAATGCAAGTTACAGGTAAGAAAAAGGAATACTGTGAAATCATTTACAAGAATTCTAAAATTTTTCTTAATTTTTTTAATGTTTATTATTTTTGAGAGTGAGAAAGACAGAGAGCAATCAGGGGAGGGGCAAAGAGAGAGGGAGACACAGAAAAGGAAGCAGGCTCCAGGCTCTGAGCTGTCAGCCCAGAAGCTGATGCAGGGCTCAAACCCACAGACCGTGAGATCATGACCTGGGCTGAAGTCCGACATTTACCTGACTGAGCCACCCAGGTGCCCCAAAAATTCTAAAATTTTAATTAAACAAAGGTTTTAGAAACAAGCTGTATAAAAATTTGGTAGATTAAGAATGTAATTACTAATTACTCTGAAGAATTTAATAGCTATGTACACCTAAAAGTACATTTGTTAAAATCATTTGAGGCTCACAATGTCACTTTTAAGAAACAAAACAGAAATGCAATAGGTGTCAACAAAAAAGTGACTGGTGACAGGGCTTTGTTCAGAGGAGCGATTGCACCCAGGGGGAAGGATTTGGGTTAGAACTGTAAGAATCTCCCATTGTTTCATATCGAGTCCATCTTCTCCACACTACCTTTCCCTTCTCCCTTGGCATCTCCTAATCAACATATCATAGGAAACATATGTTTGGTTTTTAATACAGATTTATAGCACAGTCAAAAAATGTTAAGGGTTCTGTGATACTCTCCTAACATAGTGAACAAGATAAGAGTATTTTTTGAATAAAAGAGGGTATTCAACAAGCCATTGCTGACTTTATTGAACATGATCATGCGATAGAGTAACCTAAAGGTTGAGATTTTATCTGGCATGTAAAAAATCCCATAATTATTCCCAAATGATTTATAAGATGCAATAGAGAAATGCAGGGTGTTTGACCAGAATAACACCAGGGACGAAGGAATAAGATGATCTTGCAGAGAGACGTGCTGTTGACCCCAGGCATTCTGCAGCACGGGATTCACTGGTTTGGTTTCCTGGCAACCTTGTCCTGAAGGGGAAGCTATGGCGGAAGACAAGTGTACAAGCAGAGGAGGTGAAGTTCTGGATGGGACCTTCACCCAGTACAATGACATTAGGTCTAAGTTACGAAACACATGAGGCCATCGGCATGGGTGTGAAATCTGAATTGTTTCTTTTTTTTGTTTTGTTCTGGTTTTGTTTTATTTTTCACACCATATTTCCATTATACTTCTCTAAGAGCAAACAACTTCATGTATTTTCTAGGGCAGGGAAATGATCTGATTGTTTCGTGGCTTTTTATGAGTTTATATTATTTCTGGGCTCACATTGTTTCACCGGCTGACATCAGTCATAGCAATCAAGAGTGAGGTTTTATGAACACTGCCTTATGGCATTGGCTCATAATGTTCCTGCAATGTATTTATGATAATAAGGGAAATAGCAAAGTTCTTTCAGGAAAGCCAGCAATTTAATCTTACAAACAGGATGTTCTATAATTGAAGATCTTAAATGTAAAAAGTGCTGACAGTTTGTGTGTTTGGGGGCACCAAAAGCAAACAAAAGTGTACTGAGAAATAATACATTATTTTTTCTTTAAAAGGATGTAGAAACCAAGAAAGGCACCTTAGTGAGTTATGTGATGGCATGCAGTATTGGAAACATCACTATCCAGGGTCTGAAAGATCCTGTTCGAATTAAAATCAAACACACAAGAAACCAGGTAAGAAAATGCTACAAACAGTGAACCAGAAACACACTATTTATTTCAGAGAGTGCAGGGACTTGGTTTTGTTTTTTTTTTTTCTACATGGTAAGAATTTTATTCTTCAGGTACTTTTTTGATGAGGCAGTTTTCCAAGAAGGGGACAGCAGTTAATCAGTGGTGCCGTAATGTCACGGTAAATGGTGGCAGGTGGGGGAATTCTTCCCCTTTAGGATTCAGGCATGGGAAGAACGGGAGTGAAGAAAAGGCCGTTCTTTTTAAGGAACAGTGTATTACTTTGAGAAATTGGATACAGATGCAGTTGCACAATCCTTCCATTAAAGATTTGGGTTCTTTTTTAAAGTCAGAAATTATTGCTACTGGGAAAGCAGAAGGGAAACCAGGGCAGGGCTGACTCATTTTTCTGAGAGGTTAGCAGTTATCTGAAATCTTGGCACATGGTGCTTTTTTTTGTTTCTTCATTACCCTCGCTATCATCTGTTTATTCGCTAAAATTATATGGGGTTTCTTTGGGTCCCAGGTGAGGCCAGGCACAGGCTGTCCCCTCTCTTACAGAGGGTCCCTCTGATGATCCTGCCATTTGTTAGGCAAGGCAGGAAGCAGGCAGGCAGGAAGCTGGCTGATAAGGACTCAGGCTTGGAAGTTAAGTCATCTAAGAACTAGCCTTGCTTTGTCACTGGGCCCTCTGAGACCTTTTTGTTCTACCCTTTGGCGTCCTTTGTTTCAGCGCCTTCATCCGTGAAGACCTTTTTTTATTGTGGTAAAATATGCATAACATCGTATTTACTGTTTTAACCATTTGTGAGTTCTTTCACGTTGTTCTGCAGCCATCCTGCGATCCATGTGTGGAACTGCTCTGGGGTCCTCACCTGAAACCGCAGACCATTGTGTGGCGCTGCCGTAGCCTCTTCCCCTCCCTCCCTGGGCTCTGCAGCCACCATCCCTCTGTCTGTCCCTATGGATTTGACTACTCGAGGCAGCTCATGGAATTGTAATCATATCGTATTTGTCCTTTTGTGACTAGCTTGTTTCATTTAACATAATAATTTCAAAGTTTATCTATTTCATACATTTTCAAGGAAGCATGGCCCGAATTTGCTTCCTTTTTAAAGCTGGATCATATTCCATTATATATTTATAGAGAGACAGACCTAGATAATCCAACTCTTTCTCCATATATATCTCCCACATTTTTTTTTTATCCATGCATCCATCCATGGGTACTTTGATTGCTTCCATGTTGTGGCCATCCCGAGTAACAAAGTAATGGTGTGGAGTCCCTACTTTTAATTCTGGGCATATACCTAGACATAAAGGAAAATTTTGAAGCTGAAGTGAAATTATAGTGTAAAGAGCTTTGATAAGTGCTAACAATAGCTTTTTTAGGATGGGGCATATATAGGAAGCTTTAGGTACATGGGAAGCATGCTTCTTCATGGGGATGTGGTTGATTTCTACTCAGAGCCCGGGGGATAGGAAAGCTTCTGGACCGCCTGCCGTTCTCAGGTCATATTAGCATGCCTAAACCTGGTCTGTTTCTTTGCAAAAACCTTAGCATTTGGACTCCTTTCCCATATTCAGATCATAAGATTTTTCACTTATTTTAAACACAATTTCACATGTTTATTCTTATGTTAATATAGGCAGTGCCTCATCCCATCTGTGCCTTCTGGGATCTGAACAAAAATGGTGAGTTTTAAAATATTGGCTGTCTTATGAACAACTGAATTTTAAACATTGTTTGACACCCCCATTTCCTTTCATTCCACCCTAACCAGAGTGAGTCACTGTGTAAGTGTGATGGCAACTGGACTGCAAATCTGAGCGTAGTTAGCTTGGGAAGGGAACCTAAATTTCTGCAACTTTTTTACTCATTGCAAGAAGAAATAAGTAAACCTGACAATTTTTTTTTTCCACCAAACCACCTCTTGGGTTTCCATTATTTATAAAATACACTGTGCATTTTTATTGCCTCTTTTTAAAACCTTTTATAAGGTTTATTTATTTTTAGAAAGAGCATGAGCGAGATAGGGGCCGAGTTGTGAGGATAGACAGAGAATCCCAAGCAGGTTCTGCACTGTCAGCACAGAACCTGATGTGGGGCTCAATCCCTTGAACTGTGAAATTATCACCAGAGCCCAAATCAACAGACAACTTAACTCACTGAGCCACCCAGGAGCCCCTTATGGCCACATTTTGATGAATGTCATATGAGCTCATTCTTGAAAGGACATATCTGAGGAGGTTATTTGATATGCATGAGGCACACAGGTTAGAATCCAGCTTCCAGACCTCAGATTACAGAGAAAGCAGACTAAGGATTATAAATATAGAAGTGGTTATATATATGCAACTTGAAAGAAATGAACTGTCTCCAAAATGATACTGGACGATTAAGAGCAAAAGGCCACAGTAACAGATGAGTTACTAGGTAAAGGTGTGTGGGTCTCTCTGACGGGAAAAACGAAGTATGCTTCTCACACCTCTGCCCCGTAAGAGTCGCCTTCCCTTGGGGATCCCCAGGGGATTATCGTGGCCAAATCAAACCAGCCCGGGACAGGTGTCCAGACCTCTGTTTCTGATACGCCTTATCATAGCTGGGAAGTTTTTTGTTGTTTGGTTTGTAGGTGCACAGTTTTGAGAAAGTCCTGATTTACTGGAAAAATAATTAAAAATCATATCACCTTGCAGTCTTGAAACATTCTTCAAATATGTGAGTTGCTCATATTCCATATCCTGCCAGAATAGCCAGATAAGGCTTTTAAAGGCATTTGTAATAAGTTGCCACCCTGCATGATTGCTGTGTACACAGTAGTGTGTTAACAAGAACGCATACCTCTGTCCTGTCTTTACAAAAGTAGAGGCTGACGCACAGAAGCAAAGGTTGATCTTCAGAGACTTCATTCGTATGTAATATATTCAAAAGGGGATATTCTTTTCATGGAAGTTTATTTTATAATACATCCATTAAACCTTAAACTTGAATCAAACTTTTGCAGGACCCCAGAGGCACTTAGGTAGAATGCAGTTGCAAACCACTGACTAGGATAAACTCTCCTGCACTAACCTTCCGTGATTCCAGGAATCTAAATAATTCTAAGTATTGGCAGAATTAAGAATAGTGTGTCTGTTTTACCACGACACTTAAGGCAGAAGAGACTGAGGCCTGTTTTCCTGAAGAAGCTAACATCTATTACAGAAAAGGAACTGGCCTGCTGTTATTTTCACACTGTGGACTTCCTTTTACAGAAGGTTCGGGATTTTGGAACGCGTCAGGATGTGCGGCACACAGAGACTCAG
>NC_043706.1:122943701-122980406 GCF_006229205.1 Suricata suricatta
TCCACACTCACTGTGATCTGATGGTAGGGAGGAGTGTCCACACTCACTGTGAAATGGTATCGTTTGGGAAGGCATACTTCTTCTCACAAGTCAGCCTTTAGAGATGATGTCCTTGGAGAATTATTTCCTGATCCTTGTAATCTGTGCCTTGAATCTTGCTAATTAGCAGAGATCACATATTTAAAATATGTAACAGTAATTATAGAAAAGAACCCTACTTTTTTTTTTATTTCATTAACAGTGATGGTAAATAATCCTAGAAATAAGATCACCATGAGGGCCTTGAATTAAGAGAGAAACAGAGTCATGGAGACAGAGAGAGAGGAAAGGAGGGAGGGAGAGGAAATTTAAAGAGGAAGAAAATGTTGGGTTTTACTAACATGGAAGAAAACTGTGAAAACTTTCACAAAATACTGTTCTTGCGTTATCACTCATTATGTTTGAATGTGACTTTGTAGCAGGTGCTGTGCTGGGTGATCCAGTGGTCACCCCAAATCATTCTTCTCCCCAAACACCCCTGGAGAGCACAGCCCGTTAGGACAGACTAGGGACAGGGGCACCAGGGCATCCTTGGGCCGCCAGAGAGTCGATGGACATCACATGTTTCTTACCACTAGGCCCTCTTCCATGCTTTCCTTCTTTCCTTCCTTCTTCTCTGTGGCCCTGTTTTTATCTCATTAGCCACCTCGTCCAACAGTTTTAAACCAAAATTAGATCACATTGACATTTTTTTTTTTCATCCCACCAAATTTTTGAGACTCACCTACATGGAACAACTTGTTTGAGTTTTTCATCCACAGACAGAACACCTCTGCCTTAGGTCTGGTACACTTGTGCTCTTACAGGTAATTTTCTGGTGTGCAGGGCACCCTCCACTGTTTCTGGTACCTGGTATAGTTCCCAAGGATCAAACCGTGTTTGGTTTTTAATGGTGATGGCAGCACTGTGTGCTGAGACAGTAAAGCTTTTTGAATTGGTATCAGGACATCATGGTCACGTTTCTCCCCTCCCTGAGGCCTCAGCCCTGCTGTCCATGGGACTGGGCAGGGGTAGGAGTGGTGAGGGGCTGTGTGACGTGACATTGGGCTCTTGACTCCCCTTAGCATATATACATGGCCACTGTCATAGAGCAAGCCTGCAAGTAATTTTCCTGACTGTCCACTGCGTAAATGCCCCGGGGGATAAAAATAAGGCCTTTAAAAAGGCGGCAATCATATAGCAAATCACTTTAAAAAATTTTTTTAATGCTGTATTTATTATTGAGACAGAGAGAAATGGAGCATGAGTGGGGAAGGGTCAGAGAGAGAGACACACACAGAATCCAAAGCAGGCTCCAGGCTCTGAGCTGTTAGCACAGAGCCCAACGCAGGGCTCGAACCCAAGAACCATGAGATTGTGACCTGAGCTGGAATCAGCTTCTTAACTGACTGAGCCACCCAGGCGCCCTGCAAATCACTTTTTAACTTTCCCAAACTACAAAGATTTTTCTTTATTGCTGGAGCATGAAAATGGACAATTAAACTATGGTATGTTTTCCCTAAATAATAAAAACAAAACAAAACAAAACAAAACGAAAACACCCTCGGTTTTTACTGCCATGTTCTCCTTTTCTAAAACTGACAGTTGACATCCTTTCAGAAATCACTTACTTTGCATCATCCTCATTCAGGTATAGGCTTTAGCTTAATTCACTTAACTATTTGAACTGTGTACGCGTGCATGTGCACACGTGTATGTGTGTGTATGCACATGTGTGTCTGAGCAGGATTGTGTATGTTGTAGGCCTAATTTAGATAAGTAAATAACAGTAATACAATTCACTTTACAGTGATTTATATGTAACCAAAGTTTGGCTCTTCATTACTTTGAATGGTCAGTTTCTTTATCTGTTGTTTGAATTTTATTGTGAATTTGTAATTGTGTCTTTTCCAGTTGCTACTTGATTAAATAATTCGTTTTACATATATGTGAAGATGTGCATTTTTTTTGTACTATCCTTTCCACCTTGGCTGCTCTCATTAGATTATAAACTTCTGGAAGAAAAACTTTCCAGAATTTATCCTTCCTGGAGATGTGCCCATGTCGTTCCAGCTTTTCCAGACCACCAGGGCTTTGTTAAGAGTCTTTCTTGATTTACAAACTCTATTAACTTGTATAAGATATTTCCAGAGTCTAAATTGTACTGTGACACATTTACCATATGCGACGTTAAAAAAAAAGTTCCCCAGCTCCATAATTATATCTTCTAATCCACTAACATATGATGGATTTAATGTCCCCTATTACATTTCTTCGTAGTAAAACTGATTTTAATATGTTTAACATTAGTGCATTTTCATGTTGGCTAGTTCAGAGGAATAAATATTCTCATATTCTTTGTTCTCAAAAGCACAAACAACCTGAGAGTTGTGTGTAAGTGTATAACAGCAAACAACATTATTTAACTAATGCTTTAAATCATGATTTCAATTGTGGCTTGCAAGTCCCCTGCCTCACCTAGATGGGAGCCATAGGTTTTTCAAGACGTAAGGATAAGTCAGCTGTTTCTCGAGACCATCTCTCTGCTTCGTGAAGTCTCGTAGGAACCAAAATGTTGGTCAGGTGGCCTCTCTGGTGAGTCCACTGGCACTGACTAGACCCCCAGCCCATGTGTCAGGGAAATCCCAGGTCCTCCCGTGTTTGGAGGAAGTCCTGGAAGAGAAGGGCCGGGTAGTCCCTTCTGACCCTGGGCACATGTGTCTGCTGATTTTGATCATTGTGCGTTTCTGGGAGCCACCAAAGTGCTGTTACCTGTGTTTCACTGTATCAGCCAAACCTGAAACAGTCCCATGTCGTCATGTCACACACATAGTCACATGTAGGCATCACTTACTGGAGGCGTCATGTGTGAGTATCAATCTTTATTGACATTTTGGTGACAACTAAAGAAAATTAACACCTAAAATGAAAAGCTTATAAAACAAACTTTCTTCTTCATAATTAAAGACCTGAAATTTTATATCCTGTTTGGAATATGGCCTTCTTCGAGAAGGCTCCAGTTTGAATATGCTGCCTATTGGAAGTGTCTTTATCTTCCAACCAGGATTGAATGGATGGTCTTAGCTCAAGATTTATTCCTAACCCACTTCCCTATATAAGAAGGAAAATAAAGATTTCCGTACCAGGCCTAGACTTTGTAAATCTGCTTCTGCACAGTGAAATTAATACTTCACATTAATATTCTAGGAAGTGTTCACTTCTTTCCATTACACAGCCCTTAATACTTTAAATGGTGCCCTTTCAGGCCTAGAGAGATTAAAAGCAAAAAACAAAAAACTATGACCTAAAAATCTGTAATGGCATCTCATTTATGAAAAAAATAAAGATCACCTAACCCAATACATACCAAGCTTTGAAATGACCATAGTTAAGATCCTCAGCACTAAGTTCAGGGGCACCAGACGCTGGCTGTCCACTGGCTGGACCCCACCCTCACCTCCAGCACTAAACAAAAAGAAGCCAGTGTTTGCCCAAGGGCTCACATTGGCCATGGTGGGCTCCGTTTGTATTTGTGCCCCTAGCCTGCAAGTGTGAGGAAGGGGCCTGATCATTTGTTAGACAAGGCAATGACCTCCTTCCCAGTTTCTGGTGGGGGACCAACCCGGTGGTTTTGCTCTTCATGCTATTCCAGCATGCGAAGAGCTTGGCTTACAAGGTAACGATAGAAAGCAACGTGCAACCTCTCAGTAATGCTCCACTCGGTTTCAGAGAATGATCTGCAAGAGTATAATAAACATAAGTTTCCATATTGATTTCCACTGTTTTTCCCTTAAGGTTGAGCTAAGATTGTAAGTGCTAGCAATGAACTTCCTAATAAAACACAGTTCTCGTGAAAAGAGATTCTTAACAGCTGCTTCCCGTGTCTTACGTAGGACCTTCAAGGAACCGCCTCTCAGATAGATGCAAGAAACACCAGGGTCCTCACCTTCATCACCTATGTTGGGTGTGGGATATCTGCCATCTTTTCGGCAGCAACTCTGCTGACATATGTCGCTTTTGAGTAAGTCTTTTTTATCTGTCAAAACCCAGTGCTTAACGATCCCAAAGTGTGAATAAGAAAATTGCCTTTGCTTTTGAAAACACTTCTGTACTTTTTGAATCATGTGGAGTGGTCCAACTTTAATGTACAGGTTTCTCATAATTTATATCATGCAACACAGATTTTCTAGCTATAGAACCTTTATTTATAGTTACTGTCTTTCTATGGAAAAATGCATTTAAACCTGGAATAGATGATTAAAAAATTTGTTTTCACATTTATTTATTTTTGAAAGACAGAGCACCAGCAGGGGACAGGCAGAGAGTAAGGGTGACACAGAATCTGAAGCGGGGTCCAGGTGCTGAGCTGTCAGCATGGAGCCCAACACAGGGCTCAAACCCACAAAACATGAGATCATGGGCTGAGCTGAAGCAGAAGCTTAACAGGCTGAGTTGCCCAGGAGCCCCAAATCTGGAAGAGCTGATTAACATATAAATAAAAATTATGTAAAGCACTGTTTACCTGGTTAAAGGTGACAACATCTACTTCACAGATCTCATAAAAGTAGTCCTGAATCAGAAACCTTTTTTTATTCTTTAAAAAAAGGGATCCCGGGGTGCCTGGATGGCTCAGTTGGTTGGCTCAGATCATGATCTTACGGTTCATGAATTCGAGCCTCACATCAGGCTCTGTGTTGACAGCTCAGAGCCTGGAGCCTGCTTTAGATTCTGTTTCTCTCTCTCTCAAAAAAATAAATAAACATTAAAAATAATTTTTAAAAAGGGTTCTTACTTCGTTAAAAATCAAGAAACTTCCGAAAATTTTAGGGACATTGTTTTTTTTAAAACAAAAATCTCATTTTTATAACTAGAATTTTTCTTAGGTTAAAAAAGTGCAATCTGTCGAAACTAATTGGAAATTTGGTAAACAATTAGAAACAGTTTTGAAATAAAACTAATATTAAAAACAGTTATAAATATATATCTTAGTCATAATTATCATTAAATATGCACAAATTCCGTCCTCCTGGTGGGGCCACATCGCAAATACCTAACCTGCTGCAGAGCTTTGTGGAAGACATGAAGTTACCACCTGTGCTTAAAAGATTATTCGTTCTCCTCCTTTCTCCCCTTCCAGAAAGCTGCGCAGGGACTATCCCTCCAAAATCTTGATGAACCTGAGCACCGCCCTGCTGCTCCTCAACCTCCTCTTCCTCTTGGATGGCTGGATCACCTCGTTCCACGTGGAGGGCCTCTGCACTGCCGTCGCTGCCCTGCTCCATTTCTTCCTCCTGGCAACCTTCACCTGGATGGGGCTGGAAGCAATTCACATGTACATTGCGCTGGTGAAAGTGTTTAACACTTACATTCGCCGATACATACTGAAGTTCTGCATCATTGGCTGGGGTAAGCCGCTTCACAAGTTTTGGTTTTGTTTTACTGTCGCAGAAATGGCCAAGTCCTCCTAGGAAAATACCATTTCAAAAGACTAGTGCTCCTAAAAGAAACTTCACAGTTGTGAATGATGCAGATTTGATGTTTACATCCCATGGCAGGGGCTTCCTCAGAATGGTATTTGTAACTTTTTTTTTAATGTTTATTTATTTTTGAGAGAGAGAGAGAGAGACAGAGAGAGAGAGAGAGAGAGGGAGCGAGGGGAGACACACACATAGAATCTGAATCAGGCTCCAGGCTCTGAGCTGTCAGCACAGAGCCTAACGTGGGGATGGAACTCATGAACAGTGAGATTATGACCTGAGTCAAAGTCAGATGCTTAACCAACTGAGCCACCCAGATGCCCCTTTTTCTCTCTCTCTCTTTAAAAAAAAATTTTTTTTAATGTCAGAATGGTGTTTAAAAAAAAACTGTTCAGCCCTCCTTACTAAATTCAAGAGTAAAGGAAAAAAGTCCTAGCCTCCTGAGTCACCACAAACTTATTTCCTGTGACCAGAGCCAGCCCACCCAAGTCTGAAGAAGCAGCTGGCAGGCAGTGGTGCCTTTCCATTATGTTTCAAAACAGAAAGGCCGGTTCAGACTATCCGGACTCTCCTCACCCTCTAAACAAATGCCCGTGTCTTGGAACCAGCGAGAGAAGGTTATTTTTGTGTGTGCAACCAGAATACTGACCAGAAATCTTGACTTGAACTTCTTAACATGACCCCTCCGCCAGGCATGGATGGTAGCATTAGCCTGTTTGGAATCTTCTAGATGGGCTCCTTTCTTTATCTGGCCTCTTATCAGAGCAAGTATTTAGAGGTTTGAGTTTTCTTGTTTTGTTTTGTTTTGTTTTTGTTTTTGTTTTTGTTTCTGTTTTTGGCAGAGGGCAATATAGAAGTCTGGGACATTTCCAAGGTGTTTGGCACCATTTTCAGGGCACTAAAAGCATTTTTCAGGGAGTTAGGGTGGGGTGGCCTTTCCCAATGAAACATAACATGAAAATGTATATTTGCTTCTGGATTCAGAATAACCAGAATGCCAGTAAGCAAACTGAATATTTAACTCTCATTTATGAATGGCCTTTAGGGGTGTCTCGGTGGCTCAGTCAGTTAAGTGTCTGACTTCGGCTCAGGTCATGATCTCACGGTTCATGAGTTCGAGCCCCGCATCAGGCTCTGTGCTGACAGCTCAGTTTGGAGCCTGCTTTGGATTCTGTGTTCCCCTCTCTCTGACCTTCCCCTACTTGCATTCTGTCTCTTTCAAAAATAAATAAACATTTAATAAAAAGAGAGAGTGGGTTTTCATTGTTGCCACTCACAGTTGGATGTTCCACACCAAAGATGGGATTTTATCATTGTTTTGAGCCAAGTTGTCAGTTCTAACAAATGTGTTTCTGTGATATGGAGGGTTTTCGTTCCCTATTATTATTATTTTTTTACACCTTGCCATTATCAGTCCCATAAAGCAGTGCCAGAGGCTTCAGAAAAGTGGCTCACATCATGGTCTTTGTACAACAGGTCTGCCTGCCTTAGTTGTGTCCATTATCCTGGCAAGCAAAAACCAAAATGAGGTCTACGGAAAACAAAGTTACGGAAAAGAACAAGGCGATGAATTGTAAGTAATAAAAGCTCATTGGGAATTTATTAGTGATGAGTATATGTCCTTTGCTTCCTAATGTTTAGTACAAGTTTCCAGGCCAGGAGTGAGCCTCTTATTTGGGAAGGTTGGAACCCGTTTGCATGCCTGCCGAGGTCTCTACTGGGCGCTCCGCGCTGTGAGCTGCGTCCCCATGTCGGCCGGTGCTCTGTCATCTGGGAGACTGAAGGGGAAGTCTGGGATATGCTCTTCTAGGCTCAGAGGACCCATTCTCTAGGAGGAGATTCTGTAACACTCCCTCCCCTTAAACCCACACACATCTTCAGGAAAACCAAGTCAGTGTTTGCGTGGGGAAAATTCCCTTCAGACTGAAGGATCATTGAGGCCAAGATTTGTATATTGTTCATGTTTGGCAGTTCTCGCATATTTTATCTAGCCCATCCTCAATAAATATTTGTTGATTGAATGAGTTATTGATGGACAAAGAGCTTACTCCTGAGATGAGGCCTGTGAGGCAACATTTCTGTGCACATTTCGTGGATGGATAACACTTTCATATCCAGTCAGTGTCCAGTCTGTGTCCCATTCCCTCAAGGACTTCCTTCTCTTTATTTTTCCAAAGCGGGTCTCAAAATACCCCACAAGATCTAGCAGAAAATAAGTTGCCAGGTCAGATATTTTGGGATGCTAAGGGGGGGAACGTCTGTATGTAAAGGGATATTAGCTCTGGAGGTGAGCATCATTCGGGGGATTTTTATAATATGATATATTAAAAGTTGAAGTCAGTGCACCAGTCCTAAATAAGTGAATTTTACAAGTATGTCAGTCAAGTCTCACAAGACTTTAAAGCACATTTAGTAAATTGCTGTGCCGTCAATGGCTGTCATTTGTTGAGCATTTACTGTATGCCAGAGATCACGGTAGGTTCTGGGATTCAAGGATGCTCAAGACTGCCTTTGCCTTGGTGGCAGTCATGTGCCAGTGTGGGACATGTAACCCAGAATGGTAGCCATTTACATGAGAATTTTAAAATGAATTTAATTGCTTTAAATAAATTATCCAATCTTTGAGGCACCTAAGAACTTCCATAGTGTTAATTATGTATGGGGGTATCTGCAGATTGTCCTATTTGTCGACTTTACTCATAGGACACTGTACATATGGGACAGTTTTTGTTTTGAATTTTTTAATGCTTATTTTTGAGAAAGAGAAACAGAGCATGAGTGGAGGAGGGCAGAGAGAGACAGAGGCACAGAATCAGAAGCAGACTCCAGGCCCTGAGCTGTCAGCACAGAGCCCATCGCAGTGCTCGAACCCACAAACTGCAAGATCATGACCTGAGCCAAAGCAGGACACTTAACCAACTGAGCCACCAAGGTGCCCCTAGATGAAAGTAATTTAACACACATGGTATAGTTCTTAAATTGCTTTCATATTGGGGAGCTTGGGGTGGCTCAGTCAGTTAAGCTTCTGACTCTGGATGTCAGCTCAGGTCATGATCTCATGGTTTGTGAGTTCAAGCCCCACAATGAGTTCTGTTTGTGCTAATTGTGCCACGCCTACTTAGGATTCTCTCTCTTTTCCTCCCCCCACCCGCCCTTTCTCTGCCCCTTCACTGCTTCTTCTGTCTCTCTCACTCTCAAAATAAATAAACTTGAATAAAAAAATAAATTACTTTAATCTATTTTCTGATCTCTATATATCATTCTGAATATCAAGTATAGCCCCCCTCATCTCTTAAAGATGTAATTGGTGTAAATGTTTTAACTCTTCACGAGAAATGTCATTGTAGGGATACCACAGTTCTACACTAAGGTCTTGCCTCAGCCAGGCTAATTATATTAATAGGAATTATTTTGCAGCAGTAATGGAATCCATGATCATGTGTGTCTTAAGTGGGAATTGGCTCTTTGCACATGACCGGAGATGTTGCTGTAGGCAATAGCTAGTGTCAGTTCTATGGCTGAGAGTGTCAGGGTCAGCAACTCTGCAGCGATCTTGGCCTGATGTTGGCCTTTCCCTCAGAGATGTAAGGGGAGAGCTGCAGATCCAGAACTTGCATTCACGTCAGAAGTGGAAAGAACAAATAAGGACCTTGCCAATTACGTCTATGGAGAAGAGCTCTCCCAAAAATCCCCTAGCAGATTTTGCTTCCCTGTCATTTTGCAGGACAATGTTCACATGGGCACTTCTTAAATACACAAGTGATTGAGAAAATGAGTACTTAAGTTTCCCGTGCTCTAGAATGCAGTCACGTAAGAGAAGAGGGGGCAGAGAAGAGGGGGCAGACATCGTTTTGGGGGAGCCAACCAGGAGTGTCTTCACACCAAGTCAGAATTCAAGAACCCTCCTCATTTACTTTTTAACTGTTGATTTAAATAACTAGATGTTAAGACGATGGCTATCTAAGACAACCGCCCCCGAAACAAAGAAACAAAAAACTGTGTAAACACCAAAAAAGAAACTGTGGCCCAAGAAAATGAAGTGACTGTCTAAAGGCACTGAGAAAGGCCCAGCTGTGAACTCTGTAGAAGTCCAAACTAAGCCAGGAGACGTCTTCGGTAAACAGGACATGGTACTAAATCTCTTTTTCTCTCTATTTCTTCTTCTTCTTTAAGCTGTTGGATTCAGGATCCAGTCGTATTTTATGTGACCTGCGCTGGGTATTTTGGAGTCATGTTTTTCCTGAACGTTGCCATGTTCATCGTGGTAATGGTGCAGATCTGTGGGAGGAATGGCAAAAGAAGCAACCGGACCCTACGCGAGGAGGTTTTAAGGAACTTGCGCAGTGTGGTCAGCCTGACGTTTCTGCTGGGCATGACGTGGGGTTTTGCTTTCTTTGCCTGGGGACCCTTAAATGTCCCTTTTATGTACCTCTTCTCTGTCTTCAATTCACTACAAGGTAAGGTATATGGTACCTTTGAAATTTCTGCATTCTAATTATATCGTGTTTGCAAACAGTTCCATTGTGGGGCCAATGCCATGCTGAGTTTCTACTGCATTGTTTCTGGTAATGAACACAGACCCAGGTACAGGGTACTCATTAAAGGGGTCTTGAATTTTTTGCAGTGATGGGTATGTATCTCAAGCACTTGGAACAGTGCCTGATGGATAGTAGGTGCTCAATAAATCTACATGATTCTGTGACTAACTGGGGAGTTTAAAGGGAGGCAACTTTATTTTCTTCACAGTTTTGCTTAGTATCTCATGTGGAGGCACCATGGCCCAGAAGAATTTCTAGAATCTATGCAGGGACAGAGCAATTCATCTTGATTCCTTGGCTCCTTGGTTTTCAAAATAAATATCAATGTTCTAGTTCAGAAATGCTTATTTTCTCATGAGATATAGCAATCAGTTGAACAATTTGCCAGTGGACTTCTTTGTATAGAAATCAAAGGCTTCCTTCAAGGAGCTTCGTATCATGCTTCTGATTCCATAATACATACCCAAGTATATTCTATGAGGAATTTAATGTTTAAGCTTAAGTAAATATAAATCATGTTTTTGAAAGCTGAGTGACATTCTGTAAGATATTGGATATCCCTTGGGTCGTTGAAAAAATTCCCTGATGTTCAGAAGCACCGTAAGGCCCTCACTGCAGAAGGAAGGAGGTGACACAGCTTGGGATTTTTGAGTAGGGCAGTCCTACTGACTTACCGGCAGCTCCTGGCCATGCCCTGGTAGGTGTGTGGGGGAAGGAGGGCTGACTAAAGCTGCGTGGACCAGAGCTGGGGTGGACAGTGTGTTAGGATGCAGGCTTGCTCATCAAACTCACCCAACGAGATGCCCGGGCAGCCCTTCCCCTACAGGTGTGTTCTAAGAAAAGCTGGTATTTACCTGCAGGGGAGTGTTTATCATTTCATATTGTACATATCTGCTTTGCTTTGCATCCTAGTTTTCCCACCAGCTCGTGAGCTCCTGAAAAAAAAAAAAAAACTGTCATGAAGCAGGTGCTCAGTGATTGTTAAATGAATAAATGGATTGCTGGATGAAGAAAGGGGGAGTGGCTTTGGAGATGGCCTAAATCCAACCTGAGACTCCTCTGGCATAAAGAGGCACTAATTCAGATTTTATTCAGGTTCGCTGTCCCATAATAGAGGAAATATGTGGGCTCATTATCTCTAGTAAATAGAACAATAAGCCTCAAGAGCCCCTCCTAAAGATGGGAACTAGATAAGTAGCATCATGAATACATCTTCATTAGGACCTAGCTTTGTAAAGTGAGCATTCCCCTAGTTAATCTTTTCTATAATATGCAACATAGAAGTGCCTAGATAAATATTGACAAAAATGTCCATTAACATTAGAAATTCCATGGTTTTATGTTTCAGGCCCATTAATCGGCAAGCCCAACCTTGTTTTTGCCTTTAGAATTTCCTGGCAGTTTCAGTAGGCTTCAACAGCTACAGTTGTCTGTTCAGCTCTATTTCCATTAGTGAGAATTGGGATGTTTTATTTTTCCCAGCGCAGGTCTCCCGTCAGGAGGGAAAAATGTTCTAAACCATCCTCAAGTCACAGTTCTTCATGAATCGCTGACTTTTAAGACTGATGTGAAAATTATATAAATTCAGAACAGATTTCTGCACATCCCAGTGACATTAAAAACACTTCCCAAAAAGCAAATTTAAATTTAAACACAGTAGTACAGAGCACACCAGTCCATCAACGATTGCTTAGTGGCCAGGTCTATACAAAAACTTGTCAGGATGCTACAGAAAGTCACTTGGTGGCTTTTATTTGAGTCACTTTCTGAACCTTCCAAGAGAGCCTTGGCTGTTGTTGAAGGTATATGCGTTATTCAAAGATGCATATGGAATCTAGGCAGTCTAGAGAAACAATACAGTGAACTCGGGTACTATTTAAGAAAACTACCTTGTCTTTTTTATTCTTTCTGATATTTTTGTTTATTCCAGCAAAAAACAAAAACAAACAAACAAAACGATGCGATCCCTTTGTCTCATGGAGTTTCTATTCTAGTAGGAAAGATCCACATTAATCAGTAGTCACCATATGAAACGGAGCTGGTGGTGTTGAGGGCAAATGACAGAAGCCATGGTGTCTATACCGGAATATGAAGGATCAATAGGGATGACCTAGGTGGAGGTGGAGGTAGAAACGGAGAAGAGATGATTTCAGGCGAAGGACACTCCATGTGCAAAAAACCTGCCATTGTTAGTGATTATAGCATATGCCCCAGGAATTAAAAGAAAGTTCAGATAACCAGAAAACCAAGAATGAGCTGTAGAGTGACAGAAGGGTGTGCTTGGTACAAAAGGGTGGCTGGGACTATACCAGAAGGCTTGTTGTCTTTCTAAGAGCAGTGGGAAGTCTTTGAAATCCTTTCGATCTGTGGAATGACATGATGAGATGTGCATTTTATAAAGATGAAGCTGGACATAATGGAGAAGGGATTAGAGCAGCCCAGTAGTGTCTGCAGGCAAGCAGAGAGGAGGCTATTGCAATGGTCCTGGTGAGACAAGGCAGTGAATTATTTTAGACTGCGGTGGGGGTGGGCGACTGGGAGATACGTGAACAGAGTCAAGAGAAATTTTGGAAGTATGCTGCCACAGGACACTCAACAGTGGTTTTCTCATTAAAGTAAACTCTTGGGCACCTTAGTGGCTTAGTCAGTTAAGTGTATGACTCTTGGTTCAGGCTCAGATCATGATCTCATGGTTTCATGAGTTTGAGCCCTGCATTGAGCTCCGTGCTGACAGTACAGAGCCTGCTTGGGATTCTCTATCTCTCCCTTTCTCTTGCCCCTCCTCCACTCATGCTGTCTCTCTCTCTCTGTCTCTCTCAAAATAAATAGATAAACTTAAAAAAAACTCATTTTTTTTTTTTTAGAATGGATAGGATGAGCGGTCTTCTTGCTTAATGCAATGTTCTAGCTAACTAAAGCCTGTCATTATTAGACTTAGTGGTGGCCAGAGATGTAGAGTGTAATACAAATTTCTGAAAACTAAATTTTTGCCAGATTTTAATCTCAGATTTAGCTTGTAATGGAGCCTCTGAAAATCAAACCCCACAAGTCACCTTTTAGTGTTCTAGAGATGGCGTGTGGGGGAAGGACAGGTGTCCAAGCTGGGTCAGCAGTTAGATCGGGGCATCTGTGTCATGCCAGTGGGTTTTGCGAATACACATTTTTGTGTATGTCTTCAAAACTTTGGTTCAGACAAGGTAAAAATCCATTTTATCTTTCAGGACTCTTAGAAATAAATGCATGTATGAATGTGAAGGTGTCCAAACACACATACACATGTATAATCATACGGGTGCTTACATAAATTTACATAGCCTATATATTAAAAGGTTAAACATGTTTTATTTTCATATTTTATTTTAAGGTTCAGTTTTAATATATATTTTTGTTATTATATACTTTTTTATTTTTTATATACATTTATAACCACAAAACCTAACTGCTTAAAATAGTGGTGAGTATCAAAGAATTATGGTAATCTCTGTGTTATAGCTTAAATTTTAGCTACTTGAATAAGAAAATGAAATCATGAAGTGAATCTTGCTTAAGGCTAAGTCTATTATTTTCTAATTTTCTACAGTATATTGCTTCGTTCCTTTCAGTCTGCCTTCTTTACTTGAGTAGGTTATATTTAATCAGTCCACTGATTTTCTTTTTCTATTAAGATGAAAAGGTACGTGTGTCTTCTCTGGCCATGGTGGTGTTACATATCTGTTCTTGCTGTCTTTACTGCTTTCCCCAGATGAACGGGTAGATCACTGTATTTGAGATTTTAGTTTTTTTCTAAAGACTACAACTTGAGAAAATGGTATGGTGTACAAATTGCTATTTAAAAGGGAACAGATGTTTGACAAAAACATACCATAATTCATATGTCTGGGAACATTAGCCTACACTTCAGGAAATACAATGTAACTCATTTTAAAGAAGTAAAAGGCAGTTCCCTGATTGTTGAGAAGACCTTGGCCAGAGTCCCCTTGGGCACCTCTGTCCCTTGCCAATGCCAACGCACTTGTAGGATTAGATTATTGCTCTGTGATAAATCAGTGCACGTAGTTGATTATTATAAAAATGATGGAGGTCCCTGTGTGGCTCATTTGGGTAAGCATCCAACTCTTGATTTCAACTCAGGTCATTAGCGCACAGTCCTGAGATCAAGCCTCACAATGGGTTCTGCACTGGGCATGGAGCCTGCCTAAAATTCTCTCTACCCCTCTCCCTCTGCTCTGTTCCTCCTCCAATCACACATGCACATCTCTCTCAAAAACAAAATTAAAAAAAAAAAAAGATAAACAGTGGAGTGCCTGGATGGCTCAGTCAATTAAGACACCAACTCCTGATTTAGGCTCAGGTCATGATCTCACAGTTGATGAGTTTGAGCCTCTGTTGGATTCTGCACTAACAGTACAGACCCTGCTTGGGGTCCCCCCCTCTTCTCTCTCCCTCTCTCTCTCTCTCTCTCTCTCTCTCTCTGCCCCTCCCCTATTTGTGCTATATCTCTCTCTCAAAAAATTTTAAAAATTTAAGTGATAAACGGTATCAAGGCTGTATGTTTTTTTTCATTAACTACACAGAAGTATTTGACACTATCAATTAGATTAGGTTTTTTCAGATATAGGGAAGTGTAACCCTCCTGACAAAGTTCATCAGGATCTTAAATCTAGTCCCATAACAAGAACTTGGTCTTCAATTTTCCTTTTCCAAGCATGTGAATTCAACAATATTGATTAATAGTCACGGGCACAATCAGCACATCTTCTATAGTTCTTAAAACAGAAGCTGCCCTTGTGAACACAGAAGGGTATTATCAGTCTACTCAGAGGTAGTGTTTGCCACTAATAAGTTTGATAATATTAAGATACCCAGAGCAACAGAAACAATTGATATTTGCATAGTGCATTGTGGCTTATAAAAAAAGATCTCCCACAACATCCATGATTTGATGAAATTCTTAAAACATACGTAGAAAGTCTGTACCCAAGAAAGAAGGTATTTTCTCCATTTTATAGATGAAGAAACAGGCTCAGAAGAGTCCCTGGCTCCCCTAAGAGCAGTCTGAATTTGACAATATAATACTTATCATATAGCATATTACATATTAGGGGATAAAGCATAAGCAGAATAAAACAAGTGACTGCCCTTTCGATTTTCTGTTTTAAAGTTTGTAGGAAGTGAGTACCTGTATCCATTGAGAAAACTCATTAGTAATTATATACTTAATGACTAAATGGTAATTTACTCTTACCCTTATTCAGAAAATAATAATTTAGGGACATATATTTATTAGTTTTATTTTAGAATTACTGGTGAAGTAAGAAAATTAAATCAGATTAAGGGTTAGGAGCCTCCTGACCGTTAAGCTGTGCTGTAATCACATGTGCAACTTAAGGGACTCGGTGCCAGGGTAAAGAGAGGAACCACCTTTAAATGCTAACATCTGAAACGACATCATGTTGGCTGAGACGTTACACATGGCAAGGAAATAAATGACTCATCTTTTGGCATGGCGTTTTCTGCCACAGAGAAATAATTTTCTAAAGGGCATCTTGGTAGTATGAAAGCTGGATTCAGAAGGTTCCCGAAGAGAGCCGTAAACCCAGCCCCACAGCCAGCTGGCTATGCCTGTGTGACAACAGAATATGGGAGCTGTTCAGAGACACGGACCCAGGCTTGCTCGGGAGCTTTGAGGTCATCCAGACCGTTTGTGTCAGAAATCGGTTATCTAGAGCATGCATCCTTTTTTGCCCACATAACATGGTTTGATTAATTCTTGATTGATTTTCTCATCAAAATTCCAGAACTACGTGTGCCTGTGGACCTAAGATACCATTCATTCATCATTACTTCCCACACTGATGCCACCCTGCATCCCTGAACTTTTATCTATATCTGTAATCTTCCCCCTAATTGTGACTCTGGATCTTTATTATCCAGAGTAAGAAAAAGTTAGCTGAGGCTATTTGTCGGAATTTGTAAATGACCATCTTGCTCCAAGTGTCAGTTGCCTTTAGTTAGTAAGGCACTCATTAGGAGCAAAGGATCCGAGGTTTTGGTTTTGGTTTGCTTTTTTTTCCTCCACCACAGCTTCTCGAAAGTGACCTTTTAGAGCCGTGAAAGAATGGCTGTAGGTGCTGTCCTGAATTTTACTGTACAGCTTTTGTTTTTATATCCAAGGGGAACTGTTCCTTGGCAATTTTTTCTTAACTTTTGATAATCAGGCTAATGATCTGAGAACATCCCTTTGGCTACTCATTTTACATCTGCCTCAGAAAGTCACAAATTTTTGCCAGAATCAACCAAAGAGAATGAGTCCCATGTGGGAGCCAAATTCCTAGCCAAAATATTGAGGCTCAGTATTTTTTTTCTAAATACATAGTTAAATAGCTTTTATAAAGACCAAGGTTAAACACAGATCATAACATCTGCAGCAACTATAGTGCCAATACTTAGAAGGAAGTTTATTATTTGTTTTTTCCAACATTCTGCTTGAAGGTGTTCTCAGGTCAATGAAAGGACTAGATATCAAAAACCAGATCCCCTCCTTTTTTTTTTTTTTTTGAAGAACATGGGTGGGGAGGGGAGAGGCAGAGGGTGTGGGGGGGAGGAGAGAGAGAGAGAGAGAGAGAGAGAGAGAGAGAGAGAGAGAGTGAGAGTGAGAGTGAGAGTCCGAGAGAGAGAGTCCTAAGCAGGCTCCATGCTCAGTGTGGAACCTGATGCAGGCCTCAATCCCATGACCCTGGAATCATGACCTGAACAGAAATCAAGAGCAGGACGCTCATCAGACAGCCACCCAGGCATCCCCCAAATCTACTTTTTGATGAGAGTTTTCAGAATGTTTCTCACTCTGAGTTTAGATCCCTCTGGTAGGTATTACTGCACCATATTTGCCAAACCAGCCTTGACCTAGGGTGTGCTTCCCTGGGGGGAGTTTGTGGAGGTGGAGTTTCTTACCTTTTCCTTCGTTTACAGTGCCCAGGGGCAGGCCCACCCTCCCGTAGCCTTGTGACACCGTCCTCTGTCATGATTGAAAAAGTCGTTTATTTTAAATAAGAAAATTGCAAAATTTACCAAGAAGTAAGACATCTTGAATTTGCATAGTGGTCTAAATTTTAAAAATTTTTTTACAATGTTCATTTATTTTTGTAAAAGAGAGAGAGAGAGTGAGAGTGAGTGGGGGAGGGGGAGAGGAAGAGGGACACACAGAATCCAAAGCAGGCTCCAGGCTCTGATGTCAGCACAGAGCCCGACTCAGGGCACAAACCCATGAACCATGAGACCACGATCTGAGCTGAAGTCAGACGCTTAACGCACTGAGCCACCCAGGTGCCTCTAAGTTTTTGTTTTTTAAGTGAGCAGGTACCTCTGCTTAGAGAAAGATGGTTGTAAAAGGAAAACAAGGATGAGGCGGAATGGGTGTGTAGAGCATGAGTTAGGAATCTCTTCATTTAAAATAAGTTCAAGTTTCTATCTTCTTGCTCCAGCACGAAATCTGAATTCATGGGAGTAAAATAAAGAATCAAGGCAGTTATCAAGCTGAAGCACCTATTACTAAGGGACTTTGGCTTGGATTCATTAGAGCAGTGGTTTTTCAGGCTCACATTCACCCAAGAGAGACCTTCATGAGCTGTTTTGTGAGATATAACGGTTTCATGGAACCAGCACTAACCTGTCAAGATGAAGTAAAGGCTTTAATTCTGATTCAAATCTTTTCAGCTATTTCAGCTTTCAACTTTTATGGACCGTGTTCTCTGCTCCCTGGTCAGTTACATAAAGCTGTAAGTCAGTATGAAGAATAAAGGCCAATTATCCTGGTCCCTCGTCACCGCTTAAAACCCTTTCCAGAAAGCTAGAAGAGCAGAATTTTCCAGGTGGTCGGGAGACACCCTTCCGAGTGCTGTGTGGTCGATAGGAAGATCCTCAAAGGGAAAACGTTTTGCTAGAAAAGAGACCAGAGATGAGGATGAGAAATCAAACAGATTCCTTTGGATGTCAGTGTGGAACTCTAAAGTTTTTTTATTTGAATTCTGCTTCTGGCACCAAGATCTATAAATAGATCACCAAAAAAAAGCAACACTCCGAATCGAGCAGGGAACAGCCCTGTTTTCTCGCTTTGGCCTCCAGATTCCCTTGGCTCTTCTGCTGCATTTCTTCTCCTCCTTCCCGGAGTGTTTAGAATTTCTTTCCATACTGAGTAAGTGCAGTTCTTCCAGATGTGTGTACCTACCACATTTCCTACAGCTGAACTGTGAAAGGGATGGTTTGTCCTGTAAGAATTTGGGGATAATATTTATTGTCAGACTAATTTGAATTCACATGAAAAGGTCTAGTTACTATGACTAGGAAAATAATCTATTAGGAGAACCCTGTTCTGTGAATGGAAACATGGGGCATCTGGCTGGCTCAGTTGGTTAAACCTCCAACTTTGGCTTAGGTCATGATCTCACGTTCATGGGTTCGAGCCCCGCGTCAGCTCTGTGCTGACAGCTAACTCAGAACCTGGAGCCTGCTTGGGATTCTGTATCTCCCTGTCTCTCTGCCCCTCCCCCTCTCATGCTCTGTCTCTCTCTGTCTCAAAAATAAAGAAACCATTAAAAAATTTTTTAAACGTATCTCAAGGCTAAACAATGAGCATAATACTTTGGCATTTAAAAATATGTTAAGTCCTAAGAATTCTGATTTCTCATGCCTGTTGTCTAATTTTGTCTTGTGGCATCACAATTCATAGTGAGGGACGGAGCATTTCAGTGACTGCTATCACAGCAGTTTAGAGGAGATGTTCAGATTCTGAATCTAATTTGTATTCCAGTGTCTCTTGAACTTATTGGATGCCTGTATATTTACTGGCAAGCGCAGATGCTTAAAAATAGGCAACATCATCTAATGCTGTATAATTATAATTTAGAACAGCACTGCACAATCTAAAAAATTGTTGTAATAAGTCAGTTTTATCTTTAACCTCTTTCTCTGTGACTCTGGTCACCATCGGACCCTCAGAATAATTCACACCTTAGCATCCCAGCAAAGGGTGACAAAGCGAATCCAAGAGTTAGGTCTTTCCCAGTGTCCTCGAAACACCAGACATGACCTCTGAAATTTTTTTTCTCCCCCAGTAGATACGGCAGTTATAAAATTTGCTGAGTATAACACAGGGGACGCAACATCTGGCAGCTTTCACCTTCTGCTCTCAACGAATGAAAATCATTTGCTCCAAGGGAGGCCTTGTCAGGAGAGATGCCTGGGAAGGAAAGTTTCTAACTGAAGTTTGTAATCTCTTCCAGCCCCAACGTGTGATTTTGTTAAACAATGGTTGGAGACCTCATAGAGCACACATAGTTACCTGTGTTTTCAGCTGCGTGACAAAAACACAGAACCTACAGATTCGGCCCCAGTTAACAAAAATAGGGTCAACCAAAGCAGGGACTCCATCTCAGCCTCCTTCATCTGTAACTCGTGTTGACCCTTCCTCAGGCCTCCTTGCCTCCTGCTCCGTTTACTCAGAAACGGCCACCACCTCTTAGAAAATTAAAAAGATCTGTTAACTAGTTCATATTATTTATGTACCTTGGTTATTCACACTCCGGTGATACTAAAAGGCATGTTTACTTTTTAAAGGGATTGTGTGTATCAGCCAACTGCACAGGGAATTGGAATTGTAGGTGGGAGAAGGCTTTGAAACGCCATCCGACTTCATCAGGCAGTGTGAAGGGGAGGTCCAAACCCAGTGATGTTTGCCCCCTTACTCCCTAGGAAAGCGGATCGCCTGCAGGTGCGGCTTCTGAGGGTTTCAAGTGTGGAAGAAAGCCGCCCCCCTCTGCTCTGAGACTTGTCGTGCCTGGGCCAGGCCAGTCGGCCCGCAGCTCACTTCTCGCTGGCTCCTCCTGCCCAACCCAGCTGCCTCCCTTCTGTCCACAGCACAGGACCTTCAGGAGCCTGTCCCTTTGTTGTCAGAATGACTGCAATTTGATTGATATTTATTAGAGCTTTCTTTGAATGTTAGAGCCTGGGTGGCTTAGCCGGTTGAGTGTCCTACTCTTGGTCCCAGCTCAGGACATGGTCTCATGGGTCCTGGGTTTGAGCCCTGCATCGGACTCTGCACTGACAGTGTGGAGCCTGCTTGGGATTTTCTCTCCCCTTCCTCTCTCTACCCCTCCCCCACTCACACTTGCACTCTCTCAAAAATAACCAAAAAGCTTAAAAATACACAATTAGAATTTCCCTACCCTCTCTGATATCATTCTAGACAAATAAGTAGGTCACTAGGATATATTTCCTTCACTAATTACTTTATTAAAAATAAAGTTTTAGTGGAGTGTCTATGTGGTTCATTCAGTTTAGTGTTTGACTCTTGGTTTCAGCTCAGGTCATGATCTCAGTTTTCATGAGATCTGACAGTGCAGACCTGGTTGGTATTCTCTCTCAAAATAAATAAATAAACATTTAAAAAAAGAATATTTATGATAAATAATACAATAATTTTACTTATAAAAATATATAAATGGTATAATCATAAAAATAATAAAATACTAATATTACTATGACCAGTATTACTTGACTTAGGTCATCATACATCTTATTCATACCTCTCATAGATAAGTGCATTTGCATCTCCCAGGAGTTTTTTAATAGGCTACTTGTCTATTTGAAATCAGTGATGAGTAATGTCAGTGGAAATTTATAGACTACCTCCTTAGTATCAGGCACTCTCTGATAAGCAAACAGGAAATCAGTCCCAGAGGAAGAGAATCAGCCATGGTCCTTCACTGCAGTCTGGGTCCATCCAGTTTGCTCCTCTTCTAAGAGTTGATAATGTAATTTATTCTGTAATTTTGTAAGTTATGAGCCATTTTGAATCAAGATATTAAACCATAAAAACATACAAGCCTAACTTTAGGCATATTTTGCAACTTTCACTACATAAGTGAAGAGAGTACTTTCATTACTTTTGCCCACTTTTCCAATTATACACACTGCAATGTAATTTACAGTTTTCCTGATGAATACTCCACATTAAAAAAGAACAGATAAGTCTTAATGTCCCTTAAATGAGCTCTAATATTTTTTTACTTTTATCCCTTTCCATGCTAGATCCTTCACCTCATGAAAGCAATGATCGCCTACCTTGTTGACTTTGAATATCCGGCTCCTAAAACAACATTTCCTCCTGCTTAGCAGTGCTTAATGGTCACTGAATGAATCACCCTTCTTTGGAAACTTCCCTTCCTCTCCACCCAAAGCTTTCTTCAAGTTTAGTTCAAGCCCTACATCCTCTAAAAGACCTTCCATTATGTAGATATTTGGCATAGTATGGTATATTACTAAGGCAGTACCTGTGCGTACAACTTGCATACGTTTTAGAAATGTTTGTCTTAAATATGTTTTCACTGTAGTCTATGGATCCTTAATTAGTGTTCTATTCCTGTTTTCATACCCCACCGCCAAATACATTTAACACATACAGATGTACATATAAGTATTCAATTAACTCATGTAAAATAAATGAGCAGTTAATCATGCTTACTATTCATTCAACAAACATTCATAGAGTCCCTGCTTAGTCCTTGGTATCCTTCTTGGAATGACCACTACAGCCTTGAGTGACAAATATCCTGTGCTCTTGGAACTTATTATCTACCAACAGTGGACAACTAAGCAAACAAATCAATAAATAAATGAGGATGACAAGAATATTAAATACTGATAAGGGTCATGACAAAAGTATGTGTCAAGGTGTGACTAGAGGTTAAAACATAAAATGAAAATGAAAATGAAATAATCAGTCGATGAGGTCCTTTTTGAGGAGTCAGCAATTGATCTAACACCTGAGTGACAGGGAGCAGTATTGGAAAGATTTGAAAGAAGAAGCTTTGAAGTACTATTGGGCAGGAATGAGCTTGAGATATTAGTGTGAGGGCAGTGATGAAAAGGATGTCTGTGTAGAACATTAGTGGTTTGAGATGCTGCTAAGTGGAGGTACAGCCAGTGAAGATGTCCTATAAGCAGCATGGATTTGCATCATGATGGAGGTGTGGTGGCAAGAGAAAGGAATGGGGGCAAAATTAGCATATGGCATGCATCCAGCATGCCCAGAGGATATGAGGACCGTCCATAGAAAAGATAGAACACCAGGACTAAGTCATGGACATATCAACATTTACAAGTAAAACTGAGGAATCTGCTAAGGAGACCAGGAAGCAAGTAAGGAAGATACCTAAGAGAAAACAGTATCGAGAAGGAGAGAACAGTCAATCATGCTGAGTGCTGTTGATGGGTCTACTCACATGGGAACAAAAAGTGAGTTAGCGATGCTGAAGTTGTGCTGACCTTTACAAGAGCAGTGGCATCGTAGGTGTGGGTGATAGCCCGTTTAGAATGGGTTGAGAAGAGAAGAATTAAGAAGAAGTGGAGATAGCAAAAGTTAACCATTTCAGAAGCCTTATGGGAAAACTAGGAATGAAAAAGCTGAAGCCAAAAGAAGATTGGGGGTTAACGGAGGAACATTTTATGTTTGATTTTTACAGAGAGATACTAGAATATTCTGGTAAGTAAAGGGAATAATCAAGTATAGACGAAATGACAGAGAAATCAATTAGGCAGCAAAGGGAGAGTGAAAATGCAGAAGCAAACTCCTTGGAAAGTTGAAAGTGGTTGGCTTCCAAAGCCACTTAGTGATCCAGCTAGTTTTGATGGATTAGGGGAATGCCTATACATATGAAGACTTCCACAATACAGAAATATTTCTGCATGAAAATGTTGATAAACTAAAAACAAGCCAGTGTAGCCACCTGAATTTGCTGATTTGGTGCCATTTTTGACCTGCAAAAATACCATTTTTCAGTGACACAAACTTAGAATAATATGCATACACAAAACAGGTTAGAATACACAAGTTACACTACATGTTGAACTTATGGATATTTTCCATTTTCTAATTTCTCTAAGTTTATGAAATACTGTAAAATAATTTTGAAACAAGTATAAGGGAAATATTAAATGCATCTTATATTGAGTATTGCCCATTTCAGCTTAATCTTTAGTTTAAGTCATAATAATTGCTGAACAGAACGGCAAAGACAGAATCAGATCTGTGTAATTATTCTAGTTTTAACTGAACCTTTGTGTTCTGTTCTAAAGGATTAAGACATCTACTACATACTTTAAGATTCCTTAGGATTTTTGTTTCTTAGTGACTCAGATGTAAAAACAAACATAAAACAACTTCAAATGAATCTATGTGTTTTACAAGATTTATCTTTAAAAATGTATCTATTAGTTTAAATATTTATATATATTTTTGTTGCAGGCTTATTTATATTTATTTTCCACTGTGCTATGAAAGAGAACGTTCAGAAACAGTGGAGGCGTCATCTCTGCTGTGGTAGATTTCGGTTAGCAGACAACTCAGGTAAATGGGCATGTTGACAATTGGTTTTTATACCCGAGGGTAGTCAGAAACCTTTCTCATTTGGTCTTCCATTGTCAGAGCAACCTAATCCCAATGGTAGTAAATTGTAAATAAAGGTGGAGCACGTGAAGATGTTAGTTGGGGTCTTAGAACATTAGGACTGCAGGAGATCTGAGGGAGGACTCGGCCTCACCCTTCTGCTCTGCAGAGAAGCATGAATTCCAGCCAGGTGTGAGTTGTCCAGGGTTTTGTGTCTAATTTAACAACACCAACATCCAGAGGTCCCACTATAACATGTGCACCTTTCCACATTTTTGAGGTCCTTAATGACATTATTAGGCAAAGAGATTTTTCTCACTATGAAATAAATATTTGAAGAGTAGTATTACTTTTTTTGTGTTTTGGCAGTGATTACTTCTCACCCTTACAAAATTAAAGTAGGATTTTAAACAATATGTGCAATGGGTCAAATCAAGAAACTACTTTCATTTATTATTGTTCATATGCCAATCTCTTCTCTGAGCCATTGCTAGCATCTAAGAAAATTGAATGCCTTGGATAAATTTCTTAAATAATGTGGTGATGATTCTTCACAGGAGAGCATATTCCCCCTAAAGCAGGTTCATGGAGAGATGTTATTTCTTTCAGACTGGAGCAAGACAGCTACCAATATCATCAAGAAAAGTTCTGACAATCTAGGAAAGTCTTTGTCCTCAAGCTCCATTGGGTCCAACTCAACATACCTTACATCCAAATCAAAATCCAGCTCCACCACCTACTTCAAAAGGAATAGCCACACTGGTGAGTCATTCTGGCGGTGGGAAAGATGCTCTCTGGTACATTTTTCATCGTATTTTTATTACAATTGGCATATCATGAAGATTGACAGATAACATTGCCTATTCATGTGCTTATGTTAGATTTATGAATATCAATATATATTCGAAGAACTTATCCATTGCTGTTGTGAATATTTTCTTTTTTTTAACCTTTACAACCAATATTGAGTCCATGTAGCCATAATATTACTACCTCTGAATATTATTTACTTCATTTGATTCAAAGCTTAGTTTTCTTTAAAAAAATATGGTATCTGAATTCAAAAGTTATTGTTTTTAGTTTAAAAATATAGAAATTGAGTTATAATTATTCATAAGAAAGCATATGTTATAACTTATTATGAAACTTAATTGGCAAGTTGACACGGGAACAGGTGAAAAACAATCTAAGATATATGTTACATTTAAGACTCAAGTTCTTAATCATTGGATGTGTTATTGACAATTGCTATTTAAGTCACTGAATAAATATGATAGAGGACATAATATTTGGAAAATGACACAGGATGGTGAGAAACTCCATCTTTATTCATCTCCTGGTACTTCATGATATTTACAGTGACCACAGGCTCTGACATTGAGCATGTGTATGAACAAGCCTAAGACAATGTAGAAATAGAGACTCTTTGGCCGCACTTGATAGCCAGCGAGTTGTGTGAAATATTGCAATCTTTTAATAGTTTAAAGGAAACTAGAAGAATTGCTACTTTCAAATACTAAATATACCTCAAACAAACAGCTGTCACCACTTAGCACCCAACACTTTCCTCATTAAAGATGCTTTTAAAAAGATAATAGAAATAACTTTTTAACTTTGAATCTGTTTAGTTATTAAATATAAGCAGAAGCAAATGGCACTTGAAAAGATTAATATTTGGTATTTTGCAGATAGGAGGATGATGTGTAGGGGATATGTAAATGTTTACATTGCAAACACTTACATTTCAGATGACCCACATGTACATCCGAATCCTTCCACATGTCCCTGCCTGCATCACCATCTGTACCTTGCCACTGGAATGGCCACTGCCTGAGATTTTAGATAGCATTATGGAAAAACGTTAGGGTGTTTAGAGAGTTTGTTCATTCAAAAATTAATTCTTTTTTTAATGTTTTATTTATTTTTTGAGAGAGAGAGAGAGAGAGAGAGAGAGAGACAGCATGAGCAGGGGCGGTGGGAGGGTCAGAGAGAGAGGGAGACACAGAATCTGAAGCAGGTGCCAGGCTCTGAGCTGTCAGCACAGAGCCCGATGTGGGGCTCAAACCCATGAACCACGAGATCATGACCTGAGCCGAAGTCGGATGCCCAACTGACTGAGCCACTCAGGTGCCCCCAAAATTAATTCTTAAAGAAAGATCTGAAAACTTGGAACAGGTCAGGACAGCAGTTTTCAAAATTTCTTAGAGCAGAGGACATTTTGGAGAATCAGATAAAAGCTATGGACTCTCTTCCAGAATAAGATGCAGCCTGAGTCCTGTATGCAAACAGTGTACCTCAATTAAGAGGTCTGTGTATCCTTCTTTAAACACCTCTGTAAGAAGTTTGGTGGCAGGTACATAGTCTGAGATAGGTTATTCTATCTAATTGGTGGTTTCCTGGAACAAAATATCTTTTACTTATAATGAATGAATTTTTCACTTTATTTAATCAAACTTAAAATTAGATACATATATGACCATTTCAATAGATGCAGAAAAAGCATTTGACAAAATACAGCAGCCATTCATGATAAAAACAAAGTAGGTTTTAGAGGAACATACCTCAGCATAATTAAAGCCATATATGAAAAACTCACAGCTAACATCATACTCAGTGGTGAAAACAGAGAGCTTTTCCTCTGAGATTAGGAACAAGACAAGGATGTCCATTCTTACCATTTTTATTCAACATAGTATTGGAAGTCTTAGCCATAGCAATAAAACAAGGAAAAGAAAAGGCATCCAAATTGGTAAAAGAATAAAAAGCAAAACTTTCATTATTTGTAGATGACATGATATTATATATGGAAAATCCTAGACTCTATCAAGACTACTATAAGTGATAAATGAAGTCAGTAAAATTATAGGATACAAAGCTAATATTCAGGAATCTGTTGCATTTATATATACTAATAATGAGGTAGCAGAAAGAGAAATTAAGAAAACAGTCTCATTTTCAAGAAAAAAATACTCATTTTGCCTCCCCTTCTAAAATGCAAATGGTGTGTATTATGTATCAGTTATGAATGAAAAAGGATTAGACTAATCAAATTGTTGTGCTCTTAAGAATAGCTAGCCAGGGGCACCTGGGTGGCTCAGTCGGTTAAGCGTCCAACTTCGGCTCTGGTCATGATCTCACGTTCGTGGGTTCAAGCCCCGCGTTGGGCTCTGTGGTGACAGCTCAGAGCCTGGAGCCTGCTTCAGATTCTGTCTCGCTCTCTCTCTGCCCCTTCCCGCTCATGCTCTGTCTCTCTGTCTCAAAAATAAATAAAACATTAAAAAAAAAGAATAGCTAGCCAGAAAAATGCCACTATTAAAAGGGGACAGATGATGACAAGGAAGATCAGTTGGAACGGAGGACATTTTGGAAGTATTAATGAAATATTTAGAAGTATTTAAGGATAATGGGTAAAACTGACTAAAAGATAAAAGGAAATTCAGAAATTGAGGTACCAAAGAAAAACTTTGTTATGTATGTTTTTTTTTAAAGGAATGCATTAATGTTTTTCTGTTTCCCATAAAAAAAAAAACCCTTGGGGTTAAATGAGTTCTTGTCAACTAGCATAAAGATATAGTCAGCTATATGATACTACTTCTGCAATATAGTAATTTATGGTTTCTTATCAACTGATGTATGAATGGCCTTTAGCTGCTTAGCTATTTCTCAGTAGGACTTCTGGTTTCCTTGGGTCACTCAGAGTATGCAAAAAGTCACTGCATATCATCATGGATATCTAGTTAATTTATTTCTTGGAATTGATCTAGAAATTCATATGTTTATGGTGTAGATAATGTCTTCTAAGAGCATTCCTTCAACAAAAGTGGATCATTCAGGTAAACGTTTATTACTTTTTCGAATGCATGAATTTTTGCAAGGTAATAAAAGAATATTTGCATGTATTAAACTAAGACTCTAGCCGCACCAGCAAAATTGCTTGTTCTTTACAATACTTCTCAGCTAGCACAATGACATTCCTGCTCTGAGCTGGAATTTCTGAAATTTCAAATGGTTGTGTGCTGTGCTGGCTTTTCTCTGCATGTGGGTGTCTGCAAGCCGCTCCTTCTAGGAAATGTACCATGCTTTGGAATTAAGGGGTCACATTTAAGGTAAAATAGTGGGGGGTGGAAAGCAGTACCTGAGAAGTCTGTTCTAGAAGGGACTGAAATTCTTTACTTTTCCATTGCTCTTGTGAATTACATGGTACATTCATAGAAGTCATAATAGAGAAATCGTCAATTCCAAGCCTGCTTTTTGAAGATTTTTATCTGCTTGGTATTTCAGCATAGGTCAAGTAATAGTTCATGTCCCTAGCCCCTGGTTTTCAAACTTGCAGCTACAATTAAAATCTATATCGTTAATAATGTAATACATATCCAGAGGACTGGAAATAGCATATCTATTAAAATATAACCCTTGCTCAGAATTTTACTTTATGGGCTATGAAGACCCAAAAATTGGATCACATATTTGGAAAGGACCTTGTCCTGAACGTCATCACTGAAGCAGAATGAGTGTATCCTTGAAGCTTCTTTGAGGATGTATGGCTTTCTAGAAACATTAAGCACAAATTATTTGTTATTGATATCTAAATCAGTAGAAAAATCTCCAATAGAAAACCAATGGCTAGTGAATATATGAACTGAAGGAAACACAGAATCAATCAGCTTGCTGAGAGCTAAACGGGGAGGGACCCTTCAACAATGACTCCCTAAGCCTTTTCCTCACCAGTTCTGGGAGGTGAACATTCTGCCATGTTTCATGAGCCATCTATTCTCTCTTTCTTCCTTTAGTATGGGATGAATACACCATTTCCTCTTTTAGTCTTCATTTTATTTAGTTGCTTCAATACTGGATAACAGTCGAACATTTTGAGTCATTTCCAAAGACAACAGATACAATGATGAATGGCTTTTATCAATTACTGATAGATCTTTAATGTTGTGTCACATACTGGGTGCAACTTATTCAAAGCATAAAAATGCCTGCAATGAACATTTCCAATTTGGAGCCATGATTCCTTGAAGCAGCCTTTCATAATAGAGTTTTAGCCTCTTCCCCAGTGAATAGAGAAGATACAATGTAGGGAACTGTGTGCTTTGTAAAAGGTCACATTTGCTCCTCCGGTGATATGAAATCTCTGTGGTTAATTTTTGGGTAGAATTTTTCTCCAAAATGTGTTGGGAAGGGGAGCTGGGTAGATACTGACAAGAAGATATTCATAGGGTAAATGAAGACAGCCATGTGTATTTGTAGATAATAGAGCTTCTGTGAACTTCAGAGTACTATCTGAACCAATTTTTGAAAAGTTTTGGGTCTAGAGAAATAATATTTACATAATATTGAGTGTTGAATCACTAACTGTACACCTGAAACCACTATTACACTGTGTGTTAACAACTGGAGTTTAAATAAAAACTTACACATAAACAACTTACTCAATTAGGGAAATTCAGAACAGAAAGGTATTTAGCAGTCCTTTATTACTATCAATTGTTTTGATAATAATCATTCTGAGACTATGGCATAGTTCATAAAATACCCTTTCATGTTTATTTTCATTGACTTTATTACCCCAAATCTTTGAAATTATGTTTTATAAAAAATTTTATTATGAAAAGTGTCAAACATATATAAAAACTAGAGAGAACAGTATGACGAATCCCCTGTGCCTATCAACTCATGGTCACCTTCCCATTTCTCCCTCCCTGTATTATTTGGAAATCATATCTTAGACATCAAACATTTCTTCCATAGCAACTTTTATTTGTTATATAATCTGTTCCTGCTTTTCTTTAGTTACTTGCCACATATTTTTTGTAGCAATTTTCTAATTATTCTATTCATTGACTCTGAAAAATACCACTTACAAGAAGATTTCTTGAAACAAATTCCAACACAAATTACTAGAAGGCAAATTAGCATTCATTCATGCATCGGAATGCACTTTGAAGAGGAAAAGCATGAAATTTTAGAGCTGGGTGTTACCTAACCTAAGAAAGAAACAGAACTGCATTCCCTCGTGAACTTCTTTAATGTGCAAAATGGCCATGTCACCGGCTCATCTTGTAGCCTAACTTTTTGTATCATTTCTTTCAGACAATGCTTTTGTGGACAAGTCCTCATCCAAATTGACCCATGCCGATGGAGAACAAACATCAATCATCCCCGTCCACCAAGTCATTGATAAGGTCAAGGATTATTGCAATGCTCATTCAGATAACTTCTATAAAAATATTATCATGTCAGACACCTTCAGCCACAGCACAAAGTTTTAATATGTTTAGTAGAAGAAAGAAGAATCTGTCAACAAAAATGTAAAAATCTGCAAGCAGTGGAAACTATGACTGGCACGTGTGAACGTGCTATGACCTAGGTAACTGCTTGTTCATGTAGGAGGAAGGTATTTTGTTAAGAAAACTTTTGTAAAATTTTAAAATCTGTCTTTTCAGTGTATTTCTTCCATGTGGGAGTTTCCACCATCACTAAAACTTTAGTACTGAGAACAGCATGACCCAATAGGTACAGGGGATATGATTTTTTACATATATAATTGGATCAGATTGATCAGAACTCGAGAAGATGGGGGACATTAAAGTTAGTGGACGAGGGAGGGGCAGCGCTCAGGAAGGGTACTTAATGGCTCATCACAGCCCACTGTTAGGTTTTGGATGTGGCCGTTTGCTACATCATCTTTCTCAACAATGAGAAACATACAAATAGTCATGACTATTTGGGGGTGCCTAAGTCCCAGTGCTAGTTTCTATGAATGCATTTCTACTTTTTCAATAACATTTCAACTACAGATACAAAAGAATACTTAATGTCTGATCCAAAGGTTAGGAAGGAATTCTTTCTTATTCTACCAAATGCTTAACCTTCAAGACACTAATATGTTTAAGAAAGAAAGCATTTCCAAAATTTTGACCCAGTTGCTATGAATCCCTGTACACTTCTACTGTTTCACTTGTCCTGCTCAAGCCACAAGCCTTAAGCATCATCATGAATTAGAATTTAATCCCATATATTTGAAACTAGTATGATGTTGACATTCCATTAATGTGGACTTCCATCTACTTGTTGAAGAATGAATCCCTTAGGCCTCTGGTTTTTCTCTACTATCATTTGAACCCACAGTCTTATGGGAGGAACAAGAATTTTTATTAGGCATATTGTGTATAATAGTCTCTCCCTTTTAGAAAATATAATCATTGAGACTCTATGGTCCTGTTCTTGCTCTAGAGACTAAGACATTTCCATTTGCACAATTAGAAAGCCTCTTTCTTTTCAAGTGTTTTTTTTTGTTCCAGAGAATATAAACTGAGGCATATGGGTGACTTGTTATAATCAAAATAATTTATAAACATGTGGGTCTGTAATTGCTAGTCTAAAAACCATTTGTACATAAGTGTCCTCTGATTATAAGAGCCAGGGCACGTCTGGCAAGATAGATGGTGTGTTATTTATGGATTAGGCTTCTGCATGTAAGGCATGTATATTAAGCAGTTTTCCTAATTTTCAAATGACCCTAAGTAATATACTTGCTAGTGAGTTTGTTGGAGACAACATTTAAATTGCTTTTTAAGTAATGGGATTGTATCTAGGTCCTTAGAAATTGGTCTCAGTATATGTTGTACCTTTACATTTGCTCTAGGTTATCTGGGAAGGTTTGGGTTCTGGGAGATATAATCCTAAGTGACCAGGAGATAGGACATTCTGGCACCACCAGTCTACTTAAAGGCAGAGGCCAGGACTGAGCACCTGGGAGCCTTTCTCTCTGCTCAAAACACAGGTGGCTCTCAGTCTGAGACCTAGGAGAGTTGTCGGACTGTACAGCATCCAAGGGGCCGCTTACCTTTTGCTGATCTTCAGTCATAAAGCTATTTGCTAGACTTGAATGAATGATAAGATAATATGGTGGTGGGGTTTTATTACCATTTCATTTTGCAGCAGCACGGAACACTGTCCGAGGAGACACCAGCATTCCTCAGCTTGGCTTTCACAAGGGAGGAGCATATATAGTAGGAAAGGATAGTAAATCTTAAGGTCACTGAGATTTGCTACAGTAGAGCCAAATTCTTTACTATAGGCATATTAGTAACAGCCTCCTTATTCTGGCAGAGGTTACATGTAGATGAAAATTAATTGTAAATAGTCATTGAATCTTCATATACTTTTCCCCAAGCCTTAGAGACTCATGATAGAATTTCATTAGCTTTCTACTGTGATATTTATATACCCCACAGTGCCTATTTAATTAATAGTCATAAAGAGCTTCCAAAATGGCTTTGATTTCTACTCATACTCATTCAGATTTGGGAATTTTTTTTTTCATATTTGACGATGATGTCAGCTCTGTATTAGAAATTTCCAGTAATCAGGTAAGGAGAGATGAAGAAACAACTGAGTAAAGCATTTGCAGGTGGATTTAAAAGACTGAGCCAAATTCTATGCTCAATTCTGAGCATGGGCTGCTCACCTTCATTGGGTTGCCTCAGAACAGAATTGCAGGCATTTAGCTGAGGAGCCAAAATTTAGGTTAGCCTAACCTTGAGAATAATATCAATTCAGCTCCCCTGCTTTTGTTTTTAATTCTTTTTTCTCTTTTTTTAAACTGCATTGTGTTCGTCTAGGGACCTAAAGTATCGTTTATTCTGATCATTGTTCCCTGCATTCTGAAGCTTTCCTTTGTCCATTGTTGGCATAGGCTCTTTTGTACATATTTATTTATTTGTGTTTACAAATGCCAGCTCATTTCATATCTTAGCCTTATATTGCCTGGATTTATTATTTTTATTAACTTTCTTTGGGAGAGACTGTATATATGTGTATATATATGTTTTTTCTAAATACTTTGTGAAATCGTTTTCTGTAGCAATATCTTTGAATATGATGAATAAAAGTGACTGTGAGTGCAAATTAGAATTAGTAGTAAGAAGCTACTATAGCTGATTTGACATTTTACTTAAATGGAAAATGTTTTTCGAATAAATACTTCTGTTGTTCGTGTTCCAAATTATTCAATTCCTTTATGAGTGAGCGTTTTGATTTCCGACTCTAAAGTAGGAAAAGATCATTTGACAACTGGAAAATAACCTGCCACCAATTAAGCTGGTGACATGACACTACTTTGCCAAAACACTAAGAATGAATATATTATGAAGATCCAGTTCACTGGGGATTAATACATGTTGAAGTTCTTGGATTTTCTTCGGATGACTGATGTGAAGCCAAGCTCTGGGGAGGATTAGAAATAATGTAGGTTCCTTTTTGAGGCTGTCTTCAGCATCTTGACAAGGGAACCAAGTCAGTAATATGACATGGAGTTAGGTCCTGAGATATTTTCTCACATTTATAGTTGCTGTTTTCATTGTGGGAGTCTTAGAAAATGACCGAATTTAGCCAGCTTCACTTGCATGATTAGAACAGAACCTTCCCACATCCCTTTGCTGTGGTTATTTCAGATAACTCTCTTCTGCAAAGAGCCAAGGCCAATTTGGCTCACAGCCCTACTCAGTGCTAAGTTGTGAGGCGTGTTGGCTGGTCACTGTGAAATCAGGTCTTCTGAGCCAATGTTCACAACTCCCGGCCAAGCCATGGTAAGAAAACAGACAAATGGTTGCTTAAAATTCATCTACAGTCGTAGACAAGCAGGTTACTTCGGAGAGCCTGACGTGCAGTCGCAGCAGTGGATGGGAAACGCTGATTTGATTTGCAGGCTGACCTGTGTTTGTAATACTGTGAAATGTGGGGGAATTGGGCTTTCCACACACACAGTGTTTCGGAAGCACTTTTGTGTTTTCAGTTGAATAACATTTTGCTTCTCATATAAAAGCATTTAAGATCTCCCTCCCCTTTTCTCTCTCTCACCCTCCCTCCTCCTCACGAGCTTCCTCTTTTCCTCCCTCTGCCCTCCTTCTCTTTCTCCCTCCCTTTCTTCTTCCCACCTTCCCTCTTCATTTTAAGGGAGAATACTTAAAGTAACAGTTTTCTTTTTTCTTTTTCCCTAGAAAAAAATAAGAATAAATGTGAAATATTCAGATGTTTGCATTTATATTCTGTAGCCTGTCAAAACAAAGAAGGGGGAATATGACATGCTTTATTACCACAGGTAGCTTCAGCCCAACATGTATTAATTTGGACTCAATAGAAAAAAATATCAAATTTATAAACACATTTGGGTACCAGATACTTCTTTACTCTCTCTTCTAATTTTCAGTAGTATTGTTATTCTAAGCTTCCATTTGGGGAAATTGTTGATTAATGATGGTGAGTAATCGGCTATGGCCACATGAGAGGTAAGAGTGGGTTCAGACCTAAGTCCCTTGGACTTTGCATTCACTGTTCTACATCAGAGTACCTCGTGGCCTTCAAAAACCTGCACCTTCGTGAAGGAAGGCATTCCAGGGATGCACTGTGTCATGAGATTCCAATGAAAGCTTCCAGAACTTCAGATAGAAGCTCTGAACCAGCAATACGTTAGTGACGTTTTGGTTTTTGAAGTTCCAAGAGATTCTAGTGGGCCTCTCCTGAGAGTTAGGAAAGTCATTCCAGGCATGGCAGTTGGAAAGTCCAGGCCAGTGAGTGGAACACGGCTGAGGTTGGCTTGATTGTGGGGTGGGAGGCTGTGTGGAAACATCAAGAGGCCGAGTCTAGCTCACAATGTAAGGCTGGGTGTCTGGTTGGGGCAGACACAAGGGAGACATCCAGGCTCTTGGCAGGGAAGGAACTGAATCCTCACTGCAAGGTGACTTTAGGACGGTGAGTGTAGGAAGTCAATTAGAAGGCACAGGGCCTGGACCCGGGAAGAACAGTGAGGAAGCCTTCGGAGAACTTGTCAGAAGGGCAAGGGAATGGTGAGTGTGCTCACAGGTCTCAGGGAAGTAATGACACCTACCTCAAGCCTTCCAAAGCAGCACCAGCCCACCTTTACCAGGCATCAGCCCACTGTACTTAGAACAATGGTGAGGGGCGCCTGGGTGGCTCACTCTGTTGAGCAGCCGATTTCAGTTCAGGTCATAATCTTGTGGTTCATGAGTTCGAACCCCACATCAGCTCTTTGCGGTCAGCGTGTCAGCACAGAGCCTGCTTCCCATCCTCTGTTCCCCTCTCTCTGCCCCTCCTCTACTTTTGGTCTCCCCAAAATAAATAAATATTTAAAAGAAAAGTGGTGAGCCCCCCAGTTGTTCCAGATGTCACAGGATTAAAGGAGCTAAGAAACAAAGTAAGCCTTTCATGAAATAAAAGAAGCTGCTTATGTCAAGAAATGTGGCGGAAGTGGGGAGAAGAAGGGATGGTCTTGTGTGAAGGAGTACAATTGACCCTTGAACAACATGGGTTTGGACACAGATCCACATACACATGGATTATTTTTGATAAATACAGTAAGTACTGCAAATGTATTTGCTCTTCCTTGTGATTTTAATAATGTTTTCTTTTCTCCAGCTTACTTTATTATAAGAATGTATACACAAACCAAGTGTTTATCGACAGTTTATGTATCAGTAAGGTTACTGGTCAACAGTCTGTTATTAGCAGTTAATTTGGGGGGCGTCCGCTTATGGTGGTTGTCGACTGCATGGAGGCAGGCACCCCTAACCCTGTGTTGTTCAAGGCTCAGCTGTACAAACAGAAGGGACAGGAGTCTCGTGGCGTTTTGTTTCTTGTTGATGAATGGAATACAATTAGTTGAAGGTGAAAAGGGCTGGGTGTTTATGTGGAAGGGTCCCCGAAGTGAGAGGTTGAGAACTGCAGGAAGAGAGCTGGCCTTGGCCAAGAGAAGAGACACTGTGCCCTTCGGAGGTGGGGAAATGGCTATTACATGTGACCAGGGGGATAACCGGGCAGGCAGTAAGGAAAGCTTGTTGACTTTCCTGATTTTTATCAGTTACAATAATTACAGGCTCATCTCACCTGCTGGGTATTATAATAGAGGTAGATCCAGATGGGGATCTGAGTAAAATTCAGAAGATTTGGAACAACCTTATAGGGAATGCAAACCCTTGGCTAACTTATATTAAATAAATTAATAAGTGTTATTTTCCCTTAGAATAGCTTTTATAAGTGTAGTTCCTAAGTCTTCTCATTAAAGTATTTTTATTTGGTGTTTTTTGAAAAGCTGGTTTATTTCAAGGTCATAACCAAACACTTAATATTCTGGAGTCTTGAACTTTATTGATCAAGGATTTACTTTGAACATTTACGAATAATTGGATGATGAATCATTTTAGACAAACTTCAAACTATTTTGAATCTTTTAAATGACATCTTCTGGTTGGCTTGACTTAGTTTCATTCTGAATTAATTTAAATGATTTTTATAAATTCAGGATGTCAATGAGAATAAAATATTTGATATTCACATTAAATATTTTAATATTAATATTTATAGTATCTGCTCACACTGCACTGAGAAAATAACAAGACAAAATAAAGTTTGAATACTCTCAGAATATTTTCCTGATTTTCCTCTTTCGTCATCCTAAAGCTCAATCAATGAAGGATATTAAGTGATTACAACCTTGTAACCTTCCTACAAGGAATTCACTGGCCAGAGCTAACAGATATGCCCTGAAACTGTTTTACCTCAAAAGATAATATGTTTATCTGTAAAGATCTGAAATATAATCATTACTGAAAATTAGAGCTAATAGATTGTTTTCCATAACATAACAGCAATAAAATGCCCACATAAACTTGACCCATTATATTATGCTGGGTTTTTTTATTTTTTTCAATGTTTTATTTATTTTTTATACAGAGAGAGACAGAGCATGAGAGGGGGAAGGGCAGAGAAAGAAGGAGACACAGAACTAGAAACAGGCTCCAGGCTCTGAGCTGGCTGTCAGCACAGAGACTGACGCAGGGCTCGAACCCACGAACGTGAGATCTGACTTGAGCTGAAGTCAGAAGCTTAATCGATTGAGCCACCCAGGTGCCCCTTATGCTGTTTTTTTTTTGTTTTTTTTCCCCATAATTATTGTCAAATTGTTTTCCATACAACACCCAGTGCTCTTCCCCTTAAGTGCCCTCCACTATCACCACCACCTCTTTTCCCCCCTCCCCCTTCCCCTTCAACTCTCAGTTCATTTTCAGCATTCAATAGTCTCTCAAGTTTTGCATCCCTCTCTCTCCCCAACTCTCTCTCCCTCCTCCGCTCCCCCTGGTTCTCCATTAGGTCTCTCCTGTTTTCCTGCTAGACCTATGAGTGCAAACATATGGTTTCTGTCCTTCTC